>NC_064927.1:214756607-215075774 GCF_023897955.1 Schistocerca gregaria
CCCACCCTGCTCGGTGAAACTCCAAGGTAAAATTCGCTAGAGATACAACTGAAATGCGTCCAAAACCATGGGTGAAAAGCTCCTCCTAGAAGAGTGGACCCATGTCAACCAAACTTGTAGGCATATTACTTAGTATCTGGAACGAAATACTGTGAGGGAAAAGAACAAGCAATCTCCTATTTGGGTATGGGTGATAAGGTGGGAAGAGGATGGGTAGGAGGAGATGGACATAGATGGGGCGAGGAGGAAATGTACGGTAAGAGGGTAGGGGGAAACTGACAGAAAGGAATGAGGAGGAGATGGACATACAGAGGGGAGAGGAAGTGACGGACAATGAAACAAAAGAGGACAATAATACTATATATCCAAATTGACAGTAAAATGTTCTTCGTATGTACTGTGAGAACTGTTTCAAAACCTATGGATAAGGAATTGAATATTTCTGGAGGTTTGTAAGTAGCATCGAAACAGATCAAAAAGACAGTTCACAAGAACTAATGTTGCATATTACGGCCACACGCATATATACACCAATATTCAGACACATAAGTTACACATTATTATGGCAGCCAAGTAACGTTTATTCGATGTTTCACTATACCTCAGACGCATGACACTATTTTTCAACATAGTCATTGAATCTCTGTGGTGTCCGAGCGGTTCTAGGCGCTACAGTCAGGAACCGCGCGACCACAACGGTCGCAGGTTCGAATCCTGCCTCCGGCATGGATGTGTGTGATGTCCTTAGCCTAGTTAGGTTTAAGTGGTTCTAAGTTCTAGGGGACTGAGGACCTCAGAAGTTAAGTCCCATAGTGCTCAGAGCCATTTGAACCAACCAATCTCTGCGAAAGACGGTAAGAAAGTTCAATCGATCGTTCAACGACTCGACGACTGCAATCCGCTTCTTGGCCACCGAATCTTCAAAAAATCACAGCTTCAAAATCTTCGTCACTGAAAAATCTTTCTCCCACAGTCGTTCTTTCAGATTGTCAGAAATACGGAAATCGGATGGTGGAGATCTGGACTTCCCGATCAGGATGATCCACATCTGCGCAGCCTCGGTCAAATTGTTGACGCCATTCCACTACGTCTAGACGTGACATTGCATTTGGCCCAAATACCGCCATAATCTCACAGCCGATGTGTATGCAGTTTAGAATTTTTCGCACAGGTATCGTATTGTCCCGCGTACTTTAACTTTGGAGTAGGTTTCCGGTTGCCGCGCCATTTCAGTCACACAGTATGTCTGCAGGAAACCTGAAATATGTGTACAGTCACTCCAAGTCCAGATTAATCGGTACTTTTCCGTTTTTAAGTCTTAAAAACCTGTCTCCACTTTTAAAAAAAAAATCCTAGCGGTTGGTCCCGATTTTGAAAGGATCATTTGTCAACACTTCCTAACAAGTTAAAATATTTTCTGCCTATTGATTTTATGAACTAATCATCGAAATTAGCATTCCATCTGAAGGCATCATAATCGCTGCGTACTCTATTTTCTTTCCTTGTGGTTGGCAATGGCGTCAGCACCAATTTCGTGAAGTGCTAGCACACGGTGATGGACAATCATAACGAATTGTAATAATTATAATGCCGAAACACAAATAAACATTTTCCGGAGGGCTTGGGAACAAATTCCCTTACTTCAGTGCTACAGATAATGGTTGTTCAGCAAAATGTGAGATACTGTGCTGCACCCATATCTGGTGGTGCAGATCTCAAAGATCATGTGGCTTCTGACAAAAACAGCAAGAATTTTCGATTGGCAGATTCCACGCTAAAAATGATTGTATGTTTTGTGACTTCAGATACACGGGATTAGAAAAACGTAGCTCCAGCGGAAGCAACCATGTCATTCCACGCTGTTTAACACCTCCAAAGCTACCGTTCTAATCACAGCAGTGTTCAAATACACAAAAACATTTTCAGATCCGAAGATTGCAGAAAATGTTTCATGTGAAAGAACCAAGTGAGACCAAATTATTAACAATACTATAGCTTCACATTCCCAAAAATAGGTAACAGTTACTGTAAACAGTGAAAGACACTTCTCGATATCTATACCACGAGTCTCAGAAAATTTTTGCTGTGATAGATCAGTATTTTTCTGTATGTGAAGGTGGACTACAGATTAGATTGATTAACCTTGATGAATTGCGAATGAAAAGTCTAAAATAACATCCAATTATCTTTCTCATGTTATACAGTCGTTGAACATAATATCAAAGTGTGCTGCATTCGATGCAGACAATAGTGATTGTAACGTACAGAATACTAATTGTAATTTTTGGGGTTACTGGAGAAAGAAGGTACAATGTTTTCATACATTTGAAGGAACAATTAAACTCTAATATTGTTGGCATAGGATGCCCAGGATGTTTCTCTAAGACACTTCAAAGTGCTTGTGACGCGTTATTCGTTGACGGTGACTGCGTTGTTATGAACTTGTTCAACAGTTTTCATATTTTTCCTATTCGTGTTGCAGATTCTAACAATACCACCACTTGCAAAGTAGGTTAGAAATAAAATTAATAATGTTGCTCACGCAGCATATGTTCGCTTTATCGGGCAACAACAAAGTTATTGACTGTGGATGATATCGTCAGAATGGAAATCACTGTAAAAAAGTAACTAACTTTGGCACTTACTTGAATGGATTTCCACGAAGATTTCGTCGAAGTTGTTATGGCTCATCTTGTTGATTCTAGTGTGATTCCTCTTTGACTGCTAGAAGATCCAGATCTGTATTTTAGCAATATTTCAAGACCTAACAAAATTCTTGATCATCAAACAATCCCAGATCTGAACAATGGTACGGTAGAAACAATTTTTGACTTGGTGTTCACGATCCACATTTTTATTAAACTTCTTGTAAATTCACATATACTTCTTCTTAATTGTCACATCATCAAGAAAACAGTTTTGTATTAATCTTCATATATTTAATTTCCACTTTAACCAAACACAAGACTTGACTGTTCTTTTACAAAGCGAAAAACAACTTAACTTCTGCAAAGTGAAACAAAACGGTTACAAGTAAGTCAAAGATTCTGACAGTCTCATAGAAATGAATACACACTAGAACCGTATCACTGTAATATATCGATACATCGGAGTACCAATATATTAATAAAACCAAATGTGAATATTGTCACAAAAATATGTCTGTTACTTCGCAGAAAAGTAGTACGATATTACTGGTATCGAGAACTGGGGTTGGAGTACCGTAATGGTCCCTTAAATAAAGAACCATTACAAGATCTAATAGAGTTCAGCGAGTTGCTTGGTGTCACTTACATATATTTGGACTCCCTTTCCAAAACATTGTGGCTTTCACTGTTGCCAACCATTCAAAGTATTTTAATAACGTACGAAGCTCTGAAGTCTTTTTTTTTGTCACAGTCTAACTCAATGTGTCTTGCTAGATCAGAGTTTCTTCAGTGATTCTTTAAATGAAAATTATTTATTTTTTGAACATTCACGATTGAATGTATTCCAGCACTCCATTGAGAAACACAATAATTCCATATGTGAAGTATTAGCTGCCTTAACTAAAGTTTTCAAAAATCTATATTCCAGAAAACGTGAATATTTCGCACCATTAAGTGTAAAAAAACTGCTGAATATGACTTTGATGATCAGTCTCTTACGGAATTTGACATATCAGTATTAACATTTTGCGATGCTGCAGTAGACTATTTACATTCTTGGTTACATGGAACATCTGAACTTTATATATTCTCACAGATGCTGCTCACAGAATCTCCAGAATGATCATTAGTTGAAATTTCTATAATGAGGCCAAAAGAAAAGTGCATTCTAGTAAATGACAGCCTCGTATTTGAGGAAACTGTTCCTATTCAGTCATTTTTAAACCAAGAATTGCAAACGGAGAGTGAACACTGGAATCAATTAATGGCACATGAAAAGTAGTGAAGGTTTTACAATTTCTGAAAGTGTAATGAACATTACAGAGAATCGCTTAACATAGCACAATACTTCTATTCACTCCATGCCCATGACGCCAGAGCTGAGTTTTCAGCTTACTATGTCGAGATGGGTAGATGAGATCAATAGATTTAGCCTACTGTGAGGAGTGTTAAGTATATTTTACTGACCTGTTTCAAGTTTAGCAAGTACAATTTTACTGATATCTGTTCATACCTATTAGGAAAGCATGAGTAGCTAGATAAAATTTCATCTTGAAAGAAATAAGATTATGATATGTAATCCACAAGAACGTGAACAAATTCCTTATTCGTTCAAATCTTACATTTCGTAGTAAGTTCTTTTAAGAAAACTTTAAATACTCTTCTTTACAGTTTTTCCATTGCTTATTTTGTTATATAATAGGTGAACATTAATGAAACCGCCGAACTGCAGGGACGGATTCCTGGCTGAAAATATGTGTCAGGAAATGCATCGTTGCCACTGTAGATGACGCTGAGGAATGAAAATGTCTCTGACCACGTGCCGTGCCTGTAGCCCACAGATGATTATGCGGATTCATGATGCCACTTCTGGTAAAGGTTGTTTCGTTGGTAAAGAAGAGTGTTGACAGAAATCCCATAATTGTGGTGGTCTGGAGCAAAAACAATCGAAAAACTCCTTTCCATAGACGGAAATCCGCAACTGATAATTCGTGCAGTCATTGCAGGCGATAGGGATAGTAGGAGTTATCATGCGGGACACACATAATCGTACTTTTTGTCTCCCACGACCTCAAAAAGGCCTACGACCGTGTCTGGCGTCTCAGTCTCCTGTTTAAACTCCCGACCTACGTCCTCCCTGTCAACTACGTCCGTCTGATTGCCTCCTTCCTCTCTCACCCCCCCCCCCCACCCCTTATGTTACCATCCATAACGTCGATTCCTGCACCTTCTAACCCTCTGCAGGTGTGCTCCAGGGCTCTGCACTCTCGCCTCTGCTCTACCTCCTGTACATGGCAGATATGCCACAACCCCCTCCAGTACACTTCCTGCAATATGCCGATGTCACCGCCTTCCTTGCCTTCGCTCCTACCCTTCAACGGTCCCAATGCCTTCTAGAGAATCACCTTGACTTTTTGCCACATGGGTAACCAATGGCTCCTGAAAATCAATCCTTCCAAGATCCAAGCAATCATCGTAGTTCATACCGTCTGCTCCTTCCTGCTTTTTGATGTCTCCCTTACCATCTGCGCCCATCCTGTCCACCGCTCCCCCACCCTCACCTACCTTGGCCTCACCATTGACCGTCATCTCACCTGGATCCCTCATCTCCACTCTATCCAATCCAAAGCCCACAACTATCTCCGACTCCTCGAACTCTTCTCTGGCCGGACATGGGTGTTGAACCCCTCTACCATCCTCCACAGCTAGAAATCCTTAATATATTTTATCTTCTGTTATGCCAGTCCCGCCTGGATATCTGCCCACCCCTCCCCCTTCCCCACCCAAATTCTACAAGTCCCTCTAAATCCTCGACTGCCTCGCCTACTGTATAAGCCTCCCTTCTCCCACACAGATTCTCTATGGCCTGATTCCTTTCCCCCATCTTCTCCTTTTCCTCGAACATATCCACGTCCTCTACACCTCCCACAGCCTTGATCCCTCTCATACTCTGGTTGCTCCTCTCCTCTCCAACCCCTGCCCTCTGCCATACCTTCACCGTTGTGTCTCTCCTACCCTCAACCTCTGCACCCTTCGTCTCCTATCCCAATGTGGCTTCCGTCGACCTCCTCCTGGATGATGCCCTCTCTCGCTCCATTTGTCGCTCCTATCAACTTTGATCCTCACCTCCCCCTCCCCTTTCTCTGTCCTTTGCCCGGGCTCCCTCTCCCCCCCCTCCATCTTGTTTTTTCCCCACCTACTCTCCTCTCTGCCTCCCTCCTCTCGAACAAGTCCTTTTGCACTCTCCTCCTCAGTCTTCCCCTACTCCACGTCTACCCTGCCCCCCTTATGAGTCCACTCCCTCTGTCGGCTCCTCCCACCCTCCCATTCGTTTTTCGTCTCCTTCCCCCTTTTTCCCCCTTATCTGTCCAGGTACCCCCCACCTGCCCTTGGCTGTGATGTGACATCTTCATGCCAACTTTTCAGTAAAGTTTTTTAAGTGAGTGTTCAGTGTTGGGCATCTTTTCCGAAGTGTTCCGAACAGAAATCATACTGTCGCTGGGTGTGATTTTTATATCTCTTGCAAACAGAAACCAGACTCTCACCGTGATTTTTTAAATTGTCTATCTACTATTTTACCTGTCTGCTTTCTGTGTATTTTATTAGCATCGCTCCTTTGTTTTATGTTTTACCTTCCACAATTTTCCGCCATTTTACAACTTGAATCACCGTTTATATCGCCTGTTTTTATTGTTTATTGTCTTCTTCTTCTGGTTTTAAAATTCTGTAGGCTGAAGAGCAGCGTACTAAACTGCTGCCAGCTTGCCCCCTTTGGAGGAAATCGAAATCCAATAAAGGAAAAAAACATCGTACTTTGCCTTACACCATGTTGACGGGCCACTTGCCTGGAGATTGTACTAATATCCGTCTGAATACCCTGTAGAACACTATAAATCTGGTGTTCGCACAGTCCGTCGCCTTCTACACGTTCGACTATCTGAAAGGACCCATACTCACATAAGCGCCCGAGAAGGGCTTGAAATGTGATGTGTTTGGTGTCTGGGAAGGTACTTGTTTTGGTATAGCTGTCCTAGCTATCGACAATGTGCTAGGCGACTTGTTCCCTACATGAATACTGGACCATTCTGCTGCTTACAGTACGCTGCGTCAGGCACACAGCCTGCAGCATACAAGGAACAAGAGTTAGGTGGTCAGAAGAACTTTTATTTGTCTGTGGCATCTACTGTGACAGCGATGCATTTCCGGACACACGTTCATAGGAGATTTTTCCTCCGTTTCCAGTCAGGAATCCGTCCCTGCAATTTGTCAGTTTTATTCATTTTCACCCTATATAGAGTGAATCACCTTACATTGCCACTGGAAACACCTCCCAAACCACAACAATTACGGAATAACCAATTCCGCAGACCGAAAGTGAGGAGATGGGCTGGTGGAATTGGTTAATACAAACCACTGAGAAATGCAAATGCACGGAAGTATGATTTCAACACATAATTATGTCTTTTTTTTAATGGAAACTTGTTGTTATTCTTAGCTCAACTAAAAATAGAAATAAATATTTAATCGATACCGTTTCTTAAATTGTAAAATGTTAATTATATGCAAGAGAAATTTGTGTCGTAAAGCTGACGCTTGAGTAACTCCTCAGCAGTTCAGTCGTGTGTATCGGAGAGAACCGAATTCATTAGGGATACAAAAACAACAGTAACGTAACGTAGGTTCAGAAGAGACATGAGTAGCACGTTACGCCAACATGCTATCATTGTTGTTGGTCTTTTTCTCTGAATAATAGAGTACAGCACTGATTTTGTAAAAAGAAAATGTACATTAATGTTAGAATGTAGTTAAAATTACAAATTTGCTTTTTGTTTTCAATTACAGAGTGTAAAAGTGTGTGTCCTGGCATTTCAGGCCGATAAATGTTCAAAGTGGTGCCCATCATTTGTTCTACACATTTGCAATCTACCGCGTAATGAATGTCTTACACGACGCAGTACATCTGGTGTAATGTTGCCACAGGTTGCCTCAATACGTTTCTTATTCTCTGGGGTCGTAGGCACATCGCGGTACACGTTCTCTTTTAACTACACCACAGAAAGAAGTCTAAAGGTGTAAGATCAGGAGAACGGGGTGGCCTATTTATGCGTCCGCCACGTCCTATGAGACACCCGTCGAACATCCTGTAAGGGTCAGCCTAGTGTTCATTGCAGAACGTGCATGAGCACCATCATGTTGATACCAGGTACGTGTGCGCTTTTCCAGCCGGACGTTTTCCAGCAATGTTAGCAGATCATTGTGTAGAAACTCGGTGTATTTTGCAGCTGTTCGGGTGCCTTCATTGACATGAGGACCAATGAGATGGTTGCCAATTACTCCGCACGATACTTTTACATTCCACGGTCGCTGTCTCTACCTGTCGACGCCAGCGAGGATTGTCCACGGTCCAGTAATGCATGTTTCGAAATTCACTGCACCGTGGTTTGTGAAACCTGCTTCATCGGTAAACAGGTAGAACTGCTACGCGTTCTCTGTTAATGCCCACTGTCAGAAATTCACTCTATTATTAGTCATCTCCATATAATTGCTGATGCAGCGACACATGATACAAGTGAAATCTATCACGATGAAGTGTGCACATTACACTACTTTGACTCATGGCACTGCCTCTAGCGATGTCACGTGAACTTATGTTTGGGTTCACTGCAACAACAGTTAACACATCAGCCGCACCTGCTTTTCGTATGATTGGTTTGCTACGGACCCGTTAGGGTGTTACGACCATAACATAGAAATGTTTGCAGAAGTTTCCAAGTGTGCGGCGCGTTCGGTGATCTCTGTCCGGGTACCTTTCTGCATGGAGCCCACAGACTGCAGCTGCATTTTGTCTACACTTGCTATAGATGAGTGTTATCTCTGCCTTTTCAGAGTCAGAATAAACCATTTTCACAGTTCTTACAGCACTGTTGTACGTGCGACCTTCTCACGTTCCTACTGTGAGTAATTCTGCTCTTACTTGTGCACACTACACTAACACAGACGTCCAGTAACACAGTGTACTACAGTTATTCTGAGTACAAAGACTAATTCAGCAAGCGCTACACGCAGACACTGAGACAGCCAAACTCGAAAACATCGTCGTCTTAGTAAACATACCCCTACAGATCTTGTTTCTTACAACACGCGACTGAACGTCTGAGGTTTCAAGTGTCAACTTTACGTTACAAATTACTCCGGATGTACATAATGTTTTACAATGTAACAAACGGCATTGGTTAAGTATTTGTTTCTATTTTCTGTTGTGCTAAAAATAACACAAAACGTAAGTATGTGTTGAAAATCATGCTTCCGTGCATTTCTCAGTGGTTTACATTAACCAATTCCACCAGTCCCTCTCCTCACTTTCGGTCTGTGGTGTTGGTTATTCAGTGTTTGTTGTGTTTGGCATGCGTTTCCAGGGGTAATGTTAGGTAAACGGAAATGAGCGAATGGCTTCGTTGACCGGGAGGGCCCTATTCGAGGAAGTTCGGCCGCCAAGTGAAAGTCTTACTTCATTCGACGCCACTTTGGGCCACTTGCGTGTCAGTGACGAGAATGAAATGATGATGAGGACAACATAGTACCCAGTCACCAAGCGGAGAAAATCTCCAACCTGCCAGGGAATCGAACCCGGGCCCGCTTGCATGAGAGGCGACCACGTTACCACCCAGCTAAGCAGGGTGTATGTTAGGTAACTCACCCTGTATATGATATAATGGTACGGGCACATAATTTTGTTGCGTAGTTAGCCTTATTGACTTTTGTATCAAAGGAAGTATTGAAGCAAGTGTGTTTTTTAAGGGTTCCTTTCGTCATTCAGTAAAAACGGAGCCCTCACAGCACACTTTTGTGTCTGCCTGCCTGACCGTCTGTTAAAACAACTTCTTTCTCATGCACGGGTAAAGATATCAAGCCGAAATTTATGTCAGCTACTAAGCCATGCGGCTTTTCGCGGATGTTGATGTAGTATACAGAGAAGTTGCAGCAATAGAAAATTGCAGAGAAATGCAGGAGGCCGGCCGCTGGTGGCAGAGCGGTTCTAGGCGTTTCAGTCTGGAACCGCGCGACCGCTACGGTCGCAGGTTCGAATCCTGCCTCGGGCATGGATGTGTGTGATGTCCTTAGCTTAGTTAGGTTTAAGTAGTTATAAGTTCTAGGGGACTGATGACCTGAGATGTTAAGTCCCATAGTGCTCAGAGCCATTAGAAATGCAGGGAGATCTGCAGCGGATAGGCACTTGGTGCAGGGAGTGGCAACTTAACATAGACAAATGTAATGTATTGCGAATACATAGAAAGAAGGACACTTTATTGTATGATTATATAGTAGCGGAACACTGGTAGCAGTTACTTCTGTAAAATATCTGAGAGTATGCGTACGGAACGATTTGAAGCGGAATGATCATATAAAATTAATTGTTGGTAAGGCGGGTGCCAGGTTGAGATTCATTGGGAGAGTCCTTAGAAAATGTAGTACATCACCAAAGGAGGTGGCTTACAAAACACTCGTTCGGCCTATACTTGAGTATTTCTCATCGGTGTGGGATCCGTACCAGGTCGGGTTGACAGAGGAGATAGAGAAGATCCAAAGAAGAGCGGCGAATTTCCTCACAGGGTTATTTGGTAAGCGAAATTTGGCACGTACTTCGATGCGAGATGCCTTTAATAGGTTCCACAACGAAACATTGTCTCGAAATTTGGTAGATAATCCGAAGAAATTCTGGTCGTATGTAAAGTACACAAGCGGCAAGACGCAGTCAATACCTTCGCTGCGCAGTGCCGATGGTACTGTTATCGACGACTGTGCCGCTAAAGCGGAGTTATTGAACGCAGTTATCCGAAATTCCTTCACCAGGGAAGACGAATGGAATATTCCAGAATTTGAAACACGAACATCTGCTAGCATGAGTCTCTTAGAAGTAGATACCTTAGGGGTTGCGAAGCAACTCAAATCGCTTGACACGGGCAAGTCTTCAGGTCCAGATTGTATACCGATTAGGTTCCTTTCAGATTACGCTGATACTATAGCTCCCTACTTAGCACTCATATACAACCGCTCGCTCACCGATAGATCTGTACCTACAGATTGGAAAATTGCGCAGGTCGCACCAGTGTTCAAGAAGGGTAGTAGGAGTAATCCATTTAACTACAGACCTATATCATTGACGTCGGTTTGCAGTAGGGTTTTGGAGCATATACTGTATTCAAACATTATGAATCACCTCGAAGGGAACGATCTATTGACACGTAATCAGCATGGCTTCAGAAAACATCGCTCTTGTGCAACGCAGCTAGCTCTTTATTCGCACAAAGTAATGGCCGCTATCGACAGGGGATCTCAAGTTGATTCCGTATTTCTAGATTTCCGGAAAGCTTTTGACACCATTCCTCACAAGCGACTTCTAATCAAGCTGCGGAGCTATGGGGTATCGTCTCAGTTGTGCGACTGGATTCGTGATTTCCTGTCAGGAAGGTCGCAGTTCGTAGTAATAGACGGCAAATCATCGAGTAAAACTGAAGTGATATCAGGTGTTCCCCAGGGAAGCGTCCTGGGACCTCTACTGTTCCTGATCTATATAAATGACCTGGGTGACAATTTGAGCAGTTCTCTTAGACTGTTCGCAGATGATTCTGTAATTTACCGTCTAGTAAGGTCATCCGAAGACCAATATCAGTTGCAAAGCGATTTAGAAAAGATTGCTGTATGGTGTGTCAGATGGCAGTTGACGCTAAATAACGAAAAGTGTGACATGATCCACATGAGTTCCAAAAGAAATCCGTTGGAATTCGATTACTCGATAAATAGTACAATTCTCAAGACTGTCAATTCAACTAAGTACCTGGGTGTTAAAATTACGAACAACTTCAGTTGGAAGGACCACATAGATAATATTGTCGGGAAGGCGAGCCAATGGTTGCGTTTCATTGGCAGGACACTTAGAAGATGCAACAAGTCCACTAAAGAGACAGCTTACACTACACTCGTTCGTCCTCTGTTAGAATATTGCTGCGCGGTGTGGGATCCTTACCAGATGGGATTGGCGGAGGACATCGAAAGGGTGCAAAAAAGGGCATCTCGTTTTGTATTATCACGTTATAGGGGAGAGAGTGTGGCAGATATGATACACGAGTTGGGATGGAAGTCATTACAGCATAGACGTTTTTCGTCGCGGCGAGACCTTTTTACGAAATTTCAGTCACCAACTTTCTCTTCCGAATGCGAAAATATTTCGTTGAGCCCAACCTACATAGGTAGGAATGATCATCAAAATAAAATAAGAGAAATCAGAGCTCGAACAGAAAGGTTTAGGTGTTCGTTTTTCCCGCTCGCTGTTCGGGAGTGGAATAGTAGAGAGATACTATGATTGTGGTTCGATGAACCCTCTGCCAAGCACTTAAATGTGAACTGCAGAGTAGTCATGTAGATGTAGATGTGATAGCGTTACGGAGATGTTTAGCAAACTTAAGTGGCAGACTCTGCAAGAGAGGCGCTCTACATCGCGGTGTAGCTTGCTGTCCAGGTTTCGAGAGGGTGCGTTTCTGCATGAGGTATCGAATATATTGCTTCCTCCTAGTTATACCTTCCTAGGAGATCATGAATGTAAAATTAGAGAGATTCGAGTGCGCACGTAGGCTTTCCAGCAGTCGTTCTTCCCGCGAACCGTACGTGAGTGGGACAGGAAAGGGAGGTAATGACAGTGGCAAGTTAAGTGCCCTCCGCCATACACCGTTAGGTGGCTTGCGGAGTATAAATGTAGATGTAGAAGCTCGCTTAGCGATATAAATAATTTGAGCTTCTAAGTGAATACAGAAAAAAACGGCAATTCATGTCAGACATTTTGATACTTGTAAACTGACTCTTGGTAAGGTGTAGATGTCTGTAACTCACAGAGTGCGATTCCTGCTCGCACCTGCCCTGTCTTTTTTTTATTTATTTATTTGTTATGCGAAGATGTAGAACAGGGTACACTTATCGTTGTAATTGAGGAGTTGCTCGTAGAAAACAGTGACATTGGTACGCAAGTCATCGAACAGTCATCGAGTCTAGCACTTGCACCACGGCGAGTGCGGTGAAGCGTATTTACCGCAAAGTTTTAGTGCATTCTCATTGCGCCCTCCGGCGGAAGTGTGGCTGACAGGCCTGCGAGGATCGCGTGGTAGCAGCGGCGCCAGATGGCCGCTCAGACCACAGCCACCGGCACAGGCCACCGGCCGGAAGCCCACAGCAAGTAGCAAGTGCGCCACAAAAGCGCGCCCCGGCCGCGGCTCAAGAGCGCGTGAAAATATTGTCGGAGGAAACAAGGTTTCCATCGCGCCACTCGGGCCGCGCTCTTCCTTCCTGGGAGGGCGGGCGTTTTGTTATTAATAAGCAGAGCGCGGCGCGGCGCGGCCGCTTTGTCGTCGAGTGGCTGCCGGGGTCCAGGGGGCCGGTCCGGTCGCGCGGCGCTTCCAGAGGTACGCTTCCTCGGGGCTGCGGCGACCTCGCAGTGACTCATTCGGGACGCCGCGAGCTACTTGACAGTCTGAGAGGCCTTCGTGGCACGAGCCGAGTGCGCATCTGTCGTCCAGCAAGTGCTGTACATCGAGGCACTGTTATAGGGCCGTCACTGTTTACAATATATGGTATTATGGATCGATACGACTCCTACCGGCATCTCACAGTTGGCAACGGAAACGCGCGTTTCCGACAGGCCTTAGCAGTCGCGCATGGAACCGACGGATCCAATGATGCGCGCCCGCTGGGCCACGCCTTCGGCGGCTCCGACTACGAATGCTGACGGCTCCTATACGACCCAGTCGCCGTCGCAGTCTTCAGTCTTAGCCAGCCTTCGGCAGTTTGCTTGTGCATTAATAGTCGGAGCCTGACACTGCATAGACTGCTGGACTTGTTCTTTCGTAAAGTTTGTTCGCAATTGTAGTAGTAGTGATACTAGTACACAACACAATATACGTAAGTGACCCAGCGGAAAACGTCGGTCGGGAGGACGGCGGTTCAATCCCACGTCCGGCCATCTTGATTTAGCTTTTCCGTGATTTCCCTAAATCGCTCTAGGCAAATGCCAGGATGGTTCCTTTGAAAGGGCACGGCCGACTTCCTTCCCCGTCCTTCCCTAATCCGATGAGACCGATGACCTCACTGTTTGGTCTCTGCCCCCAACAATCCAATCCAGTCCAAAACTTCGGAAATTCCATGAGGCTGTCCGCACCCAATTTAGATGTCCATAGGATGGTTGGAACTCCAGGATACTGGAGGGAAACACAGGAATACCTGCAGAGGATCGGTGATTGGTGAAGGTACTATCAGTCCGACCTGAATGTAAATAAATGTAACAGGCGAAGATGTCCACTACTGTCCGATGCACAAAAAGCTACTGTACAATCTTTTTGTGCTTGACTTATCAGCACCCTACATGAAGATACTCTCCATATATTGACAACGGCGCGCCGTTGTCGTCCGAGTTGGTGAAGTCACACCAAACGTCCCTTACGTCAGACCTGCCGTACCGCAGGGGTCTGTGCTGGGTCCAGTACTCCACTCCCTGTACACGTCATCTTTACTGGCCACACTAAGGACAACGAGACAACTATCTGGTGTGTTCCTTCCTTCGGTTATATCACATGAGACGTTAAACAGGTATGCCAATGAAGCAAATTTATTTGCAACACAAGAAATACTCTACAGATTTTGGTGTGAATATAATAACTACCTGCTGAACAACACGAAAATAAATATTCCTTAACTGAATGTTTCAATAAACGGAGTTCAAAAAGTAACTGTCACAGACTGAATCATTTTAAAGTTTGTATGAGTGAAATTTGTTATACTGGGCACTAAGTCCCACAAAGTGTAGGAGACGCAGCAAGACAAAATACCAACACCTCAGCACTCGGCGACAGTCCTTTCTGCAAGTCCAAATGGTGACGGCGAAGAGCGTTGGAGTCAGCCGTGGTAGCGTGTCGTCCAGACGAGGTCTACCTAAGGTGTTTGGCTTGCGGAACTGCCGGAAGCCAACGCGGCGAGGATCTAAATAGTCATCTCGCAGACTGACACTTCTGTTTGACTGTCTCAAACTTTTGAAGCTGCTGCTGCCCCGACCACCGGCATCACCCTCTGTTGATCTGCTAGTAAGCTGGCCAGATTGAATATCCGCCTCGCGTGAACTGGAGTACCGCCGTCGTGTGCGGGTTGCTGTTGGCACCTGTTGCAGTTGTCGCCATAGAACTATCTGTGCGAACAACGCGGCTCTGTTAATGCGAAGTATATGGCCAGAGGCAGTGTCGCCGAAAATGTTCTTCGTTTGCTTTTTCTAAAATTGAACAACAGAGCAATATAAAAACTGGACATAGTACGGTAGGAATGATCGAACCCGACCCAAAGACTGAGCAGTTTCGTGCTCTATCATCTACTCCGTGAGGACAGCTGATACCAACTGTATCCGGCGGTGCGCTTGAATTTGGGCGCGCACCGGTCTGCAGCAGTGATGCTCAGTCGCTGCTGGAATAGTATAGTTTATTATTCGCGTTTTAGAGTACCTGTTAATACACATCGATGAAACAAATATCGCACTAGACTAATCTTGGCCCGCGCTATCGAATGGACACATAAATTTCCGCTTTAATTTTTTTTTTTATAATTGGGGAACAAACCGACGCCTTCCGTCGATACTGGACGTCGCATGAAAGACATTATGAGAAGTATTTGTTTGAGCTGGCTCTAGGTACACACTGCAAAAACCAAATTGCCGATATCTTCTGAAAGACCAGAAAAAATGTACCTGACGACTCATAGGAAGATGATAGAAGAAAATCTTTCAGACAAAAGCTGCTTGTCTTCAAGGGAGTCATAGTGTGGTGTTTACCATTTTTTCGTAGGTGGATGGGTAGGGGAGATCTGATAGCGCAACTTTGTTATAGGTTGACGTGTTGTATTAGTTACCGTTCAATAATACGTTTGAAAACGCGTTCAACACTTAGGTTCTATTGGGTTTGGTTATGTGTGATTGTCAGTTAATCATGGAGAATCAGAGACAAAAATATACTACATGATTGCTTTATTGTACAGGATGCTTCGAATGTAAACAACATTCCTCTCACCGCGGGTTTCGTATGTTTATCTGTTGCATGAAGACCATAGAATGTAGACAACATTCCACTCATTGCAGGGTTCGTGTGTTTATCTGTTGCAAGTAGACTATTAGTCTGTGGAATGCTGCCGAAGCGAGTAGGTGACGTCTTTATAAAGTTATCAGATCTTCACAATGTTGTACGCAAAAGCTGAGAAAGTTGCTATGGTTTTTATTTACGCCGTATGACGCCATATAGGAGAGATACGGTGAGAGATTTCCTGATCGTGCAACACCTTCGCGATCTATCTTTGCAAATATAATGCAAACACTTCGCGAAACTGGAAACCTCGATAACAGAAAACGTAAATGCTCAAATCAGCAACCGAAGAGCGACATGTAACTTACATCTTAACGGGTCAACACAGTCCACATCTTAGTACAAGAAAACACGAAGGAGAGGGCGGAATTAGTCAACGAACTGTTCTCCAAGTACTGCATTACAATTAATTTTATTCATGCCAAGTATCACTTCATCATAAGCTTCATGCTGATGACTTTCGACACAGGGTAAAATTCTCCGAATGGGGGCTATGGAAACTGGAAACAGATGACATTTTCTAGGGCAAGATGCTATTTACAGATGAAACATATTTTGCAAAGCACGGGCACTTTAACCTTCGCAGCATGCGTCACTGGACCTCTGAAAACACATAGTGCCTGAGAGAAGTGGACGAACACAACCCTCGGTCAGTCAACGTGTGGTGCGGTCTTTTAAATAATCGAATTACTGGTCTCTGTTTTATTGATGGGAACTTAAATAGTGAGAGGTATTTTGATTCATTAACAGAAGTACTATCATTATTACTAGAAGACAGCTCACTGGACATTCGAAGTGTCATGTGGTACCAACACGACTGATGCCCTGTATATTCTGCACGGATAATCACAGAGGTTCTGAGCAACAAATTTGGAGATCGTTGGACTGGTTGATCCGGCAGCACAAAATATCCTGTGCATTCGCCAGATCTAACACCTCTCGAGTTTTACTAAATGAAGAAACAAGTTTACAATGAAACTGCAAGCAAAGACCGAAGATATCATACGAGAAAACACAGTTCACGAGCACCCAAAACCACCACTACAGCCGGCCGGAGTGGCCGTGAGGTTCTAGGCGCTACAGTCTGGAGCCGAACGACCGCTACGGTCGCAGGTTCGAATCCTGCCTCGGGCATGGATGTGTGTGATGTCCTTAGGTTACTTAGGTTTAATTAGTTCTGAGTTCTAGGCGACTGATGACCTCAGAAGTTAAGTCGCATAGTGCTCAGAGCCATTTTGAACAACCACTACACGCAAAATATGGGACAATACATAGAACAGAAAATTTCAAGTACCTAAGAGGAAAACTGAAGAGGAAAGAGCCAAATTAGAGAGGGCATACAAACTGACTTAGAATCACTATAATAAGAAAGCTCTCACGAAAGATCAAGCTACGACACTCCGAGACGTTGGTGCTACCAGAGACACTGTACACAGCACTAGACCACAGTAGTACAAGGACAGACACGAATCAGACAGATAGAGAAGACGGAACGAAAAATAGTCAGGGAAATATTCGGGGCGACGCAAAAAGACTGGGTAAAGATAAAGAGGACAGCTGAAGAACTAATCCACACACAGAGAAAATAACGTACCAAATCAGGAAACGAATGATACAATTTTTACGGACACTTCAGCAGAATAGCGCCACATAGGACAACGAGACAGATCGTGGACTGGGTTAGCAGAAGTAGAAACAACAAATGGATGAATTAAGTAAGAAATGGCATGAAACAACTCAACATCACACAGGAAACAATACAAAGCAGAACACTCCTTAGGAACCTGATCAGAAGAAACAAACTACAAGAGACACCATACAACAAACGAACATAAAGGACCGAACAGACACGACAAGAACACAGCCAGAGGATAAAGGAACACTGGGCGAACGGGAAAAAAGAGAAGCCGAAGACATCACAGGACCTAAAGTAGACCGAAGAACGGAAGCAGAAACACAGCATACGAATGAGGGAAGTTTGGGCAGAACGTAAAGAGAGAGAAAAAAACCAGGAAATGGACATGAAGTTAGTCTGAATGCGCTCTTCAAGGGCATAACACAATATATATATGGGGGGTTGGGGGGGAATGAGGTCACGATCTGTCCCTGAGAGGCGGACGCTTCTGTTGTCTGCTCGAAATTGGTCGGCCAGCGCACAGACATGACAGCTGTTCAAATTATCTGGCTCTGATTGAATCAGCAAACCCCAGAGTACCCTCTCTGCGCTAACTAATCACAAATTAATTAACATTCTCCAGTCACTGGCTAAACATGGAGGAAGGCTGCGGACGAGGTAAGCTTTTTGTGTATACATTCGAGTCCCCAGCGTCTGATCAGTTTCCAGACAAACCGTCTGGGGAGAGTCGGCCGAGCACGGACACACAAATAAATTGAAAGCTCGAAAATGGTGACTACGAGTCGGCCGGCAGGTAAATATTAGTTCTGGGCCAGGGTGCGGATCACCCCTTGCGGTAGATAGCGATCTGCAGGGGTTGTATGCAGGGCGGGGGGAGGTGGGGAGAGGGTGCGCACCATCCCCGACGTGACCCCCCCCTCCCCCCCTCCCCCCTTGTGAGCTTCGGCAGGGCTTGCCAGATTGCAGGGGATGTGCCGCCCGCTTTGTGGCCCATTCGTCCCGGAACCAACTGCGAAACAACTACTTGAACCATACCAATAGGGATAATCTCCACAAAACTTTTTGTCAGGTCCAGAAGATAATTCTCGTCTACCACCGAGAACGGTCCAAATGATTGAAAAAAAAGGGCAGACTACTTCCGTTTGTGGGTTGTTTTTGTGATCTTCAGCTCTTCACGCTGGTCTATTGTGTGTAAATTTATTCATGATTCTGCTTCTGCTTCACGTACAACCACCTATATTCGCCTCGGAACTGCGCGGTCAGCACGGCAGATCGCTATTCGAAGAGGCCCTGGTTCGATTCCCGACTGGGTCACAGATTTTCTCCATTCGGGGACTGGGTGCTACGTTCGTATGGCCGCAACTAACAATAAAATCATCTCGAATGGTCTGTCGTACAGTCTCTCCATTTCGGAGATGGCTGACTAGGCATGGCCTGAAAGCAAATAAACTGAAATAAAACGGAAAATACAACTACTTAAACGTACTTACTGTGTTCAAGCCTCAAGCTCCCGCTACAATTTGCACCACACACTTACCTCACTTACCAAACTGACAATGCCTTAATACGTGACCTATCAGCCTATCCCTTCTCACTCCAGTTGTGCTATGAATTTCTTTTCTCTCCACTTCGTACTCTCAATTAGTTACGTGGTTAGTCGCCTAGTCTTCATTATTCTTCTGTAGTACTATTTTCTTTACTTTCTATTGTGTTCTCATTTGTACAGCGCATCACTGTCCGAACCCTGGAGCCAAAGAAGACGACAACAACAACACAACAGAAGTAATTGTACTTTACTGCAATCATTTGGACTGTTCACTGCGTGCGATAATGTTCAGGGTTTCACAAGTCAGACAAAGTCCTGCATACATGCTTTACAAATCACTCTGAAGTGCATGCCAGAGGGTCCTTAGCATTGTACTACATGGTAGGGTTTCTTCCTGGTAGGGTTTCTTTCTGCTCTATTCGCGTATAAAGAGCGGGAAGAATGACTGTTTAAATACCTTTGTGTGTGCTGTAGTCAGTGTAATTCTAAAAGAAAGTTCTTTCATTCACCTTACAATAAGGGAAACGTCTTGAAAACGTTAATGAGATCCGAGGAATGCAAATTATTTGTAATTTATGGACAAAATATATATATATAAAGAAAGAGCCTTTAGAGAGTAGCAGTGAAGGCCGCCGCGGAGATCGCCACCCACAAGATTGTATTCATAACCAACATCAATAAAGTCCCCTCTACAGTCCCAGCGGAAGACACCATTTTAGCAAAAGTATCTGCAGCCTAGTACCTACCAGAGAGGATCTCTGCAAACCAGAGCGAGAACCTACCCATATGCACCAAGTCTAAAGCCGGCCGCCGTGGCGTAGCGGTTCTAGGCGCTTCAGTTCGGAACCGCGCTGCTGCTTCATTCGCAGGTTCGAATCCTGCCTCGGGCATGGACGTGTGTGATGTTCTTAGGTTTGTTCGGTTTAAGTAGTTCTAAGTCTAGGGAACTGAAGACCTCAGATGTTTAATGCCATAGTGCTTAGAGCCATTTGAACCATTTGAACCAAGTCTAAAAAGGTTTACCACTCCTGAGGAAGTATCTACTCGTCCAAGTTCCTCTCCAAGAACCTGAAACTCCAACACTGCAAATACTTTGTTTATAAATGAAGCCACCGTTTCTTGTTGGAGCTGTAATTTATTTGCCCCAGACACGTTTCACATTCTTTTTTACTCTAAAGCATCTTCAGTAGCATCTAAAACGATACAGTTTTGTCTTCACATGTGTTATTTTCAGGTTGTCAAACAGTCTAACTCGAGGTTTTTTATGCAAGTAAGTAATTACTTACTGTTTGTTGGCGACTGCGTGTCGTCTCATCTGATCTGGAAGTCCCATTACCACTTCATTTCCGAAACATAACCAAATTTTTGTATTCCGAACTTTATCTTTCGCACTGCTCACCATGTTTATCCCTATTTTTGCGGTGGACTATTACTCTTTTATCACTAGTAATAGATATTTGTTCGAACACCCAAATATCTATAACTAGTGGCAGAAAAGTAATGGTGCATCGCAAAAATAAGGATAAACACGGTGAACAGTATGAAAGAAAAAGTTCGGAATACAAAAATTGTGCTTATGTTTCGGAAATAAAGTAGTGGTGCGATCATCAGACCGGATGAGAGAAAATGCAGATGCCAGCAAACTATAATTACTTATTTACATAAAAAATGTGATGTGGTTTGATAATATAAAAATAACCCGTCTCAAAACAAAACTGTTTCGTTCTAGAGCCCTTTGAAGATGCCTTAGAGATAAAAAAAAATAATGCAAAACTCATCTGAGAGAAATAAATTATAGTTGCAGCAAGAAAAGGCGGTTTTACCTACAAAATAAATGGCCATGCAAGCGGACTTGTCCAACACTACTACTCAATAGTAAAACTCTTTCTTCCGTAAGCCTCTGATGGACAGCCCAAATGATGATGCCCAAGTAGGTGTTTTAGCTGCTGTCGCGGCTAATCCGCACATCAGTAGCAGACAAACTGCGCGAGAATCGGGAATCTCAAAAACGTAGGTGTTGAGAATGCTACATCAACATCGACTGGATCCGTTCCATATTTCTATGCATGCGTTCTCAGAAATGATAAGTCCACAAACGTACATGTACCACATTGGAACAACCGAATTAAATGTTCAAACGTACCTACGTTCTGTATTTTAATTTAAAAAACCTACCTGTTACCAACTGTTCGTCTAAAATTGTGAGACATATGTTTGTGACTATTACAGCGCCATCTGTCAGAAAGCGGAAACAGTGGTCCAACTAAAACATTCATGTTTCTTTACGTACTACACGAATATGTAATAAAATATGGGGGTTCCTATTTTTAATAAGGCAGTTGATATTCGTTTGACCTATGGCAGCGTCATCTAGCGGGACAAACATAGCGCCATCTGGTTTCCCCCTTCTACCTAGACGAGTTTCGTTCTTTGTAGTTTTTTCGTTTGTATTTCGTGAGAGAGTTGGACCGATCACTATCAATGGACCACCCTGTATACAGGAGTGACAGAGGCTGTAATACTTCCAGCAAACAGCTGAGGATATCAAGTGCTACTCGGGGATGAAGATTTTAATATAGGAGAGGAAGTTGGAATTGCATCAAATCATTCAGTGGCCTCCAGACAGAATTTAAAAAAAAAATCGATAGCAGATACCGCATCTGGTTTTAAAACGTCCCTAGTTGTGGCAGGGTAACCCAGCGCCAAACGAAAATTGCTCACTCGATTCTGCTAACTAACTAATTCTAGATCAGTTGTGCACAGTTTTAACTTGGCAGGAAGTGGTATTACGGTGTGGTGCACGCTCCGTTATAAAAAAGAGAAATTTCGTTGCGAACTTACGGAGGGCTTTGTAGCTCTCAGAGGGCGGCGTTTGTGATGATAAGAGGCGTCCGAACGCAGTGACATCTCGTGAAGTGGCGCCGCCGGTTGATGTTGCCGGGGGAAGCGTGGCCGGCACGGGCGGCTGCGCGCCGTGAATGGAGAGCTCCTGCCCTGCCCTGCCCTGTCCGCGGACTGCACAGGGACACGTGGATGACGCGGCCGCTAGCAGTACCAGCTGCCGCCATTCATTCACCTCGCATACCTCCTCCCCTGGAATCGCTTCTGGGTCATTCTGCACAAGCGGCGTGATTAATAGCCCTTCACTTTCCGTTTTAGGGTGTGAAACTGCGCGATGAACTGCGGGCCACCGTGTGCTCAGCAATAGTCTTCTCGCTGCTTTTGCGCGAGCGTAGATGCGGTACAGTGCGTTCCAAAACTTTAGGGGCGAAAAGATAACGGTCGTTGACGATCCGAAGTGAGGGTAATAACAATGGTGAGTCAAGTAACACGTAAGGCACAATTGCAACTAAACACGGCGTAGGGATGAGCGATATACATGCGTATATTAAAAACAGTCGATGTGTGACGTCAGTGGATCAACATTAACAGATATATTTAACGCTCCGGTATATTCGATACACTTAAGTCTTTTTTTTAATACCTTACATCAACCGGGCGACTGCACTTTGTTATTTGGCTCTGAGTTAACTTCTGATGTCATCAATCCCCTAGAACTTAGAACTACTTAAACTTAACTAACCCAAGGACATCACACACATCCATGCCCGAGGCAGGATTCTAACCTGCGACCGTAGCGGTCACGCGGTTCCAGACTGTAGCGCCTAGAACCGCTCGGCCACCCCGGCGGGCCTTGTTATTTGTTTGGGAGTTTTAAATCTCTTAAATTAGTAGAATGAAAATTGTTTTCCTGTTCAGAAATCGGAAGAAATTTTTTTCCTCTTTAGATTTCAAGTCATTCGAGAACTCCTGTACGAAGAATAAACGAAAATTATAAAATATAAATACAAAATATTAGCTGACAAACCAGGAATTTTCTGGGTATTTATTTTCCCTAGTCCCCATTAGAAGCCGGCCGCGGTGGACATGCGGTTCTAGGCGCTGCAGTCCGGAACCGCGGGACTGCTGCGGTCGCAGGTTCGAATCCTGCCTCGGGCATGGATGTGTCTGATGCCATTAGGTTAGTTATGTTTAAGTAGTTCTAAGTTCTGGAGGACTGATGACCTCAGATGTTAAGTCCCATAGTGCTCAGATCCATTTGAACCATTCTGAACCACACTTGTTAGATATATCCCTTACTGTGAGCTGACAATCGCCCAATCGATCTGGGGGTAACAGCTGTCCGGATACTTTTGATCACATAATGTATCTCCTCAAGTATGATCGGTTCGACTGGTCGAAACTACTTATATATTTGTTTTCTCATCTCAAATCATTTAAATTAGTAGATGAAAACTGCAAGAAGAATAAACCAAGAGGAGATTCTTCTGACCCACTTTCTGTTTATTCGAAACTCCTGTAGGAAGAATAAATGAAAATTACACAATATAATTTCTAATATTTAATATACTGTCGTTTAAAAATTTGACATTGGTCGAAACATTTGTTCCATCTCAGAAAATATTTTCACAGGCGACTTGAGTCTGGAATCGAAAACAAAATCGCTGAAGGGCAAAACGTTGGGCAAAAGTTTGCTTGTGCAAACTATGAAAGAGAAATTTTTGGACATTTGAAAAACTGTATTTTTGTTTGTTCTATTTCATTTCCAACGAAAGGCTTTAGACATTACTAAAGTATCCATTTTGATTCAGTTTAAGATATACCATTATCTATATCATATCCGTATTCAGTTTAAAAATTCTCGATGAACTACAAATAATGTGATAGACATTGTCAAAAAAATATTTATGAACTTTTTCCATGTCCATTTCTATCAACACATGCTCAATAATAGTCTCTCCATTAACTTACGTTCGTGTAAATGCACAATAGTACGTCTGTAGGAAGCCTCTCACTTACAAAGGGCCGGCCGTAGTGGCCCAGCGGTTGTAGGCGCTACAGTCTGGAACCGTGCGACCGCTACGGTCGCAGGTTCGAATCCTGCCTCGGGCATGGATGTGTGTGATGTCCTTAGGATAGTTAGGTTTAAGTATTTCTAAGTTCTAGGGGACTTATGACCTCAGTAGTTGAGTCCCATAGTGCTCAGAACATTTAAACCATTTTGAACTTACAAAGGCAAAATAAACTTTCCGACAAATATGCAGAATAAAAAAAATTTACGATTTATTTAGATTTTCAGCACCTTCCAAATGCCATCTCACATTGTATAACTGGGATACCATTATTTTCCTACGCACGATTGCACGAATGCAGAATTTACCAGTGCGATACAAATAATAAAAAAGCGCCGTTACCGGTTTCGAGCCGACAGATCCATCATCAGGCGGCTTGTACACGTGTTATACATTTTTGTTGTTGTTTACATCAGTTTTCACTTGTGAACATGCAGTTAAACTTACTTGGGGTGGTGGTTCAAAAATGGTTCAAATGGCTCTGAGCATTATGGGACTTAAGATCTTAGGTCATCAGTCCCCTAGAACTTAGAACTACTTAAACCTAACCAACCTAACGACATAACACACATCCATGCCCGAGACAGGATTCGAACCTGCGACCGTAGCGGTCGCGCGGTTCCATACTGAAGCGCCTAGGAACCGCTCGGCCACACAGACCGGCTTGGGGTGGTGGTGCCCCACAGTCGAAATACAATGTGAGAAACTATCTATTTAAATGTAACTGAGCCCCATAACAATTTCAGATGATGTAAATAAATTATTAAAGTGAAAATGTTTCAGTTACTTAAGTCGTCTGATATCGTTATCAGGCACAGGTACAGTTAACTAGACAGTTTCTCACGTAATGTTTTGATGTAGGGCACCACCACTTAAAGGTATTTCCACAACTTGGGGGAATAACACGTAAAACCTAAAGCAAACTACAACAAAAATGTATCTCAACTTGAACAAGATGTCTGATGACGAATCTGTCAGTTCTAAACAGGTAACGGTGCTATTGATGCGAATATATAGCGTTATAAAAGGTGTCTGATTGCTGTAATCTTCTTTGCAAGAACAAATCTGTATTTCGTGCACACTCAAGATCTTAAAATGCCAGTTTTCCACAAAAGAGCGTATGAAATATTAGTTCAATTTATTACAAGAATGGTGAAAAGATTTCCTTAACTTTATATAAGCCATAGCCGCAAGGATGTGCCGAGTATTAACAACCGTCTGTGAATATTAGAGCGTCATTTGATGTACGCATTTACTACACTCTTCTCTTGAAACACAGAGTTCAGAATGACAGTCTAATCTACAAGTTCTGCTACTTTGCTTCTGCCGTTTGCCGGTAGGTGGCGACAACGGTAAGTAGAGGTCGAAAGAAACAGATCGCAGACGTCAGGTCGTTAGCTTGGACCTCGGTCAACATAACCTCATTCAAACTTTGTCGATTTGTGTCTGCATAATACAGTTGTTCTTGATTGAAAATGTCAGTTTACGAGCCTAATTCTCGTCATTTGAGGGAGATGTTACTGTTTTGTTTCAATATGAAGAAAATAGCGGCTGGGTCTCATCGAATGCTCCCAAGTACGTATGGTAAGGACGATATTAGTGAAAGAACGTGTCGAGAGTAGTTTCAACGCTTCAAGAACGGTGAGTTTAACGTCGTAGACCGGCATAGTTGTGGAAGAGAGAATGTTTTCGTAGATGCAGAATTGGAGACATTGCCGAGTGAAGACTCGCGTAAAACTCAAGAATAATTGGCACGATTAGTGGGAGTGACACAGCAAGTCATTTCAAAACGTGTCAAGGCTATGGGCATGATTCAGAAAGAAGGAACTTGGGTCCCGTTTGACCTGAAACCAAGAGACGTTGAACGGCGTTTGTTTGTTTATGAACAGTAGCTTCAGAGGCAAAAAAGAAGGGATTTCTGCAGCGCATTGTGACCGGGGACGAAAAATGGGTTCATTACGATAACCCTAAACGCAAAAAATCATGGGGATATCCCGGCCACGCTTCCACGTCAACGGCCAAATCGAATATTCTACAACTACATCTACATTTATACTCCGCAAACCACCCAACGGTGTGTGGCGGAGGGCACTTTACGTGCCACTCTCATTACCTCCCTTTTCTGTTCCAACGGGTATGGTTTGCGGGAAGAACGACTGTCTGAAAGCCTCCGTTCGCGCTCGAATCTCTCCAATTTTACATTCGTGTTCTCCACGGGAGGTATAAGTAGGGGGAAGCAGTATATTCGATACCTCATTCAGAAACGCACCCTCTCGAAACCTGGACAGCAAGCTACACCGCGATGTAGATCACCTCTCTTGCAGAGTCTGCCACTTGAGTTTGCTAAACATCTCCGTAACGCTATCACGGTTACCAAATAACCCTGTGACGAAACGCGTCCCTCTTCTTTGGATCTTCTCTATCTCCTCCGTCAACCCGATCTGGTACGGATCCCACACTGATGAGAAGTACTCAAGTATAGGTCGAACGAGTGTTTCGTTAGCCACCTCCTTTGTTGGTGGACTACATTTTCGAAGGACTCTCCCAATCAATCTCAACCTCGTACACGCCTTACCAACAATTAATTTTATATGATCATTCCACTTCAAATCGTTCCGCACGCATACTCCCAGATATTTAACAGAAGTAACTGCTACCAGTGTTTGTTCCGCTATCATATAATCATACTATAAAGGATCCTTCTTTCTATGTATTCACAATACATTACATTTGTCTATGTTAAGGGTGAATTGCCACTCCCTGCACCAAGTGCCTATCTACCGCAGATCTTCCTGCATGTCGCTACAGTTTTCTAATGCTGCAACTTCTCTTTATACTACAGCATCATCGGCGAAAAGCCGCAAGGAACTTCCGACACTATCTACTAGGTCATTCATATATATTGCGAAAAGCAATGGTCCCATAACACTCCCCTGTTGCACGCCAGAGGTTACTTTAACGTCTGGAGACGTCTCTCCACTGATAACAACATGCTGTGTTCGGTTAGCTAAAAACTCTTCAATCCAGCCACACAGCTGGTCTGATATATCGTAGGCTCTTACTTTGTTCATCAGGTGACAGTGCGGAATTGTATCGAACGCCTTCTGGAAGTCAAGGGAAACAGCATCTACCTGGCAGCCTGTATCTAATATGTTCTGGGTCTCATGAACAAATAAAGCGAGTTGGGTCTCACACGATCGCTGTTTCCGGAATCCATGTTGATTCCTACAGAGTAGATTCTGGGTTTCCAAAAACGACATGATACTCGAGCAAAAAACATGTTCTAAAATTCTACAACAGATCGACGTCAGAGATATAGGTCTATAGTTTTGCGCGTCTGCTCGACGATCCTTCTTGAAGACTGGGACTACCTGTGCTCTTTTCCAGTCATTTGGAACTTAACTTTCCTCTAGAGATTTGCGGTACAAGGCTGTTAGAAGGGGGGCAAGTTCTTTCGCGTACTCTGTGTAGAATCGAATTAGTATCCCGTCAGATCCAGTGGACTTTCCTCTGTTGAGTGATTCCAGTTGCTTTTCTATTTCTTGGACACTTATTTCGATGTCAGCCATCTTTTAGTTTGTGCGAGGATTTAGAGATGGAACTGCAGTGCGGTCTTCCTCTGTGAAGCAGCTTTGGAAAAAGGTGTTTAGTATTTCAGCTTTACGCGTGTCATCCTCTGTTTCAATGCCATCATCATCCCGGAGTGTCTGGATATGCTGTTTCGAGCTACTTACAGATTTAACGTAAGACCAGAACTTCCTAGGATTTTCTCTGAAGTCGGTACATAGAATTATACTTTCGAATTCACTGAACGCTTCACGCATAGCCCTCCTTACTCTAACTTTGACATCGTTTAGGTTCTGTTTATCTGAGAGGTTTTGGCTGCGTTTAAACTTGTAGTGAAGCTCTCTTTGCTTTTGCAGTAGTTTCCTAACTTTGTTGTTGAACCACAGTAGGTTTTTCCCGTCTCTCACAGTTTTACTCGGCACGTACCTGTCTAAAACGAATTTTACAATTGTCTTAAACTTTTTCCATAAACACTTAACATTGTCAGTGTCGGAACAGAAATTTTCTTTTTGATCTGTTAGGTAGTCTGAAATCTGTCTTCTATTACTCTTTCTGAACAGATAAACCTTCTTCCCTTTTTTATATTCCTATTAACTTCCATATTCAGGGATGCTGCAACGGCCTTATGATCACTGATTCCCTGTTCTGCACTTACAGAATCGAAAAGTTGGGTCTGTTTGTTATGAGTAGGTCCAAGATGATATCTCCACGAGTCGGTTCTCTGTTTAATTGCTCGAGGTAATTTTCGGATAGTGCACTCAGTATAATGTCACTCGATGCTCTGTCCCTACCACCCGTCCTAAACATCTGAGTGTCCTAGTCTATATCTGGTAAATTGAAATCTCCTCCTAAGACTATAACATGCTGAGAAAATTTGTGTGAAATGTGTTCCAAATTTTCTCTCAGTTGTTCTGCCACTAATGCTGCTGAGTCGGGAGGTTGGTAAAAGGAGCCAATTATTAACCTAGCTCGGTTGTTGAGTGTAACCTCCACCCATAATATTTCACAGGAACTATCCACTTCTACTTCACTACAGGATAAACTACTACTAACAGCGACAAACACGCCACCACCAGTTGCATGCACTCTATCCTTTCTAAACACCGTCTGTGCCTTTGTAAACATTTCGGCTGAATTTATCTCTGGCTTCAGCCAGCTTTCTGTACCTAATAAAGATTTTAGCTTCGGTGCTTTCTAACAGCGCTTCAAGTTCCGGTACTTTACCAATGCAGCTTCGACAGTTTACAATTACAATACCGATTGCTGCTTGGCCCCCGCATGTCCTGACTTTTCCCTGCACCCTTTGAGGCTGTTGCCCATTATGTACTTGCCCGAGGCCATCTGACCTAAAAAACCACCCAGTCCACGCCACACAACCTCTGCTACCCGTGTAGCCGCTTGCTGCATGTAGTGGACTCCTGACCTATCCAGCGGAACCCGAAACCCCACCACCCTATGGCGCAAGTCGAGGAATCTGCTGCCCACACGGTCGCAGAACCGTCTCAGCCTCTGATTCAGACCCTCCACTCGGCTCTGTACCAAAGGTCCGCGGTCAGTCCTGTTGACGATGCTGCAGATGGTGAGCTCTGCTTTCATCCAGCTAGCGAGACTGGGAGTCTTCACCAAATCAGATAGCCGCCGGAAGCCAGAGAGTATTTCCTCCGATCCATAGCGACACACATCATTGGTGTCGACATGAGCGACCACCTGCAGATGGGTGCACCCTGTACCCTTCATGGCATCCGGAAGGACCCTTTCGCATCTGGAATGACTCCCCCCGGTACGCACATGGAGTGCACACTGGTTTTCTTCCCCTCTCTTGCTGCCATATCCCTAAGGGGCCCCATTACGCGCCTGACGTTGGAGCTCTCAGCTACCAGCAATCCCACCCTCTGCGACTGCCCGGATCTTGCAGATTGAGGGGCAACCTCTGTAACAGGACAAGCAGCCATGTCTGGCCGAAGATCAGTATCAGCCGGAGACAGAGCCTGAAACTGGTTCGTCAGACAAACTGGAGAGGCCTTCAGTTCAGCCCTCCGAAATGTCTTTCGCCACCTGCCACACCTCGATACGACCTCCCACTCTACCACAGGTGAGGGATCATCCTCAATGTGGGCAGTATCCTGGGCAGCCAGAGTCGTAGTCCGATCGGGGGATGCGTGGGACGAGCTGGCCGTCCCCGACAAACCCCCATCCGGACCCCCACAGTGATGCCCATTGGCAACAGCCTCAAACTGTGTGACCGAAGCCAACACTGCCTGAAGCTGGGTGCGAAGGGATGCCAACTCAGCCCACATCCGAACACAGCAGTTGCAGTCCCTATCCATGCTAAAAACTGTTGTGCAAAGAACGTCTGAATTAATCTACAGAGAGCACAAACAAATCGACACAAAATTTAAACGGTTTTTAAAATACAAGATTGCCTAGTAAATGCAGTAATGCTGCTACAACTCTCAAATACTATAATACGCCCGAAATTTATGAATTAAACAATGCAAGTACCAAAAATACGCAAAGAAATTAAGAATTACACTATGTAACAAATGAGTGAGCTAGGAGTATACGACTTTCTGCTGGCAGTTGCTTATCCAACGGCGGCAGGGAGCACACTCACGACTCCAAGATCATGCTCTGCATTTGGTGGGACCAGCTCGGCGTCGTGTACTATGAGGTGTAAAAACCAAGTGAAACAATCACAAATACTCGTTATCGAACGCAATTAATGTGTTTGAGCAGAACATTCAAAGACAAACGGCCGAAATTCAGCGAGCGGCACGGTAAAGTGATTTTGCAGCACGACAGCTGTCGACCTCACGTTGCAAAAGAGATCAAAACGTACTTTGAAACTTTAAAGTGGGAAGTCCTACCCCACCCACCGTAATCTCCAGACATTGCTCCCTCTGACCACCACGTGTTTTGATCAATGGCGCATGCCTTGGCTGAACAGCACTTCCGACCTCATGAAAAAATCACAAATTGGATCGATTCGTGGATCGCTCTAAAAGATGAACATTTTTTTCGACACGGGATTCGTACAGTGCCCGAAAGATTGGAGAAAGTAGTGGCCAGCAATGGAAAATACATTGCATGATACATGTGTAACCAGTTTGTTTCATTAAAGCCTCAAATTTTGGGGAAAAACGGCGGAAGCAGAATTGTAAACATTGTGAGATGTGAGTAAAGGAATGTGCAAAGTAGGCGTTGCTGTCTGTTTTCCCATGCTTGGCTGTATCTCGGCTTCTGTGCCGTGGCCCTGCGCGCTGGGAGATGGTGCGTGGCTCCGTCTTTGCCTACCATTCGTCAATGCCGCCTGCAGCGAGGCTTCGCGAACTTCCGTGGTATTGATGCGAGATGCCGACTTTGGTACGCACCGCGATATTTGTTCGATGCCATAGAGTATACATATCTATGAAGTGAACATTCGGATGCCTTGAACGAGAATTCTGGCCGCGAAAGCTGCTGCAGCCAACGGCCTTGCCGCAGTGGTAACATTGGTTCCCATCAGATCACCGAAGTTAAGCGCTGTCAGGCTATGCTAGCACTTGGATGGCTGATCATCCGGTCTGCCGAACGCTGTTGGGAAGCGGGGTGCCCTCAGCCCTTGTGAGGCAAACTGAGGAGCTACTTGATTGAGAAGTAGTGGCTCCGGTCACGTAAACTGACATACGGCCTGGAGAGCGGTGTGCTGACCACATGGCCCTCCAGATTCGCATCCAGTGACACCTATGAACTGAAGTTGACACGGCGGCCGGACGGTACCGTTGGGCCTTCATAGCTTGTTCGGGAAGAGTTGAGTTTTTGAGTTTTACATCTACCAGAGCTCAAGTCAAGTGATTTTGGAACGGTTATTAGCGTATTTTGAGTGCTATGACTTCATGCTACAGACAGATCACCTTCAGAAGTACCGTGAAGCTTTGTATACGTATTTTACAGTCAACTTAACTGTTATATAACAGGAACATGGCCTGAAGATGTGAAGTGCGATAGTATTTTGCCTTTGTGCCACAGTGCTATACCTCAGGTTCCACTTTATTTACGTTCTTTCGGTAAATAAAAACTGACAGCCAACAATATTTTTTACTCTTTCTGTAACACTTATTCATACTGCCGACTCTCTATTCTTATTAATTACGTTACAATGCCACTGTAGACGGCGCCGAATTGTCACGAAAAACCGAAGTATTTGCAACCATGATACTGTTACCACAAATACGATAAATGATTAACAGCACCTGCTTGTAATTAAATACTCTGATTAAAGGCTTAGCGCTAAACAATTGTACAGTATGTTTAAGTTGGAAAATTCTTATATTAAAATAGCTTCGCATCATACTATCAGTACTTCAAAACACAATTTAACCTGAAAATTTGTCATCCTCAATCTGATTGCTGCTCTGAGAATCAAAATAAAGATCTCACATTTGAGCGGCGCAGGGGAGAGAACTACGTGCGGTGAGATAATAATACGTAAGCCGAGAGCAAAGAAATTTTATAACAGATTAAAGCAGGGTTTTCAGAAGAATGAAACTGGAAATAAGATTCATGCTATTTGCCTAGGCAACGGCCTTGCCGCAGTGGATACACCGGTTCCCGTGAGATCAGCGCTGTCGGGCGTGGTCGTCACTTGGATGGGTGACCATCCAGGCCGCTATGCGCTGTTGCCATTTTTCGCGGTTCACTGAGCCTCGTGACGCCAATTGAGGAGCTACTCGACCGAATAGTAGCGGCTTCGGTCAAAGAATACCTTCATAACGACCAGGAGAGCGGTATGCTGATCCCACGCCCGTCCTATCCGCATTCTCCACTGAGGATGACACGGCGGTCGGATGGTATCGGTAGGCCACTCGTGGCCTGAAGACGGAGTGCTATTTGCCTAAATTATATGCAAAATTTAACTGTACCAGTAATTCCTTTTCAGGAAACATACTACTTACGTCAAATTAATGTAAATGTTTTTGCCATTCATTGCATCAAACATAATACTGATGAAGGAGATGCAAAAAGAGGGTCCCAATGAAGTATGTTCATTTCTCATGGCCTGTGTGTACAATGAACTCCCCGCAAATGCTGAAGAATTGTATATTTATTCCAGTAACTGCGGGGATCAAAATAAGAATAATGCCCTCTCCTAGTATCTTTGTGCACTGACTGATACAGAAGGATTTTTTTATAAGTTGACTGCTTTTTCCCAGTGAGAAGGTACAGCTTCATGCCATGTGATCGAGATTTCAGAATCATTAAGATGTCGCCGAAAAGAGTAGATCGTTTGTACACAATGAGAAATATAATTCAGAGAATAATCCATAGCTCAAATACTCTCAACAACTTCATTATGAAGCTCATTCAGATTTTTGACGTATTACATTTCAAAAGCTGGTGGCCTCAGGTTTTTTATTTTTTATTTTTACCAAGACTGCACTTTCAGATGAGATCAAGGTTAGAATGATCCTGAAGAACGATAAAATTCATTTTAACAATCAATCGTTTTCACATTTGTCTTATAATTCACAGTTTAAGGTTGTTATCATTGCTAAGCCATTCATTGATGGGTTGAGCATAAACACGTTCAGCCTAGGCGGCACCAGTTGAGTGCCATCGTGTTTGCCAATAAACCCTGAACACCCAGGAGGAAATATACTATTAAGAAGAGGAAAATTGATGATGATCTGAAGAAACTGGCCGAGTTTATACCAGATGTGTATGAGGAGTGCTTCATGAAGCTGACTTCGTGGAGTACTGTTACAGGAGGAGACGAAAATGAAGAGCATTATTAGAGGAGGACACGGAATACTTCGTCTCATTTCAGTATCTGTTCATCATCCTGACACTATGAGGTTTGTTGTATTACAATATTCTAATAAATAAGGGCTGTATAGGAACTTCGTGTGCTTAGATCATTACAGCTACACAATTGTAAATTCATTCATAAAGAAAGGTCATCAATCCACAAGATTTAAACAATCTGTATAATTCAATTAGTGATGATAAATTCATGAAACAAGTCAGAGGAATCCTAAAGTGCATTCTCTATTTGATGGTAACAGTTTTTACATTTCTATTATGATAGTAAAAAGTCTAGATAGTTTTTCGTGATTTCCCAACATATAGCTAAAAATGACTAAGCTCTTTCTTCATGAATCAATTAGTATGTGTACTGATAACAACAATTAAAATTGTGTCGACATCTCAATCGTTTTGGTGCAAAGGTATTGATCGGACAGTGCCGGGGTACTGATTGCTTTTTATGTATTTTGCAAGTAGCATGTTCACTGCGCTTTCACTTCAACTAAACTACAGGAGTGGTTAAAGGTCTGGGGGAAGCTGTAAAATAGACAAAGCCTGAAGGAACCGCGGTATTATGTACCGGAAGTACTGGAGCATTCAGGATCACTATAACACAGATTTACTTCTAACAAATACACCATGGGAGAGGATAAAAAGTAAAGGTAAGGTAGTAATACAGTATGTAAAATCATGAACGTTAAATTATAAACTAGCATAAAAACCAAAGGATCGCGAAGACCTGTGAATGCAGCATTCTACACCTGTCGGTCGTAACAGTTAGTACATATACATATGGAATTTAAAAAAAAACTGTTACGTATTCTTACAGGATGTAGCATCCGTCAAATGTAGGAGGAAGTTTCTATAATTACGCTGGATGGTTATTTTAGTGCAGCTAATCACGGAGTTCCAGTGCGAGCTGTACTCATCGCATACTAGCGAAACTTGGCAGATATGCTGTCTTAATGCGGAAACCGATTTACGCTGGGAAAACAATCAGTTCTATGGCCGACAGGTGCAAATCTTCGACAGTGCACTGTTTGTATAAGGATTTGATGTTGACGTTGTCATGTGTCAAGTCATAACGTGAGTAAACCGAATGGCTATCGAGGAGAGAGACCGGGCGCTGTTAGTGAAACTGTTTCACGTGAACGGCAGCAATTATAGGGCTTCACTGAGAGAATATCCCCGTCTGAAAGATCTGAGGAGAGGTCTGATGACGTTAAATGGTTTATGAAACGATAATGAAATTAGAAAGAAACGAGTGAGCTCGGTGTGGCACGTGGAAAAGATAAGCGTCCTATCCCGACGGAATTTATTGACGAGTTTGCTCTCGCTGTAACTGACCATGCAGTATGTGACCCAGATAGTGACTGTGCTCTATTTTACACTAGTAACGTACACTCAGAAGATCCAGACGGTGCAGCAGGTGAAGCCTAATGATCTGCAGCGACGTCCTAAATTTGCTCTTCAGATTTTGGTACTGATCGAAGTTGATGACTTGTGGTCGGACAGTGCTCTGTGGAGTGCAGAACCATATTTTACACTACAGGATGCAATGAATACACGGAACTGCCAGTCGCAGGTTCGATTCCTGCCTCGGGCATGGATGTGTGTGATGTCCTTAGGTTAGTTAGGTTTAAGTAGTTCTAAGTTCTAGGGAACTGATGACCACAGATGTTAAGTCCCATAGTGCTCAGAGCCATTTGACCCATTTTTGAACAGAACTGCACAATTTGGGATCACGTCGTTTTCTGGATGCAGCATCTCCTTTACGGCTCCGTGTTCCTACAAAAGAAATTGTATAAGCAGTGGTTAATAATTACATCAACATTATACCTTTCCCAGTTGTTTGACCTTTTCTGTCCATGTCCCGTTTCTTATCCATTACATATGGAGACATATCTTTTTTGCATTCACAGCGGCAGATTTCAACCTAGTGGCCAAAATTTGAACTTGTTTTTTTAATGATGGCCATACACTTCACCTAACAGATTGAGAGGTATTGCATATCGCCGATGTCTGCACAATGAATTCCCAGCGCTATTGGAGATCGCTATCGTAGCTGAAAGATGACGACTGCGGTTTATCAACGACGGGGCACTGACGGATCGTACAACAGTACTTCACGGCTACCCTTCACGGGTGTTGGATTGGTCGAGATCTCCGCTTGTAATGATCACCCGTTTCACCGGACATGTTGCATTGCATTCTGGTTATGGAGACATTTGAAGGCAATGGTGTATATCCAACTCATCGAGAATATTAATGTGCTAATAGTAAACTGCAGAAGCGTCTATAGAAAGGTCCCAGAACTGCTCTCATTAATAAACGGTCACAACGCCCATATAGTACTAGGAACAGAAAGTTGGCTGAAACCAGACGTAAACAGTAATGAAATCCTAAACTCTGATTGGAATGTATACCGCAGAGATAGGCTGGACAGTGAAGGGGGAGGCGTGTTTATAGCGATAAGAAGTGCAATAGTATCGAAGGAAATTGACGGAGATTCGAATTGTGAAATGATTTGGGTGAAGGTCACGGTTAAAGCAGGCTCAGACATGGTAATTGGATGTCTCTATAGGCCCCCGGGCTCAGCAGCTGTTGTGGCTCAGCACCTGAAGAATAATTTGGAAAATATTTCGAGTAGATTTCCCCACCATGTTATAGTTCTGGGTGGAGATTTTAATTTGCCGGATGTAGACTGGGAGACTCAAACGTTCATAACGGGTGGCAGGGACAAAGAATCCAGTGAAATATTTTTAAGTGCTTTATCTGAAAACTACCTTGAGCAGTTAAACAGAAAACCGACTCGTGGCGATAATATATTAGACCTTCTGGTGACAAACAGACCCGAACTATTTGAATCAGTTAATGCAGAACAGGGAATCAGCGATCATAAAGCGGTTACTGCGTCGATGATTTCAGCCGTAAATAGAAATATTAAAAAAGGTAGGAAGATTTTTCTGTTTAGCAAAAGTGACAAAAAGCAGATTACAGAGTACCTGACGGCTCAACACAAAAGTTTTGTCTCAAGTGCAGATAGTGTTGAGGATCAGTGGACAAAGTTCAAAACCATGGTACAATATGCGTTAGATGAGTATGTGCCAAGCAAGATCGTAAGAGATGGAAAAGAGCCACCGTGGTACAACAACCGAGTTAGAAAACTGCTGCGGAAGCAAAGGGAACTTCACAGCAAACATAAACATAGCCAAAGCCTTGCAGACAAACAAAAATTACGCGAAGCGAAATGTAGTGTGAGGAGGGCTATGCGAGAGGCTTTCAATGAATTCGAAAGTAACGTTCTATGTACTGACTTGGCAGAAAATCCTAAGAAATTTTGGTCCTATGTCAAAGCGGTAGGTGGATCAAAACAAAATGTCCAGACACTCTGTGACCAAAATGGTACTGAAACAGAGGATGACAGACTAAAGGCCGAATTACTAAATGTCTTCTTCCAAAGCTGTTTCACAGAGGAAGACTGCACTGTGCTTCCTTCTCTAGATTGTCGCACAGTTGACAAAATGGTAGATATCGAAATAGACGACAGAGGGATAGAGAAACAATTAAAATCGCTCAAAAGAGGAAAGGCCGCTGGTCCTGATGGGATACCAGTTCGATTTTACACAGAGTACGCGAAGGAACTTGCCCCACTTCTTGCAGCGGTGTACCGTAGGTCTCTAGAAGAGCGAAGCGTTCCAAAGGATTGGAAAAGGGCACAGGTCATCCCCGTTCTCAAGAAGGGACGTCGAACAGATGTGCAGAACTATAGACCTATATCTCTAACGTCGATCAGTTGTAGAATTTTGGAACACGTATTATGTTCGAGTATAATGTCTTTTCTGGAGACTAGAAATCTACTCTGTAGGAATCAGCATGGGTTTCGAAAAAGACGATCGTGTGAAACCCAGCTCGCGCTATTCGTCCACGAGACTCAGAGGGCCTTAGACACGGGTTCACAGGTAGATGCCGTGTTTCTTGACTTCCGCAAGGCGTTTGACACAGTTCCCCATAGTCGTTTAATGAACAAAGTAAGAGCATACGGACTATCAGATCAATTGTGTGATTGGATTGAGGAGTTCCTAGATAACAGAACGCAGCACGTCATTCTCAATGGAGAGAAGTCTTCCGAAGTAAGAGTGATTTCAGGTGTGCCGCAGGGGAGTGTCATAGGACCGTTGCTATTCACAATATACATAAATGACCTGGTGGATGACATCGGAAGTTCACTGAGGCTTTTTGCAGATGATGCTGTGGTGTATCGAGAGGTTGCAACAATGGAAAATTGTACTGAAATGCAGGAGGATCTGCAGCGAATTGACGCATGGTGCACGGAATGGCAATTGAATCTCAATGTAGCGAAGTGTAATGTGATGATAATACATAGAAAGATAGGTCCCTTATCATTTAGCTACAAAATAGCAGGTCAGCAACTGGAAGCAGTTAATTCCATAAATTATCTGGGAGTACGCATTAGGAGTGATTTAAAATGGAATGATCATATAAAGTTGATCGTCGGTAAAGCGGATGCCAGACTGAGATTCATTGGAAGAATCCTAAGGAAATGCAATCCGACAACAAAGGAAGTAGGTTACAGTACGCTTGTTCGCCCAATGCTTGAATACTGCTCAGCAGTGTGGGATCCGCACCAGGTAGGGTTGATAGAAGAGATAGAGAAGATCCAACGGAGAGCAGCGCGCTTCGTTACAGGATCATTTAGTAATTGCGAAAGCGTTACGGAGATGATAGATAAACTCCAGTGGAAGACTCTGCAGGAGAGACGCTCAGTAGCTCGGTACGGGCTTTTGTTGAAGTTTCGAGAACATACCTTCACCGAAGAGTCAAGCAGTATATTGCTCCCTCCTACGTATATCTCGCGAAGAGACCATGAGGATAAAATCAGAGAGATTAGAGCCCACACAGAAGCATACCGACAATCCTTCTTTCCACGTACAATACGAGACTGGAATAGAAGGGAGAACCGATAGAGGTACTCAAGGTACCCTCCGCCACACACCGTCAGGTGGCTTGCGGAGTACGGATGTAGATGTAGATGTAGAATGCGCAGACGTTGTAGCAGCTTGGACTAGCGTATGTGTTGCAATCCGAATGAAGTCAGGTGTATTTGAAAGAGTGATTAGCTGCGAAGAAGGGCTCAAAGACGTGTCACGATGCGTGGCAACTACACGTAGCACTGCCTATAGTGTCTACTTCTACGTAACAGACAGATGAGTTGAAAAGAACATTTCTTCTAGTTTTGAGCAATTCTACCTGCTGTAGGAATATATGATACATCTTTTAAAATACATTGTGTATGTCTCTGTGGCGGGAGGGGGGGGGGTGAGATCTCAGGTTCGATTCCCGGTACTGCCAGGGACTTTTCCTTGGTGGGAGCATTGGATCGGAGTGAACTCAGCATCGTGATGCCATTTAATGAACTACTTGAGGGAGAGAGAGTTTTTCGAACGTCAGAAGGCCACAACAACGGAAAGAGCGATTTATTTACCCATACTGGACTCCAATGTCACCACTGGCAGAGAATGACAGGGCGATCTGCCAGTACTGCACGAAGGTGGTATTTATACCAATGCACGGTGTCTGTTGTTTTGACGTGTCCGAAAGAACTAACACCACGAATTCATATAACTGATTTGGCCCGATGGACAATTAATCCACAACATTCAGTGACGATGCACAGTTACTTTCGACCTACAACGGGAATCTAAAATTAGTTAGCCGGAGGACGTGGACAGTGACTGAGGGTAGGTGGCGCTAGGTGGGAATGTGGTCAGCCAGGGAGCACGTCTAGATAGTCTGCACAGATACACTACTGGCCATTAAAATTGCTACACCAAGAAGAAATGCAGATGATAAACGGGTATACAAATGTATTAAACTAGAACTGACATGTGATTACATTTTCACGCAATTTGGGTGCATAGATCCTTAGAAATCAGTACCCAGAACAACCACCTCTGGCCGTAATAACAGCCTTGATACATCTGGACATTTAGTCAAACAGAGCTTGGATGGCGTGTACAGGGACAGCTGCCCATGCAGCTTCAACACGATACCGCAGTTCATCAAGAGTAGTGGCTGGCGTATTGTCACGAGCAAGTTGCTCTGCCACCATTGACGAGACATTTTCAATTGGTGAGAGATCTGGAGAATGTGCTGGCCAGAGCAGCAGTGGAACATCTTCTGTATCCAGAAAGGTCCGTACAGGACCTGCAACATGCGGTCGTTCATTATCCTGCTAAAATATAGGGTTTCGCAGGGATCGAATGAAGGGTAGAGCCACGTGTTCTAAGACATCTGAAATGTAAGTCCACTGTTCAAAGTGCCGGTAATGCGAACAATAGGTTACCGACACCTGTAACCAATGGAACCCCATACCATCAGGCCGCGTGATACGCCAGTATGGCGATGACGAATACACGCTTCCAATGTGCGTTCACCACGACTCCGCCAAACACGGATGCGACCATCATGATGCTGTAAACAGAAACTGGATTCGTCCGAAAAAATGACGTTTTTCCATTTGTGCACCCAGGTTCGTCGTTGAGTACACCATCGCAGGCGCTCCTGTCTGTGATGCAGCGTCAAGGGTAACCGCAGCCATGGTCTCCGAGCTGATAGCCCATGCTGCTGGAAACGTCTTCGAACTGTTCATGCAGATGGTTGTTGTCTTACAAACGTCCCCATATGTTGACTCAAGGATCGAGACGGGGCTGCACGATCCGTTACAGCCATGCGGATAAGATGCCTGTCATCTCGACTGCTAGTGATACGAGGCCGTTGGGATCCAGCACGGCGTTCCGTATCAACCTCCCTAACCCACCGATTCCATATTCTGCTAACAGTCCTTGGATCTCGACCAATGCGAGCAGCAATATCACGATACCATCAACGGCAATCGCGATAGGCTACAGTCTGACCTTTATCAAAGTCGGAAACGTGATGGTACGCAATTCTCCTCCTTACACGAGGCATGACAACAACGTTTCACCAGGCAGCACCGGTCAACTGCTGTTTGTGTATGAGAAATCGGTTGGAAACTTTCCTTATTTGAGCACGTTGTAGCGCCAACCTTGTGTGAATGCGCTGAAGAGCTAATCATTTGCATATCACAGCATCTTCTTCCTGTCGGTTAAATTTCGTGTTTATAGCACGTCATCTTCGTGGTGTAGCAATTTTAATGGCCAGTAGTGTAGATATAGATGGTGCGCGGGTGGAGCAGTGGTTAACACAACGCCCCATAAGCAGGATATTTTGGGTTCTAGTTTTGGTCTGGCCAACATTTCCACCCATTGCCACTGATTGCACATAAATTCCCGATGCAGCTGATATCATTAATTCCTCCCCTTTCCTTCCGTTCGCTTTCCTTTCTTCTTCCTCCCCTTCCTCCCCCTCCACCTTGTATTACATAATTTATTGTCCACGTAAATAAGTTTAGAACGGCAGTTTGTACATTTTTCTGACTCGGTGCGCAAAAGAAGGGTGATTTTTCATCTGCATTTCCCGCTTACGGGCAGTCTCAGAGGGAGGGGGGGGGGGGGGGAAGCGACGGAATCGTCACTGGAGATATAAGAAAGGTTAGTATTGGAAAGGTGGCGTTTTCGGAAAATACTAGCTAGCAGCGCTCGGTAGGAAGCTCGAATTTGACGCGAAAAAGGCGCGAGTGTCGAATGCTGGAAGGGTGGGCCGCTTCGCTGATCCCGGCCGAGCAGCTGCGGCGTGGCGTGTCGTGTCCGGATAGCGATCTATGTGGGCCGCAGCGGCGGGGGGCGGCGCCCGACAGCCATGAATCACTGATCAATAGGCCGGCGGCGGCGCCGGGGGCGGAGGCAGAGAGAGGCACATCTGGCGCGTGGCCGGCGCGTGGCGCGCCGCCGCCACCTCGCCAAGTCGCAGCCAGCAGGTGGCCGCAGCCGCCGCCGGCACCTGTTGGCGCGTCGCAGCGGGCACACCGGCAGTTTCAGCTTCCTAGGGGCAGGTGGCTTAACAGAGGTATTGGCCTCGCAACTCTAACGTGGGTAACGGTAGCGCCTGTTCCGGAAAATACTGGGTGTTCTCCAAGGGAGTGTCCCGTTTATACTTTCAGGGACATTCGGCATCACATCAGTGATAGCACTGGATACTGAGGCGACAAAAGTCATGGGATAGTGATATGCACCTATGCAGATCGTGTACACAAGGTATAAAACGGCACTGCAATGGCGTAGCTGTTATTGTACTCAGTTGACGTGTGTGAAAAGGTTTCCGACTTGGTTGTGGCCGCTCGCCGGGAATTAACAGGCTTTGAAGACGCAATGATAGTTGGGGCTAGACGTGTGTGACACTCAGTTTTGGAAATCAGTAGGGAATTCAATATTCCGAGACCCGCAGTTCCAAGTTCAGTCGGGAACGATAGAGAAGATATGGCTGTGAGAAGACGTCAGCCAATCATAAGCTGACCGACCCCTCTCCAGGACGGCCATATAATATATATTACATAATATATATAAATGACCTACTAGATAGTGTCGGAAGTTCCATGCGGCTTTTCGCGGATGATGCTGTAGTATACAGCATTAGAAAATTGCAGAGTAACGCAGGAAGATCTGCAGCGGATAGGCACTTGGTGCAGGGAGTGGCAACTGACCCTTATCATAGACAAATGTAATGTATTGCGAATACATAGAAAAAAGAATCCTTTATTGTATGGTTATATAATAGCAGAACAAACAATGGTATCAGTTACTTCTGTAAAATATCTGGGAGTATGCGTACAGAACGATTTGAAGTGGAATGATCATATAAAATTAATTGTTGGTAAAGCGGGTACGAGCTTGAGATTAATTGGGAGAGTCCTTAGATAATGTAGTCCATCGACAAAGGAGATGGCTTGCATAACACTCGTTCGTACCAGGTCGAATTGATAGAGGAGATAGAGAAGATCCAAAGAAGAGCGCCGCGTTTCGTCACAGGCTTATTTGCTAACCGTGATAGCGTTGCGGGGATGTTTAGCAAACTCAAGTAGCAGACTCTGCAAGAGAGGGGCTCTGCATCGCGGTGTACCTTGCTGTCCAGGTTTCGAGTGGGTGCGTTTCTCGATGAGGCATCGAATATATTGCTTCCCCCTACTTATACCTCCCGAGAAGATCACGAACGTAAAAGTAGAGAGGCTTTCCGGCAGTCGTTCTTCCCGACTGGAACAGGAAAGGAAGGTAATGACAGTGGCACATAAAGTGCCCTCCGCCACACACCGTTGGGTGGCTTGCGGAGTATAAATGTAGATGTAGATGTAGATGAGGACGACAATGCGACAATGTGGACATAAGCGCCGCGTCCGATTGCCGACGCCGCAGTTGAAGAGCAGCTTCAACATTAGGCACGTGGATAGAAGCGCAAACGTTCATTACTTCGCTTGTACACTCTATGTAGCACAGACTTGCAACTGAACAAGATTTAGTAATTCATACGTTACCCTTTGCTTGCGACACATTCGTGTGATTAATTGCAAAGTTAAGTATTGTAATCTTTGCCTTTTGTAATAAAACTTATTAATACGATTTGTTTGAATATTGTCTAGCGATCCGAGGCTGCCTAGATTCCACATATTTAACGGCTAGGCTGGACGTAACACCAAGAGTGTGCCGAAAATACAAAATTTCAGGTATTGTCTCAGACCAATTACAAAGCAATAGCCGACGGCCTGCACTTAACGGAAGAGAGTAGTGGCATTTGCTTAGAATTGTCCGTGCTAACAGCCAAGCAGCACTGCTTGAAATAACAGCAGAAATTGAATGTGTGACGTACGGCGAACTTATCTCTTAGAACAGTGCAACGAAATGTTGCGTTAATGGGCTATGGCAGCAGAAGACCGATGGGAACGTCTTCGCTAATAGCACAACATAGTCTGCAGCGTCTGTCCTGACCATATCGACTGGATCCTACACGACTGGAAAACCGTGGCCGTGTTAGATGAGTTCCGATTTCAGTTGGTAAGAGCTGATGGCTCAAATGGCTCTAAGCACTATGGGACTTAACATCTGAGGTCATCAGACCCCTAGACTGAGAACTACTTAAACCTAACTAACCTAAGGACATCACACACATCCATGCCCGAGGCAGGATTCGAACTTGCGACCGTAGCAGTCGCGCGGTTCCGGAATGAAGCACCTAGAAGCGCTCAGCCACACCGGCCGCCTAAGAAGCCATGGACTCAAGCAGTCAATGAGTCAAGCTCCTGGTGCTCCATAATGATGTGGACTGGCCTCTCTGGTCCAAATAAACCGATCATTGACTGCGAATGGTCAAGTTCGACTGTTCAGCGACCATTTTTAGCTATTAATGGACTTCATGTCCCTAACCAACATTATAGTTTTTATGGGTGACAATGCGCCAAGTCACCGGGTCACAATTGTTCGCAATTGGTTTGAACAACCTTTTGGATAGTTCGAGTGACTCATCCGGCCATGCATCGAACATTTATGGGACATAATCGAGAGGTCAGTTCGTGCCGAAAATCTTGCACCGACAAGAATTTTGCAATGTCGATGGCTTTACCGGTAGCATGGCTCATTATTTCTGCAGGTGACTACCAACGACTTGTTGAGTCCATGCCACGTCGGGTTGCTGCAAAAGGAGGTCCCACACGTCATTAGAGTTATCCCACGACTTTTGTGAAATCAGTGTATGTGATGCTTGAAATATTCCAGACTGATACACTATGTGATCAAAAGTATCCGGACAACCCGAAAAACATACGTTTTTCATCATAGGTGCATTGTGCTGCCGCCTACTGCTATGTACTCCATATCAGCGACCTCAGTAGTCATTAGACATCGTGAGAGAGCAGAATGGGGCGCTCCGAGGAATTTGGTCAGGTGACTGGTTGCCACTTCTGCCATACGTCTGTGCGCGATTCCACACTCCTAAACATCCCTAGGTACACTGTTTCCGATGTGATAGTGAAGTGGAAACGTGAAGGGGGCACGTACAGCACAAAAACGTAAATGTCGACCTCGCTGTCAACTGATAACCGACAGTTGAAGAGTCGTAATGTGTAATAGGGAGACATCTATCCAGACCCATCACACAGGAATTCCAGACTGCATCAGGATCCACTGTAAGTACTATGACAGTTAGGTGGGAGGTGAGAAAACGGATTTCCTGGTCGACCGGCTGCTCGTAAGCTACACATCACGCTGGTAAATGCCAAACAACGGCTCGCTTGTTGTAAGTAGCGGAAACATTCGACGATTGAACAGTGGAAAAATGTTGTGTGGAGTGACGAATCACGATACACAATGTGGCTATCCGATGGCAGGATGTGGGTATGGTGAATGCCCGGTGAACTTCATCTGCCAGCGTGAGTAGTGCCAACAGTAAAATTCGGAGGTGGTGGTGTTATGGTATGGTCGTGTTCTTCATCGAGAGGACTTGTACCCCTTGTCGTTTTGCGTGGCACTGTCACAGCACACGCAATTGAAGAGCAATTCGGGGATGCCGGTTGCATCTTTCAACACGATCGAGCATCTGTTCATAATGTACGGCCTGTGGCGGAGTGGTTACACGACAATAACATCCCTGTAATAGACTGGCCTGCGCAGAGTCCTAACCTGATTCCTATAGAAAACCTTTGCGGTGTTTTGGAACACCGACTTCCTGCCAGGCCTCTCCGACCGACATCGATACCTCTCCTCAGTGCAGCCCTCCGAGCCGGCCGCGGTGGCCATGCGGTTCTAGGCGCTCAGTCCGGAACCGCGCGACTGCTACGGTCGCAGGTTCGAATCCTGCATCGGGCATGGATGTGTGTGATGTCCTTAGGTTAGTTAGGTTTAAGTAGTTCTAAGTTCTAGGGTACTGATGACCACACATGTTGAGTCCCATAGTGCTCAGAGCCATTTGAACCAAACCTCCGTGAAGAATGGGCTGCCATTTCCCAAAAATCCTTCGAGCATCTAATTGAAGGTATACCTGCGAGAGTGTAAGCTATCATCAAGGCTAAGGGTGGGTCAACACAATATTGAATTCTAGCATTATCGATGGAGGGCGCCACTTGTAGGTAATTTTCAGCCAGGTGTCCGGATACTTTTGATCATTCAGTGTACTATTATCAGACGTCATGGAGCAACGTACTGGTTAAAGATCTGTTCACTAGATCATGTTAGGACGATAACCGCTTTAGCTATTAGCAACAATCACCATCTTAAACTCAGACAATGGAGATCTATTAACGTGAACGAGAGGTCAGCCATAAAGAACGAAGAGTCGGCACATTGTTCCCTACATCTCGGAGCGATTAAGACTGAAACATGCCTTTCCCAACCGCGGTATGGTGAACTTCTTAACCCGCTACAGAAGTTATCCCACGCATTTAAACGGATAGCCCTCTTTGAAAATTTCAAAAAAATAGACTATTTTGGCTTAAAATGTTCTCTGGGATGTCTACTGTAGTGTTCATCCCACGTACGCAGAAACTCCGTTATCGTATTGCAAGGCCATTTGTCTCAGAAAACTATTCACATCGGGAAAAAAAGTCCATATCGCGGCCAGTGTGGCAGCATGTAATTTCAACGGCAGCCCAACAGGCATTATGGAAATTACGAAAGTGATCGGACTTGCGATCGGACCAGGCTGTTGCAACTTTGACATAAAAGCGGATCAAAAGCATATTGAGTGAGCAGAGTAGCGGATGACAGAAGCTGCCAGAGAGGCCCACAGGGCCACCGTGGCCACGTAGAAGGTGGAGGAGGCCATCATTTTAGATCTGGAAGGATTTTATGGTCCAGGGATTGCTATCTAGGCGTATATTTAACTACAGGCGTAACTACAAAAAACGCAACCCAAAGCTTTAAACATGTTTTTCACAAAACCGCATTTTTTTAATTGGTGGAAAATATGACACGATAACGGTACATACGATTTTGTTCCGAATTTGAGGCCAGCATTCTAAACTGAAGGCACTAGAATCATGCCGGGCCGTTTTGCAATCTCTTCAAAAGTCTATTTTCGGTGGTCGCGTTGGTCCCGATATTTTAGACGAAAAAAAAAGACGTTTCATTCAATACGTCACTACCTTGTTAGAACTTAATATTTTTCACTAAGCCGGCCGGGGTGACAGAGCGGTTCTAGGCGCTACAGTCTGGAACCGCGCGACTGCTACGGTGGCAGGTTCGAATCCTGCCTCGCGCATGGGTGTGTGTGATGTCCTTAGGTTAGGAAGGTTTAATTAGTTCTTAGTTCTTAGTTCTATGCTGATAGAAAAAAATATTGAAATGAGTTATACTGTACTATTTTGCTAGAGGTCCAGTGAAAGAGCTTTCGGTATTCCGCCCGATAACCGATGTTCTGGCTGGAAGAGGTCCTTCCACCTGATGCAGCGGTTATAGGGAGAAACGATTTATTAAAGACAAAAGTGTAAGAAATGAAATTTAGTATTACTTTTCATTTTACTCAAAAAATCCCGAAAATCACCTATTCTTCATGCGTTCAAAAAGGACTACTTCCTTAAACCATGTGAGTTGTTTACTGTCGTCATCCGCGGCGTGCATTACAGAAACATCAGAGATACATCAAAATATATGACATAAGCACCGAACGTCAAATATACGATGCCATTAGGAGCGTTGATCAGAAGTCTCCGACGTGGCGTCAACTAAAAAGACTTGCACCAAGCGACCGGCCCACCCTACGGGAGGCCCTCGCCACACGACGTATCATTTTTATCAGTGAATGTTTCTAAACAAATTAGCAGACGAAATCTCTAAAACTGATTATAAGTAATACCTGCGCACTAGGCCACAAAGGGGCAAGTCGATGTGCAGCGAAACCAGAGAATCCATAGCATAGCAGGAGAAGAAAGAGAGGAAAACATTTACACTGAAACGCCAAAGAATTTCGTATAGTCATACCGTATTCAAATACAGAGATATGTAAAAAGGCAGAATATGGCGCTGCTGTCGGCAACTCCTATAGAAGACAACAAGAAAAAAAATGGTTCAAATGGCTCTGAGCACTATTGGACTTCTGTGGTCATCAGTCCTCTATAACTTAGAACTACGTAAACCTAATTAACCTAAGGACATCATACACATCCTTGCCCGAGGCAGGATTCGAACTTGCGACCGTAGCGGTCACGCGATTCCAGACTGAAGCGCCTAGAACCGCACGGCCACACATGCCGGCAGACAACAAGAGTCTGGCGCAGTTGTTAGATTAGTTGCTGCTGCTACAATGGCAGGTCATCAAAATTTAAGTGAGTTTGAACGTTGTGTTATAGTCAGTTCACGAGCGATGAGGCACAACATCAGCGATGTAGCGATGAAGTTGAGATTTTCCCTTAGGACCATTTCACGAGTGTACTCTGAATATCGTGAATCCGGTAAAACATCAAATCTCCGACGTTGCTGCGGCCGGAAACCGATCCTGAATGACGACTGAAGAGAACCGTACAACGTGACAGAAGTCTAACTGTTCCGCAAATTGCTGCAGATGTCAGTGTTGGGCCATCAACAAGTGTCAGCGTGCCAACCATTCAACGAAACATCATCGATATGGGCTTTCAGAGCCGATTGGCACACTCGTATACCCTTGCAGACTGCACGGCACAACACCTACATTGGACTGTTGATGACTGGAAACATGTTGCCTGGTCGGACGAGTCTCGTTTCAGATTGTCTAGGGCGGATGGACGTGTATGGATATGGCGACAGCTTCATGGTCCTATGGACCCTGCATGTCGCCAAGGACTGTTCAAATTGGTGGAGGCAACGTAACGGTGTGGGGCGTGAGCAGTTGGGGGGATATGGGACCCCTGACGCGTCTAGATACGACTCTGACCCGTGTCTAATCACCTGCGCCCACTCATGTCCACTGTGCATTCTGACGGACTTGAGCAATTTCAGCAACACAATTTGACACCCCACGCGTCCAGAATTGCTACAGAGTGGATCCAGGAAAATTGTTCTGAGTTGAAACACTTCCTCTGGCCTCAAACTACACAGACATGAAAATTAATGAGATTATCTCGGATGCCCTGCAACGTGCTGTTCAGAAGAGACCTCCACCTCTCAATACTCTTACGGATTTATGGACAGCCCTGCAGGATTCGTGGTATCAATTCCCTGCAGCACTACTTCAGACATTAGTGAGTCCATGCCATGTTGTGTTGTGGCACTCCAGCGTGCACGCGGGGGCCCTGCACGGTATTACGCTGGTATACCAGTTTCTTTGGCTGTTCAGTGCAATGATGAACTGAGTGTGAACTCCAGACAATTCGACAACAGATATATTGCATATACACTACTGGCCATTAAAATTGCTACACCAAGAAGAAATGCAGATGATAAACGGGTATTCATTGGACAAATATATTATACTAGAACTGACATGTGATTACATTTGCACGCAATTTGGGTGCATAGGTCATGAGAAATCAGTACCCAGAACAACCACCTATGTAATAACGGCCTTGATACGCCTGGGCATTGAGTCTGAGCTTGGATGGCGTGTACAGGTACAGCTGCCCATGCAGCTTCAACACGATGCCACAGTTCATCAAGATTAGTGAATGGCGTATTGTGACGACCTAGTTGCTCGGCCACCATTGACCAGGCGTTTTCACTTGGATCTGGAGAATGTGCTGGCCAGGGCAGCAGTCGAACATTTTCTGTGTCCAGAAAGGCCCGTACAGGACCTCCAACATGCGGTCGTGCATTATTCTGCTGAAATGTAGGGTTTCGCCGGGATCTAATAAAGGGTAGCACCACATATGAAATGTAACGTCCACTGTTCAAAGTGCCGTCAATGCGAACAAGAGGTGACCGAGACGTGTAACCAATGGCAACCCATACCATCACACAGGGTGATACGCCAGTATGGCGATTACAAATACACGCTTCCAATGTCGTTCACCGCGATGTCGCCAAACACGTATGCGACCATCGTGATGCTGTAAACAGAACCTGGATTGATCCGAAAAAATGTCGTTTTGTCATTCGTGCACCCAGGTTCGTCGTGGAGTACACCATCCTGTCTGTGATGCAGCATCAAGGGTAAACGCAGCCATGGTCTCCGAGCTGATAGTCCATGCTGCTGCAAACGTCGTCGAACTGTTCCTGTAGGTGGTTGTTGTCTTGGAAACGTGCTCATCTGTTGACTCGGGGATCGAAACGTGGCAGCACGATCCGTTACAGCCATGCGGATAAGATGCCTGTCATCTCGACTGCTAGTGATACGAGGCCGTTAGGATCCAGCACGGCGTTCCGTAATACCCTCCTAAACCCACCTATTCCATATTCTGCTAACAGTCATTGGATCTCGACCAACGCGAGCAGCAATGTCGCGATACAATAAACAGCAATCACGACAGGCTACAACCTGACCATTATCAAAGTTGGAAACGTGATGGTACGCGTTTCTCCCTCTTACACGAGGCATCACAACAACGTTTCACCAGGCAGCACCGGTGAACTGCTGTTTGTGTATGAGAAATCGGCTGGAAACTTTCCTCATGTCAGCACGTTGTACGTGTCTCCACTCAGACAATATTGGTTGGGTTACTAAGTACAACGTTCTGCATTCTTTTGGTTGGATACGACATTATCAATTAGTTGGCTTTGCCATTAGCCGCATAAAATTTCAATTTATTTAGGAGACTGCTGTGACACACACAGAGTTAAGTGCCTTAGATAGATCGCAGAAAGTACAAGCCAGCGTTGTTTTATTATTCAACATGCAAATGGTATTCTCAGTACAGCAACTCATCAGAATTCCAGATTGGAGTTTACTGACGATATTATTGTTGCCCAGGTGACATACTATTCTAGAATACATTACATTCTCAAAAAATCATGTCAGTAGTGAAACAGGTCGGTAATTACTGTCGTCTCTACTACCACCTTTCTTAAGTAGAGATTTGACAAGGACGTATTTAATTTTCTCTTGAAAAATGCCACGAGTTAGTGATGTATTACATATTTCGTATAAGACCAGGCATGTTATATAAGAACAAATCTTTATTACTCTGTTGGAAAACCGGAGGAGCTTTTATTTTAGAAAGGATACATAGGTTTCTTCATTTCAGAAAGAAAAGTTGGTGATATAATCACATGTCTGAATTTGAAGAGAGTATCTTTTTCAACATACAGCTGTAATTTTTCTCTTGAACTGAGTTTTTCTATACTTTCTACTATATCTAAGAAATTATTAAAGATATTAACAACATCTGCTACCTGTGATTTATCAATTATAGCCTTCTCATTGGGTTCAATAATGTGGGCCATACCATCAATTGCTTGTTGCGTTCACAGTGCCTTGCTTAAAGTTTTGTCACCACAAAGTTCACACATATATTCTGTGTGTGCTTTCTCTCTTACTCACGTCTTATCTCATATTCTGTTAACTTGATTCTCTCCGCTACGGCAGAGATCGCGTGCCAACTTTGTTAATACTGGGTGACAGTATTTTTGGTTAGAGACTGCTATACACTCATACATTTCAAAGATCGTAACTTTACCAGCGTGTGTACTACATTCCTTACAATATTGTTTCAAATAGTTTATAAGAAGTATTTAGTGTTGACGAAAAAATAATAAAATCTATACTTTTATAACCTGAAAATAATATGGAAAATGCAAAGTAATGTGATTATTATGAAATACTGTGTTCCACTATTGTAAGTTAGTTCTATTTCCACTTCTGGTTTTCGTTCTGCTCGACCAATCACATCATGCTGTTTCAAATTTTTTGGTGAGTCACTACAGGTTAATAGTTTAAGCAACGTGTAGCAAATGTGGTTAGCTGCGTTCATTTAAGAAGAGTTTGTTTTGTGATGTCGTGGTAAATCTTTTACGACTACTTGGCAATTCGACTGAAAACGTAACATAGTTTTTTTGTGGGTAGGTTAAGTCATAGTTCGTTAGTTGCGCACCACAATATTCCCGCATGCTACTGCCTGCCTTGAAAATGGTAGTTTATAAAATCTCATTTCATTTAGTAGCAAGATAGATTGTTTTGTGACCAAAGCTAAAAAAAACGCTACTTAATTCATATTCCTAGGAAACAAGGCACAACCCACACTTTTATTATACCACTGAACATAAAAGAAAATGTTAAACAACATTTACCATGGGGGAAAGTCCGCACCACTCTGAATCTGCAAAAGAAAGGAAAGTTCTTGACGAAGGCTCTACAGTGGGGTATGAAAGTTCACTTGCCAATTCAGTCCAACAGGGCATGTGTCACTGAATCTAAGAAACTGGAAGATCACACCGTTTTTATGCCGTGCAGATAGATCACAGGCTCACCTGGGTGCAATGGTAAACTTCAAAGCGAGATGGCGCAGTAATTAGCACACTGGACTAGGGAGGACGACGGTTCAAACCCGCTTCCGGCCATCCTGATTTAGGTTTTCCCCGACGTCCCTAAATCGTATCAAACAAATGCCGGGATGGTTCCTTTTTAAGGGCACGGCCGATTTCCTTCCCTACCTTTCGATAATCCGATGGGATCAATGACCCCGCTGTTTGATCTCCTTCACCAAGTCAACCAAACAACCAATGGTGAACTGTCACATATAAATTCCAGAGCAAACAGAATAGTTCCATGACTGAAGTGCCGCCATGAGTGACGCAGCAACCACAGATGGTGATTCACGTTTCCATAGAAATTTCCGCAGTCTGTCTCGTAAATGTATTGCAATAGCAGCTTGTGTACGCTGGCCATTGTATTTATTCACAAGCGGTGTATGCTGCCCGGCGTCCTGACATCGTCGATGGCCCCTGTGGTCTGGCAACATGCGTTTCTTGGCTGTGCTGCCGACCAACTTCAGTCCCACGATTCAGAAGATCAATTGCTTGATGTCATTACTTTCTGTTTACTCTAAAATAATTATTTCTTTGGTGTGGTACTCACCACTAATTTTTATATTGAGTGTGGAGATACAATGTACGTCTGTATATTCTGAAAAAGAATTGTTATTTACAACAATCCCGCGATCGATGCACACGCTTTAAAATCTTTCTTTTTCCTTTAGTCAGTGAGTTTTTTTTAATTTTTTTTTTAGCATCAGTCTTCTCAGCAAGTGATCTGTACACGTCTCCAAGTTGACGATATCGTCATTTACGGTTGCAGTGAGCCCAGGATCTCAGAGGTTGGACAGGGATTCTATGGAAACGTGTTACCTCGTCGCATGATTGCCTTTTTGTTGTTAAACCAGGTCGATAATGGTGTCCGGATACCTCGCCCAGGCAAACGGCTGCTCGAAATTCCATGGCACCACTGACGCAGGCCGGTGGGAACAGTAGCGTTCTGTGGATAACATTCGTGTAGGCTTCTATGAGACCTATGGTAGTTACAGAAGTACCGTAGTAGCTGTGGACTGCAGGAACTTTACTGTGGTGACCTGCATCTCTCCATGCTTGATATCTTCCCCAACGGCGAAAGCCCTCTACTGTACGATGTTACATGGCCAAAATCGTGCTACAGTGGTTTGAAGAGAATGAGTGAACTCACGTTCGTGTCTTGGACACTAAATTCGCCTGACCTGTACTCGATGGAACACCTTCACACACGTACTCCGCAAGCCACCAGGCGGTGCATGGTAGAGAGAACCTTGTATGACTACGAGCCGTTTGCTTTGCTGTTCCACTCGCAGAGCGAGGGGAAAACGACCTTTTATTTGTCTCCGTACGACCCCTGACTTCTCTTATCATCGCTGACCTTAGGCGAAATGTACGTCGGCGGCTGTAGAAACGATCTGCGGCGAGCCTGAAATGTTGGTTCTCTAAATTTTCTCAGTATCCTTCCGCGAAAAAAGCGTCGTCTTCACTAAACTGATTGGTATCTGAATTCACGATGCATCTCTGTAACACTTACGTGAGTATCGAAACTATAGATTAAAAATTGTGCAGCATTCTTCGAATAAACAGTAAGCAGTTCTAAACATTCATGGTGGTGTCTGATTGTTCTATATCGTGTCTCACTACCAATTTTGCGAAACGACGCTCTGAGCGTGTTTTTTAGGGAATTAACTAGTTTGAACCTGGGACCAGCTGCTGGTAAGGAGACGCCAGACCACACATGACATGTAGAATTCAGAAGAGTTCAGTGAGACTAGCGATGATATAACCAAATACTAAATGATCTCAGCGTCAGCTCCACTGCACTCCCTGTAAAAGAATCTTAATACCAACTAAATTTAGTGGAAAGGGTTCAAGGCTTTCTTATTTTTAGTTAGCTGGTAAAATAACGTCGAAAAAGCAGTTAAGTTTACCATTGGAAATTTTATTCTACTCACAAAACATCGTTTATAAATTGCACTATTGATAAAAGGAAATGTTTTAATAGAGGATGGTAAAAACCAACTGCGTTCAACAAAAATGTGAACGAATATTCCCTAAATGGGTTTCCCAGTTCTACAATCGATCGAAGGATGACCTATGCCATATCACATCTATAATCTAGGTTTAATTTAAGTTTCACAAAAGAGAAAACTATCAAAATGGTATACAACTATAAAAATGGTCTACAGTGACCCTCAATTATCTTTAATTACTTATTTAACTTGTTGTAAATTACAGTGGCTGATGTGGCTTCTCAATAACTATAAAATAGAAAAATTATCGCGTTTCAGATTTTTACTTCAAGTGGCAAATGTGAACACCATGAGTTTTAATTAACGATCGACACTAGTATTAAGCAAAAAGGGGGTGTAACAGATGAGACTTCTGCAGTTCTGAGTGAAGCCTTATGCGCTCAAAAATGCGGCATCGCGTACGTTCATTACCTTGTCGGTGTTTAGGCAGCGTCAGGGCGACAGCGGCCGGCGCACCAGCCATCCAGCTCGCCGTCTCGGAACTAACTCTTCCCTAACTTCTCCTTAATACAATTTACCGAAGTTAGTTTAAAAAACTATCTGGCTATGTTTTCATCTGACCAATCAGGGTCTCAATGCTAACCTTAAGCTCCGCCTACAAAAATTCTGTGTATCCAATGAGAAACGTTATACTTTTCGTGGTGGGGCAATGTTTTTTAAAGTTTGAAACGTAACAGAGACGCTAAAAAGTCTCACGCTAAAACCTGCAGCTGGTGTGGTCCTTTTAGCGTTATCGTGAGATCTATACTGTTCTTCTGGAGGGCTCTATCTTTTAACATGGGCTGGAGGATTGTCCTAATGTAACAGACACGCGAAAAAGTCTCACGCTAATACTTGCGTGTGGTAGTGGCCCTTTTTGTGTTATCGTAAGATCTATACTGCTTTTCTGGAGGGCTCTAGCTTTTAACATTGGCTGGGGGTGGTCCTTGACGTACCTGATACGCGAAAAAGTCTCACGCTAAATCGTGCGGGTGGTAGTCGTACAGGTAGGCTGGCCCGTCTGTCCCTTATCGTAGGGCCTTCTAGCTTAACACGGTTCTGCTCTAGGCTTCTGTCTTCGTTTGCCCCGTCGGAACTGCGTCTGCCTCACGGTGGGAAGGTACGACATGCATTTAGGCATTCTTGTGTTAGTCTGTGGTATTCCATTTGCTCACTCGTTACTCGTATTACGTTGGTTAATTTAATGTCACGATTTATTCGGAGCTATGTGACATACTACTGATTTGCTTATTATGTCAGGGTTTTCATGGAAGGTGTTGGATTTGCCTGACACCTTACACAGTGTTCTTAAAAGTATCATTGACTACTCTTCTGTGGACGGTCTTACCCTCAATTGCAAAAAGTCGCAACATAATTATTTCTGCATATCTAGAGACACTACACCAATGAGAAGTGTAACACACGGTGAGGAAATACTAAATGTATCGCGTATAGAACAGTGGTGCGACAAATTCTTGCGATCCCCATCAGGTCACGTGCAAGATTTGTAACCTATAGTTTCGATAATCATGTGACTGCTACTGACATGCTTCGTGAACTCAAACGGGAATCCGTGGAATGAAGACGACATTCACACATCAGTTCACGAAGCATCTCTATAACACTTACGTGATTATCGAAAGTATAGTTTACAAGTCTTTCAGCATGCTTCTGAATTGCTTATATGTCTTCCTTTCACGTAACGTGATGGGGATCGCAAACTCAAGAATGTGTCGCACTACTATATGGGGTCTCCTCTACAGGTGAACCACACTCTCCTAAAATGAATCGACCGCTGACGTTCCCTACTACCGTCCATGCTCGTTTCATTTCACGTCGCTTTGTAACTTTAGATGCCCTGGTGAGCCAAAACATTATGACCACAGCCCACCGTGACGTTGCATACAGCCTGATGGTACTGAGAGCACATGACGTGAAAATAGATGAGCGGAGCGGAGGAGAATGGGGTATCATTCTAGCGACGATAAGTGACGCAAATGCGGAAAGCCTCCGACTTAAGCGACTTTGACAGAAGGAAGACTGTTGTGGCCCAGTGCCTGGGTGCGAGCACCTAGGAAAGGCCAAGCTGGTTGGCTACTCGCGTGCTACTGTCGTTAGTGTCTATGGAAAGTGGTCGAAGGATGCTGAAACCACGAGGAGGCCACAGGAAGTTGGACGTCCATACCTCATCACAGGACGTAGGGATCGAAGGCTTTCGCACTCTCTGAAGTAGGATAGGTGGCGACAGAGCAAGGTACTGGTTCAGGAACAAGTGTTTTGAGCACATCGTTCAGCACACAGTGTTGAACATGGTGTTCCGCAGCAGGGGACCCCTATATGTTTCCATGTTGACACAACAACTTCATTAGTTATGATTACAGTGGGCGTGGGATAATCGATATTGGACAGCGGATCAATAGAATCGCGTCGCCTCGTCGGATGAATCCCGTTTATCGTTGAACCATTTCGATGGTCGTGTCCAGGTACACCGATATCCAGGATAACGGCTGTTTGAAGCATGTAGCACGCTACGGACACAGACAGGTGGCAGCAGTATTGTTATGGGAGACGTTGAGCTGGCTTCCATGAGATCTGCAGTGGTAACGGAAGGCACCATGACAGTTGTGGACTACGTGAAAATTATTAGAGAGCACATGTAAGTCATTATGCTTGATGTTTTCCTCAGTGGCAATGGCATCTTCCAGCAGGATAAGTGTCCGTGCCGCAAGGCTAGAATCGTGATGCAATGCTTTGAGTAGCAGGACAGCAAACTCACATTGATGTCTTGGTCATCAAATTCGGGTTATATGAATCCGATGAAACCCAAGTGGGACACTGTCGTGCGCCGGCTCCGCACCCACAAACCAACCGCCAGTAAATCACGGGAAGAGCGTGATCTGTGCGTAGATATCTGGAAACCTATCAAGTACTTGTCGGATCCATGGCACGCAGAATCAGTGCTGAATTGAGATCTAGAAGCGGACCGACAAGCTTTATTACTATGTCAGTATCCGTAATGTTTTGGCTCGTCACTGTATTTAATTGACGTGGCTGGTCAGGTTGCCCCTGCTACTGCTGTAGTCGAACACTACGGGTTTGTTTTTCCTACTCATTTGTATCAACGCACATTTTTCTAAATTTAGAGCAAACTGCGATTAATTACACCAAGTTGAAATTTTGTCTGAGCCATCCTTCTATAGTCACTCAACAACAACACTTGCCCGTGCACCACAGCATCATCAGCAAACGGCCGTAGACTGCTGCTCACCCTGTCCGTGAGATCATTTATAAGTGCGGTTCTATCACACTTCAACGAAGCATACCTTCGTCTGGGGCCTTTCGCGCCCCAGTTCCGCTCCCACGAACCACCGGGATGTAGTTTACTGGAATTGCTTGATCTGAGGGTAGATGGCCTCGTGGAGTAGCCGAACGGTTTGAGGCGCCATGTCACGGATTGCAAGGCCCCTCCCGCAGGAGGTTCGAGTCCTCCCTCGGCCATGGGTTATGTGTATTGCTCTTGGCATAAGTTAGTTTAAGTAGTGTGTAAACCTAGAGACGGATGGCCTCAACAGTTTGGTGCCTTAGGAATTCACACACATTTGAACATTTTTAAAGGTAGACGTCTGGTGCCACATACCTTCGGAAACCTGTGAAGGACTTGTCAATGCCACGCAGAGTCGTTCAGAAAGTGAACCAAAACGGCATTAAGCTGGTGGGCATACTGTATTTGGCTACTGTTGCCATACATTAAAAAATCTGTTGACAAACCTTTATACATTGATCAAATTATTGCACTTAATATGTATAGCATCCAGAGTTTATTTAACACTCACATTATTTGATATTATTAGTAGGGTAATATAGCAATCGCTTCTACTAAAAAATTCATGAATAGAATTGGAGGAGTTGGTCAGTGGTACAGCCTCTTAAATTGAAAGTTGTTAGCACTGAATGTTTCACAGCTGCTGGCAAATTATTTGACTGCTCTCTGGACCAAAGTATATGTCTTTGAATCTCTATTAAGATAATTATATCTCCTACTAATTCCATGAATACTATTAAAAATTTATTGGGAGCAAGTAGTTTATCCCCAGTCACTTGAACAGATCTTTGTAGTACGGTCCTGAGTTCACAGATCAAAAAGTCCACATTACTCGTCTTTGGTTTCAGAAAAAATAGACACTCCAAAGGCGTGGTCGTCTGCCGAGTTGACATCCAAAAAGATATTACATTATGCCCCAAAACTTGGAACGTAACCGATGAAGGTAGTGAGCGGTGCGTGGCTCGTGTTTCCGCCATCATATATTTTACACCCTGCTTTTAACGTGCTTCCACCTTACTACGTTAATTTAAATTACTGCTTTCCTTGACCATCAGTGGAGCTAGCATCGCGTGTAGATATATCGCCTCTCGTATATTGACTGCTATTACTTCCCGGTTGTTGTTTGTCGTAAGGGAGTTCGGCGTCACGAGCTCGTGTCTGCCAGTCGGTTGCAACGCGTCTAGAGCGCAGGCCGGACCTGCCAGTCGGGGAGTTGCAATGCGGCAGTAGTGCAGTTGAGTTGGAGCAGCAGTGAGGTCTGTGTCAACATGGCTCACCCGACCATTGCCGCCACGCATCACTTGAGCCGGGCCACGGTCTTGGTGGATCGTCGGTCGGTCGTCCAACCGGACGACGCGTTTTGGCTTACCGATCGTTCATGAGTCGGTTGCGTGTGTATGCATCGACTCCCAACTTGTCTTCGTGCGTGCTTAGTTACTGTTGGATATCGTTCAGGTCCTCGTGCAAGAGTTTGTCAGGTTTTGTGTGTAGTTTGTGTGATTTTGATTGCGAAGTTGGCCTGTGAGAGGTCGGTTGTCTCGTCGGGCGACGTGTAACTGGTTAACTGGTTCTCTGAGCGCTTCTGGGCCCCTACAATTACCATCTTGTGGAACTTAGCTCGGTCTCTTCATGGGGCAGGGGTGTCGGGTAGCCAGTTGGCGTGTTTACTCTGCACGGTTAGGTCCGAGCCAGTATTTCCGCCGTCGTGTGTCTGGAAGTGATTGGGAGACGCACCAGCAGTGCAGTGGCGACGGAACAGCAGTCGCGGACGGACCAGCGGCAGTCGGTCGGTTGTTGCGGACGAGGGAAGTTATCTTCGCGCGGTTCATTCGGCTGGGCCCGCTGGCAGCCCCTGCACAGTGTCTGAGAGTGTGTCGAGCTGTCCGTTCGATACGTGCTTCGTGGTTCAGGACGTCAAAGTCGGGTAGTGGTTTCGACTACCCAAACCAAGGCTGTGTGGTGGTTCGTTTCGGTGGTTTCCTGTTGGGTTTTCCTGTGAGCAACACAGAGTGTTTCTACTGCTGAAATTTAGCCGCCATGCTGTGCAATTAACTATTTTGATTGACTAGAATTCGAGTGCACCAGCGGAATTTTCTACCTTGTGGCCGTTAGTGTTCCGGTTACGTTCCCTGGCCACTAACATAATTTCAGGCAGCGTCCTTCCCTCACCTGTTGTCGCTCTCCAACATGGAGTGTAATTTTGACAGCAATTTCATACTCGATTGTAGATTATCACGCTTGTAACCTTCTCTGTTTGAGTTCTCACGTACTGACTGACGAGAAGCAAGTCGTTGTGTCGGTCGGTCCGGGGCTGTCCCTTGGTTGGGTTCCGACGGATGAAGTGTAATTGGGCGCACCACCCGTCTCGCCTCAGTGAACGAAGGCAGACCGACCTCCGTGGAGGCTTCTGAGTGCCACCGAAGTTTATCTGTTTTCAGCTACTTTACATTTAAGGCTTATGGCTATTTTTTTCTTAAAAATCTTGCCAAATTAATTTTTAAATTTATCTTTCAAGCTTGCATTCGGTAAAGGTGCGGCTAAGTGCCGCTTTGGTTCTAAAAGTTACTAAATTACAATTAGAAGGCGAAACTGACCTCAACCTATTTGGCCGTTTCCACAATCCTATTACCTGTTCTGCCCAGCGGCAAACAAAGAGAATATTGATCCGAGTCCACCGATAAAAAGATTCCTTCGTGGACAGAGGCCAGTTATGATGATTGCGTCCCTCGTCGACTGGACAACGTCGAGATTGCTGTGCCTCCTTCGGCGACTACATGGAGTGTGCTACAACTGATTATGTTGTAGAACAAGCTGGCGCGACAGTTCTTTTTGTGCCCTGGTTTGTAATCCTGGGTATGAAAGCGCGTCATGACTGGAGTGACAGCGGCCGACACGCGCCGTCCCCCGGCGCTTATTTACCATAACCATAAGCGGGACGTGTCACTCACCGGCCGCGACGCGACGCGCGGCCCCTGTAACATAATCATAACGTGCCCCGGCAGCGGCTGCGGAGCGCGCGGATTACGCGCAAAGTACAAAATTAGATTTGAGAGCGCGCGGGAAAGCCGGGCTGGGAAGCCGCGCCGCTTGCCGGATGGGATTTCACGCTCCATATAGGCGGGGGGACCGGATTAGAGCCGCCACAGCCCCCAACTGCGGAGGCTGCGTCTGCAGCTTGTTTGCCCTGTGGCTTCGGCTGGTACGCCACGCTACACGCCAATCTCACAAGGAACCCCTTCGGTGCGAGGTGGCAAGTTTAGTCTCTGGTAAGACACATTTGGAAGTGTTGTGTTAACAAATGGTTCAAATGGCTCAGAGCACTATGGGACTTAATATCTGAGGTCATCAGTCCCCTAGACTTACAACTACTTGAACCTAACTAACCTAAGGACATCACACACATCCATGACCGAGGCAGGATTCGAACCTGCTAGCGAAGTAGCCACGTGGTTCCGAACTGAAGCGCCTAGAACCGCTCGGTCACAGAATCCGAACTCAGAATTACATACTCAACAAAGTAACGTTTGCAAAGTGGTGGACCAACAGGACCGTCCTAAGCTCCGCAGCAATTGCCATCAATTCGACGGTCGCCGAATATGGACGTGGAAAGATCTAAACACGCCAAGAAAATTGACATGGTCCTTAATGATACCTGCAGAAAAGGAACTAGTTGCCAGAAACTAACTAGGGTACGTCATCTGTATTCACTGTCGGATATTGCTCTAACATATATCGGAAGATCATTACTGCGCTCAAATTAGTGGAACAAACAGATAAATGACAAGCGTCACCCTCTATACAACCTCAACACCTGCGGGATTCGAACCTGCGACCGTAGCAGCAACGCGGTTCCGGACTGAAGCGCCTAGAACCGCTCGGTCACTGTGGCCGGCTTGTGTTAACAATTACGTCAGGTAAAATACAGAATATTTTTAAATGAATATCGCGGTTTTAACGCTTTATAATATTTATTACATTAAACTTACAGTTATAAATGATATGTCAGATGAATGAGCAACTCAAACAGCTGTGTTTGGCACCAGTGCCCATGTGCAGCGCGCCATGTTTTCGCCGCAATCCGCTTGACAGCGGTAGTAGCGAAGATGGCGACTATTGGACAGAAAGCGGTTTGTGTTTTGCAGTTTGCAAAGACCGAATTGTAGTTACTGTGCAACGTGTGTTCCGGCTGAAGTTCGGTTATGATCCTTCAAGTGATAATTACATTCGTAGATGGTATCATCAATTTGAAGATACTGGCTGCCTTTGTAAAGGGAAGAGCACAGGATGAACAACAGTTAGTGAAGAGATTGTTGAGCGAGTGAGAGAATCGTTCATTCGTAGCCCAAAGAAATCAGTCTGGAAGGCTAGTCATAGGCGGCATTGACCGAGCGGTTCTAGGCGCTTCAGTCCGGAACCGCGCGACTGCTACAGTCGCTGGTTCGAATCCTGCCTCGAGCATAGATGTATGTGATGTCCTTAGGTTAGTTAGGTTTAAGTAGTTCGAAGTTTTAGGGGACTGATGACTTGAGACGTTAAGTCCCATAGAGCTCAGAGCCATTTGAGTTTTTTTTAAGGCTACTCGTGAATTACAAGTTCTCGTGTCGACTGCTTGGAAAGTTTTAAGAAAACGTGTACAACTACGTCCTTACCGTTTACAGTTATTACAGGATATAAAGCCGGCAGACCATGGATTGTGTTCCATCTTCGCAAAGGAAATGTCGTTGCATAACGATGAAGATTTTCTGGATCGTGTTGTCTTCAGTGATGAATCTAACTTTCACCTTAGTGGACATGTTAACAATCAGAATGTCCACATATGGGGCTCAGAAAATCCTCATGAGGTGGTACAAATGCAACGAGGTTCGCCTAATGTGACTGTTTTTTGTGCTGTATCCTGGCGGAAAGTTTATGGGCCTTTCTTTTGTGGTGAACCTACTGTAACTGACACTTTTTACCTTGATACACTAGAGCAATGGCTCTTCCCTCATTTGCAAGAAGATGAGCCAGAGAACTTCATTTTCCAGCAAGATGGTGCGCCACCTCACTGGCATAGCGAAGTACGTGATTGGTTGAACTTCACTGTACCCAAGCACTGGATAGGCCGCAAGGTGCCCAATGACAGGGCCTGCTTTGCATGGCCCCCACGTTCACCCGACCCAACGCCATGCGATTATTTTCTTATGGGGCTTCATCAAGGATCCTGTGTACGTGCCTCCGCTACCAGCAGACCTCCCTGAATTAAGAAACCGGATTGAAGCAGCTTTTGCTAAAATCACTGAAGACACACTTATCAACGTTTGGGAAGAATTCGGCTATAGACTTTGTGTGCCGTGTGACAAATGTTGCTCACATTGCACATTTATAAGGTTCGGTAAAACTGTTTGAGTTGCTGTTTCATTTGACATATCGTTTATAGCTCTAAGTTTAATATAATAAATATTATAAAGCGTTAAAACCCCAATATTCATTTATAAACACCCTGTATTAGCTGCTAATGACTTACCATGTGCATCAGGGCGACGGCAGAAAATGAGTGTCTGGGAGGTGCAGAGATCAACCTTGTGTGGGATATATGTATTACACTTCAGAAAATGGACATCGTCGAAATTAAAGAAATGTTCAAAACAAACCATTATCTTGCACCATGATTACCGCGCCGCAATGATCTCAAAGGTACGCACCATCAAAATTGAAGGCGAACTCTGTGGGAGTTAAAAGCCGCTAGGTATCCACTCTTAAAGAATAACAGGATGATGGCACGCAACCGAATTTCACACAGTCCGTCGTGGGCTTATTGTGAAACTTTGTATCTTTTAAAACGTAGCTGCAGATAGTGTGATAATATGTTTCATAGGCACAGAAAAATAAAACATCCAGAGGCTGAATTTGTCTAGTATTTCCAAGTGGTATGAACTGTAACGTCACACACTTTTCACGAGGGATAGTTTGTTCCAAAGGAGTATGAATATGATACGCAGACCAAGAAAGAAAAACCAAGTTATTTTCACCAGCTATTAGCCAAAAGCAGAGCTCACACCATTGTTCTAGTTACCCTACGCCCATTTTCCCACTCTTGTTTGCTGTGACGTAAATATTCCATACTGTTCTTGCAAGATTATCCACGGGAGAAAGAATCCTTGGGAGGCAGAGCACCTACAACTTCTCGAAGCACAATAAATAATGTTCCAGCCATTTCGCCATCCAGATTAACAATCGGCATAACTATATAAGAATGCGTTAAGGGCCTGATGTTAGTTAATCCTGATACAGCTCTCTTGGTAGCTGTAATTTCCAGGGTTCTTTTTTGATATGGATTTCTTCTTCAAACTGAACGATGAGATAAGTTTGTTTATCTCATCTACTAATCTTCGGGCCGACTCTGCAGTTTGCTGTGAATCATCGAGTTGACGCTTTGTTTGAAATTTCGATATCTTACGTCTACGAATTCTGTGGCACTGTAGTATTATACAACTAAATATCACAATTACTACCAATAACTTGGGCATTAAATATTAGTTGCCCATCGATCATAATTTAGCCAAATATTTGCAGTGTCATGTTGATGTTTATTTTTGCTAACGTTTATCGTTCCTCACTGTAGTCTGCATTACTAATCTTTATGTATATGTTACTTTAAAACTGTTTATGTTATTTGAAAACTTGTTATGTACTATGATTGGGAAAGCGTATGTGTTATATGTGTGCAATCTAATGGTAGTAATTGTCACATTTCGTTGTATAATGATTCGTGCTGACAGACGATTGAGAGAAATAATACCGAATGACATCCAACTTCATAACTAAGTAGTAAATATCAACCCTTTTCTGTTCTGTTCTAGCTACCTGTTCAAAATAATAAATGATATTGCAGTGCTGTCCAGTGTGAATGGTTTATCGACAGCCGTTGCCAAGTTTTTAATCAAATACTTCAATATTTGGTAAGTTAGTTTTTGTGTTTCGTTATAAATGAGTCCTATATGGAAAGTGAAACGTTTTTACCGTTTCATTATCTTCTGTTCTGATCTGCTTTAGCAAGTATGAAATTTATACTCGAAATAAACGCAGCTTCACCGTCCTTTCTTCTCAGAGCTGAGTCTCGCCAAAGATGACAGAGAAGTCAGAGAAGATATACCTTGACATGACTAGCCTTCGCTGACATAGAGGTGAAAGAAGAAGGGAGCTATTATTACATCACACACTTGCAGCCGACGTCCGCCATGTTACATAGCCCAAAACATTAGGATCTCTGCATTTACATCTCTTTATTCCACCGTAGTGATACTGCAGAGCCCAGCGGGATATACGGGCTCTGCAACGAACTTGTTGATGATGATGTTCGGTTTGTAGGGCGCTCAACGGCGTCGTCATCAGCGCCCTTACAATGTCCCAATTTCTTCACAGTCAATTTTTTTCACAGTCCAATCTAGCCACTGTTACCAACGATGAGAGTGATGATGAAATGAGGAGGGCAACACAAACACCCAGTCCCCGGTCAGAGAAACTCCCCAACACGGCCGGGAATCGAACCCGGGACCGCTGATCCAGAGGTAGCAACTCTAGCCACTAGACCACGAGCTGTGGACGCAACGAACTTGTGACGTCACACTAGTCGCCTTGTCCACCACACTTCGGGGTGATCAGCTCCGTGCAGGGCTCACGGGAAACTCAAAAGACACCCACTAAAGCCTTAATTTTCTCGTGTGCTGTCGAGAAATTGCATGTAGTTAAACACGCAGAAAAGAATTATTAAACTGACAAAAGGAAGTGAAGCGGTATTTTGATAGAACATCTGTTTAGTGGGGACAACAGCGTTTCTGACTAAGTACCGTTATATAGTTCTGAGCAATTAAATATGGCCAAGAACAGGCTAGTTGGCTTAGACTTTACTATCATTGGCGCAGGAAACTAGATAGTAGGACTGTAGCAAGTACATTCGGAGACCTGTGAACGAAATAAGAGCGTTATAATGAGACCTGTGATAAACTCTACAGCGGCTAAATATAGTCATCATAACTAAACTAAGATGGAAATCAACACTAAAAGTTTTCAGAATGAGATTTTGTGCGCTGGCAGATTAAAACTGTGTGCCGGACCGAGACGAACTGATAAATGTTCTATCCGCAATCCGAATTGAGCGCAACAGACAGGCGCGACAGAATTATACTACTGGCAGATACGTCATGTAATACACTTGTTTCTTGCAAAGTCCCACCACCCGCTTTCTTAAGCCTAGCCTGAACCGGAGCGAACGGAAGACAAGCATATAAACATTCACAGAAAATTTGCCAGTATTCAGTGCCAGTCACTTGAAGCAGCCAACAAACTTTTAGTGTAGAGGAGACGGATGACATGAGGGGACGAGCTCAGCCTATGAACGCGGTGTTACTGTTTTTTCGGGGCTAGTAACTGGTACACAGGGTGCAACAGTACGTGGTTAGAATCGCAGTGCAATTATTCGATGTTCAGAGAGGATATTTTGCATAGTGAGAGCATTGTTTTTGAAGAAGTAAGCAAACTGGGGTGAGAATGGAAGAATTTTGGTATCTGAATTACTACGTAAGAGTGAATGAGTGGAGATAACACTCAATTGCAGCTGCAGATTTATACCAAAACTTTGCACATATGTCGACTGTCGCCTTTCGCTGGCTTCTCGTTACAACTGAGGAAGAAATTTAAAATCTGAACGCTAATTACTGTTACCTTTCTTTGGCATTTGAACATTTGTTAACTTTTTGACATGCATGTAGGATAGCATGTCTTCCGTTTATGAGCTAGCAAAGAACACGCATGTAAGTTCTTTTGCAAATCTCAGCGTTAAAAATGTTGTGCCTACGAGTTAAAATGTAACTAACAAGAAGCAGTACCAATAAGCAAACAAGCATTGGTTTCGGAGTTCCAGCTTCATTTGCTATCGATACGAACACAGTTAAAGCGGAATTATATGGATTACGAAACCACGCGTTCACATAATTTCCTTCTCTTCTTCGTTAACGAGGCCAAATGTGTGTTATTACTAAAGCAAACATGGATTTAAGGTCAGAAAAACATTCGAAATTGGCTTCCTGACACTATGTTATTCACGTGTACTAACGTGTGTTTAAAAAATTTGATGTGCACGCGAAAGAAATAGTGAACAAGAAATAATCGTAAACGGTAGTCTGCTAATCTTTTGAGCTCTTAAATATGGTGACAGGCCACGCCCACTCTGACTTAAAGACAACGTACAACGCCTGTGGTACAGCGTAAATTTGTAGTGCCGCCATCTCCCTTCTTTTTTTTACCTCCATGCTCGCTGACGCAGTAATAAAATCGGAAACTGCTGCTACATCAGCACAAAATGGACGACATTAGTAATCCCAAAGATTAAGATAAAGATAAATTTCAGAGTGTTCAAGTTCACCGTTCGACAGTTTGCTACGTGCTAAAAGTCTCAACACTCATGGATGAATGCCAGGATAGGAATTTGATGGCCAATTAACGCAAAACACTATTAACAGAGTCAACAGTACACGCCTGTTTCAACTTTTTTTCTATCAGAGCGAGCATATTTATTTTGTTCCGCACACACAACATGGAAAATACGAGAATGATCCATGCATAAAATCTTCGCTTCTCGTTAGTACAGTCCTGAAGATTACAATTAGATTCACCTCAGTATTAAATAAGACAGTTTACAGTCCTTAGCAGAAATTTTCATTTATTATCCTTCCTTCTCCTACACAATTCGAATCAAATAGCACAATCTTTTAATGATCTTCGGGTTTAACACAGCAGTAAATTCTATTAGCACAGTAATGTGGCGCAGAGAACCGAAATTCCACAGCCTCCATATCGTCTTTACTTAGCCAAGTACAACCAAAAGACTCTCTGCGGCACCCCTTCCGAAACTGCTCATAGCCTAAGCTCGAATCCGTTGCCAAAACGTCACACAGTCAAATTGAAATAGCGCCTCTGCAACACCTGCGTGCCTCCTCCTCCCAACACGGAAATTCACTTTCTCCTGTTCCGACAACAAACGTTCATACATCATGACAATAAACCGCAATCACGATAGGCTACAATCCGACCTTTATCAAAGTCGGAAACGTGATGGTACACATTTCTCCTCCTTACAGGAGGCATCACAACAACATTTCACCATGCAACGCCGGTCAACTGCTGTTTGTGTATGAGAAATCGGTTGGGAACTCACCTCATGTCAGCACGTTGTATGTGTCGCCACCGGCGCCAGCCTTGTGTCAATGCTCAGAAAAGCTAATCATTTGCATATCACAGCATCTTCTTCTTGTCGGTTAAATTTCGCGTCTGCAGCACCTCATTTTCGTGGTGTAGCAATTTTAATGGCCAGTAGTATATATAGTGAAAAACAGTAGCCCAATAGGAAGCTTTCACCGTCGCTGTCTGTTACAATGATATAAAATCCCTCGGCGTTGGTCAGGAACCTTATTGGAAAGGTTTTCCTGTCCATCGCGGAGTGTGAGTTGTGTGTGCATGGGCATCTAACAAGTGTAGGTTACTGCAACGTGTATGTGCGTAGTGTAGCGTCATGTCGACAGAAGGGTGAGGGTGAGATACGGTGCCGATGCACAGCTTACTATGCTCGAAGAGCAGCAAGAGGGGCCGCAGAGCTTAACGTACCCATCCGACAGACGGATCATCGTTAACAGTGTCACATGGCCTCACTTCATGAGACGTCCAAGCCCAGTAGCTCAGTGGTGGCCGGCACGGTAGCTAAGCGTGTTCGGTCAGAGGGTTTAGCTATCCTCTGTGATAAAAAAACTGAGAGAACGGATCAACGAACAACTTGAACGAGTATCATCGGACGCCCACCATGAACAAATTCAACGAACAATATAGAAAAAAATAATATTTAAAAAAAGTGGTCAGCGAGACAGCATTTCAATGCTAAGGGCCCGGATTCGATTCCCCGCTAGGTCGGAGATTTAGTCCGTTCAGGGACTGGTTGTTGTGTCATCCTCATCATCATCATTTCATCCCCATCGACGCGCAAGTCGCCGAAGTGGCGTCAAATGGAAAAACGTGCACCCGACGGGACGCCATAGTCACACAGCATTTAGTTATTTTACTTCATGAGACACTGCGGAGGGGATTGGAATTTAATACAACACATTGGCTCAAAGTCTGGTGACCAGGAACTCTACACCACCATTCCGTCTACCCCTTTGTCGTAAAGGCAAAGCAGGCAACACCACGTGTCATTCACAACTGGTTACTCATCCAAGTACAGGCTATCTCCTGGATAGGTCAGGAGTACACTACACAGAACAGGCGGCTACACGGGTAGCAGGGGTTGTGTGGAGTGGATTGGGCGGTTTTTAGGTTAGATGGCCTCGGGCAAGTACAGAAAGGGCAACAGCCTCAAAGGGTGCGGGGCAAAGTCAGGACATGCGGGGACCAAGCAGCAATCGGTATTGCAATTGTAAACTGTCACAGCTGCATTGGTAAAGTACCGGAACTTCAAGCGCTGATAGAAAGCACAGAAGCTGAAATCTTTATAGGTACTGAAAGCTGGCAGAAGCCAGAGATAAATTCAGCCGAAATATTTACTAAGGCACAGACGGTGTTTAGAAAGGATAGATTGCATGCAACCGGTGGTGGCGTCTTTGTCGCTGTTAGTAGTAGTTTATCCTGTAGTTAAATAGAAGTGGATAGTTCCTGTGAATTATTATGGGTGGAGGTTATACTCAACATCCGAGCTAGGTTAATAATTGGCTCCTTTTACGGACCTCCCGACTCAGCAGCGTTAGTGCCACAACAACTGAGAGAAAATTTGAATACATTTCACATAAATTTTCTCAACATGTTATAGTCTTCGGTGGAGATTTCAATTTACCAGATATAGACTGGGACACTCAGATGTTTAGGACGTGTGGTAGGGACAGAGCATCGAGTGACATTATACTAAGTGCACTATCCGAAAATTACCTCGAGAAATTAAATAGGCAGATTTCAGAATACCTAACAGATCAAAACGAAAATTTCTGTTCCAACACTGCCAATGTTGAGTGTTTATGGAAAACAGACAGGTCCGTGCCGAGTAAAACTGTGAGGCACGGGAAAAACCCACCGTGGCTCAACAGCAAAGTTAGGAAACTACTGCGAAAGTAAAGACAGCTTCACTGCAAGTTTAAACGCAGCCAGAACCTCTCAGACAAACAGAAGCTAAACGATGTCAAAGTTAGCCTAAGGAGGGCTATGCATGAAGCGTTCAGTGAATTCGAAATTAAAATTCTATGTGCCGACTTGACAGATAATCCTAGGAAGTTCTGATCTTACGTTAAATCAATAAGTGGGTCTAAACAGCATATCCAGACACTCTGGAATGATGATGGCATTGAAACAGAGGATGACACGCGTAAAGCTGAAATACTAAACACCTTTTCCCAAAACTGTTTCACAGAGGAAGACCGCACTGCAGTTCCTTCTCTAAATCACCGCACGAACGAAAAAATGGCTGACATCAAAATAAGTGTCCAAGGATTAAAAAAGCAACTGAAATCACTCAACAGAGGAAAGTCCACTGGACGGGATACCAGTTCGATTCTACACAGTGTACGCGAATGAACTTGCCAGCAAGTCTCTAGAGGAACGGAAGATTCCAAATGATTGGAAAAGAGCACAGATAGTCCCAGTTTTCAAGAAGGGTCGTCGAGCAGACGCGCGAAACTTTATGCCTATATCTCTGACAGCCGTGTAACGCAAGTCTCTAGAGGAATGGAAGGTTCCAAATGATTGGAAAGAGCACAAATAGTCCCTTTTTTCAAGAAGGGTCGTCGAGCAGACGCGCGAAACTTTATGCCTATATCTCTGACAGCCGTGTAACGCAAGTCTCTAGAGGAATGGAAGGTTCCAAATGATTGGAAAGAGCACAGATAGTCCCAGTTTTCAAGAAGGGTCGTCGAGCAGACTCGCGAAACTTTATGCCTATATCTCTGACAGCCGTGTAACGCAAGTCTCTAGAGGAATGGAAGGTTCCAAATGATTGGAAAGAGCACAAATAGTCCCTTTTTTCAAGAAGGGTCGTCGAGCAGACGCGCGAAACTTTATGCCTATATCTCTGACAGCCGTGTAACGCAAGTCTCTAGAGGAATGGAAGGTTCCAAATGATTGTAAAGAGCACAGATAGTCCCAGTTTTCAAGAAGGGTCGTCGAGAAGACGTGCGAAACTTTATGCCTATATCTCTGACAGCCGTGTAACGCAAGTCTCTAGAGGAATGGAAGGTTCCAAATGATTGTAAAGAGCACAGATAGTCCCAGTTTTCAAGAAGGGTCGTCGAGCAGACGCGTAAAACTATATTCCTATATCTATGACATCGATCTGTTGTAGAATTTTAGAACTAGTTTTTTCGCTCGTGTATCATGTCATTTCTGGAAACCCAGAATCTACTCTGTAGGCATCAATTTGGAAATAGCGATCGTGTGAGACCCAACTCGCTTTATTTGTTCATGAGACGCAGAAAATATTAGATACAGGCTCCCAAGTAGATGCCATTTTCCTTGACTTCCGAAAGGCGTTCGATACAGTTCTACATTGTCGCCTGATAAACAAAGTAAGAGCCTTCAGAATATCAGACCAGTTGTATGGCTGAATTGAAGAGCTTTTAGTAAACAGAACACAGCATGTTGTTCTCAATGGAGAGACGTCTACAGACGTTAATGTAACCTCTGGTGTGCCACAGGGGAGTGTTATGGGACCATTGCTTTTTACAATATATATGAATGACCTAGTAGATAGTGTCGGAAGTTCCATGCAGCTTTTTGCGGATGATGCTGTAGTATACAGAGAAGTTGCAGCATTAGAAAATTGCAGCGAAATGCAGGAAGATCTGTAGCGCATAGGCACTTGGTGCTGAGAGTGGCAACTGACCCTTAACATAGACAAATGTAATGTATTACGAATACATAGAAAGAAGTATCCTTTATTGTATGATTATATGATAGCGGAACAAACACTGGTAGCAGTTACTTCTGTAAAATATCTGGGAGTATGCGTGCTGAACGATTTGAAATGGAATGATCATATAAAATTAATTGTTGTTAAGGCAGGTGCCAGGTTGAGATTCATTGGGAGAGTCCTTAGAAAATGTAGTCCATCAACAAAGGAGGTAACTTACAAAACACTCGTTCGACCTATACTTGAGTATTGCTTATCAGTGTGGGATCCTTACCAGGTCGGGTTGACAGAGGAGATAGAGAAGATCCAAAGAAGAGCGGCGCGTTTCGTCACACGGTTATTTGGTTAGCGTGACAGCGTTGCGGAGATGTTTAGCAAACTCAAGTGGCAGACTCTGCAGGAGATGCGCTCTGCATCGCGGTGTAGCTTGCTGGCCAGGTTTCGAGAGGGTGCGTTTCTGGATGAGGTGTCGAATATATTGCTTCCCCCTACTTACACCTCCAGAGGAGATCACGAATGTAAAATTAGAGAGATTCGAGCGCGCACGGACGCTTTCCGGCAGTTGTTCTTCCCGCGAACCATACGTGACTGGAACAGGAAAGGGAGGTAATGACAGTGGCACGTAAAGTTCCCTCCGCCACACACCGTTGGGTGGCTTGCGGTGTATAAATGTAGATGTAGACGCTGAACGTTGCTTAATTGTATTCATCGAGGCAAGGCAGTTGGCATGGTTAAAGTGGTGTGAACCAGCGGGGGCGCGTGGCGTGGGACAGGGACAGAGAGAGAGAGAGAGAGAGAGAGAGAGAGAGAGAGAGAAACGTTGGCTCCGCCCCCAATTATTCTCCGGCACTCTCTACGAAGAACGCATTGCCCACCCGTCTTTCTCACGACTGCATTGCGACGATATTGCCTACATAAGTTGGCATGAGCGCTAAGTGTGCCAAATGACATTAGAATCTGCATCTACATCCATGACCCGCAAGCTATGTCGAAAGCTACTTGGTCTTAAATTGACGGCTCGGCTTAACACTTTCCCGATCGTGGACGCTCAACGACTGTTAAATTCGATCCAGTTGTGATCAACAGCAAAAGGGCCCTAAAATAGATCCCTAGTAGAGGCACAATGTTCGGTAAAGGTTTTGAAACTGACAAAACTATCATCTGACTGCGTAATAGTGATTAACTTTCGTTATTTCAAGTTATCTGTAAATTTTTTCAGTGTCACAGAGGTTCTATATAATCGAAAGAGAAATGAACTGGCACTTCAAGTTTCGTAATAATGCTCACTTCATCTAAACGTAGTTGTTTGACTTCAGAATTATTAAATAGTGCTGGCAGAAACGACGCAGCGGAGAAATACAAGATGTCCATAAATCCCCTGTAAAGTTTCAAACAATTAGAAGCTATTAATGTGATAGTATGACATTATAGACACTGTATCTTAGTGATAGTCGTAAGAGATTCTTTCCTTTCTTTCTGCAGCGTAGTGTGCACGGTTTTTGAAAGTTCCTGTAGTTTAAAATGGTGCAGAGCAGAACTTGAACGTGGAGCCTTGAATTGCTGAAAGTAGCAGAGATGTACCAACAGGATCTAAGCTGTAACTGTGGGTCGACAGACGTGCATGAACGGCCTGCTCCTTAAAATGAATCAATGTTTTATACGAGAATATCTACCTAATCCTCGGGGTTCGTACGTCTTATGATGTCGCCGCTAACACTATAGTTGAAAGTCAGCGGAAAGTAGAGCTCATGCATCCAAATCGGCACCGTGCAGCTGTCCCGTCGAATGGGAGTTGAGCTTGTTAACCCGCGTGTGTCCACTGACTGACCATAACTGAAGAAGGACAAACTGCGTCCAGTCAAGTCCACTACCGTTTCTCTTCCCAGACACAAAGACGAACTGATGCTTCTCACTCTCCTCCAGAATGGACACTGCAACTAGATAAACCGTTTCTTGCTCCAGCGAGAGGAACCAATTGTGTTCTGTTTTTGTAAAAAAAATGCTCAATTACTAAAGGACCAAAATGCTGAGGTCATCGGTCCCTAGACTTACAAACTACTTAAACTAACTTATGCTAAGAACAACACAGACACCCACACCCGAGGGAAGGGCCGAGCAGTCAGAGACTTGTCGCCTCTAGCCGCGCGGGCACTCCGCGTGGTCTGTATTTGTAAAGTACGATTACCTGCCATATTTTAGACGAACGTTCGCAGCTTGTACATGAGAAGGAAGTAAACAGTCTGGACAGAGAGTTGCTTTTCACTCATAGAGTGCAAAAGCCGCATAAATATTTGTTCATCTACCTAGTCTTTTGCATGGAATTTAAATTGCGTCAATCTTTGAGCAAATGAACTATCACCTATTGTTAGTATGGCCATCTCCTCTTCAAACACCCGGTGCTTAGAATCTGCGTGATACACATCAAGCTGCTGTCTGCAAGGTGAGACTCCCCACGTCCGTGCCGGATGGGACAATCGTCACGTCGCCAGAGTCCAACAAGGGCCCACTGTGTCTACTTTACTGAGGATGAGGCAGTTGCTTTATATTCAGACGACAATGCGCTACTACACAAGGATAGGAATCCACATATGTAGCAACGCCAACTTCAACCTGGGCCACCGCTAGTCAATGTGCCTACAACCCTCAGAAGACTTCAGTTTCCATTCTCGCTCGGCGACCTGTCCAAAACATCCTCCCACATGTCGAGGTCCAAGGCATACCAGCCCTGTGGCACTTGGGCATCACGTTCAATACCTCACTGAGTATGTCTGCTGCATGGCTCCTGTTCCAACTCTACACGGTCCTCATCCGCGCTCAACACTGAAATGGACATGGGGCTGACCATCCATTGATCTCTATGCATTGGTCATATTTGGTCATACAGGAAGACCTCTAGCTCTACACCTTCCTCCAGATTACTGACAGAATTAGTACACCAAATGGGTGAGATCTTTTGCATTTTAAGAAATACTTTCTTCGCTAAGGCAGAAAGCTCGCACAACGGAGATATGCGAGTGCTGGGACATAATGAACACCAGTGTAAAGTGTCAGGCAAATCCAACACCTTCCATGAAAACCCTGACATAATAAGCAAATCTAGTAGTATGTCACATAGCTCCAAATAAATCGTGACATTAAGTTAACCAAAGTAATACGAGTAACGAGTGAGCAAATGGAATACCACAGACTAACACAAGAACGCCTAAATGCATGTCGTACCTTCCCACCGAGAGACCGACGCAGTTCCGAAGGGAGAAACGAGAACAGAAGCCGAGAGCAGAATCGTGTTAAGCTAGAAGGCCCTACGATAAGGGACGGACACCCACGTCTCCAGCTAACCACTAGGGCTCATCACCCACACGTTTTAGCGTGAGACTTTTTCGCGTCTCAGGTACGTCAAGGACCACCCCCCAGCCCATGTTAAAAGATAGAGCCCTCCAGAAGAACAGTATAGATCTTACGATAACGCTAAAAGGACCACACCAGCTGCAGGTTTTAGCGTGAGACTTTTTAGCGTCTCTGTTACGTTGCAAACTTTAAAAACATTGCCCCACCACGAAAAGTATAACGTTTCTCATTGGATACACAGAATTTTTGTAAGCGGAGCTTAAGGTTAACATTGAGACCCTGATTGGTCAGATGAAAACACAGCCAGATAGTTTTTTTTTTTAAACCAACTTCGGTAAATGTAGTAAGGAGAAGTTAGGGAAGAGTTAGTTCCGAGACGGCGAGCTGGATGGCTGGTGCGCCGGCCGCTGTCGCCCTGACGCTACCTAAACACCGACAAGGTAATGAACGTACGCGATGCCGCATTTTTGAGCGCATAAGGCTTCACTCAGAACTGCAGAAGTCTCATCTGTTACACCCCCTTTTTGCGTAATACTAGTGTCGATCGTTAATTAAAACTCATGGTGTTCACATTTGCCACTTGAAGAACAGATCTGAAACGCGATGATTTTTCTTTTATATAGTTATTGAGAAGCCACATCAGCCACTGTAATTTACGACAAGTTAAATAAGTAATTAAAGATAATTGAGGGTCACTGTAGACCATTTTTATAGTTGTAGACCATTTTGATAGTTTTTCTCTTTTGTGAAACTTAAATTAAACCGAGATTATAGATGTGATATGGCATAGGTCATCCTTCGATCGATTGCAGAACTTGGAAACCCATTCAGGGAATATTCGTTCACATTTTTGTTGAACGCTGTTGGTTTTTACCATCCTGTATTAAAACATTTCCTTTTATCAATAGTGCAATTTATAAATGATGTTTTGTGAGTAGAATAAAATTTCCAATGGTAAACTTAACTGCTTTTTCGACGTTATTTTACCAGCTAACTAAAAATAGGAAAGCCTTGAACCCTTTCCACTATATTTAGTTAGTATTAAGATTCTTTTACAGGGAGTGCAGTGGAGCTGACGCTGAGATCATTTAGTATTTGGTTATATCATCGCTAGACTCACTGAAGTCTTCTGAATTCTACATGTCATGTGTGGTCTGGCGTCTCCTTACCAGCAACAGGTCCCAGGTTCAAACTAGTCAATTCCCTAAAAAACACGCTCAGAGCGTCGTTGCGCGAAAGTGGTAGGGAGACACGATATAGAACAAACAGACACCACCATGAATGTTTAGACCAGTACACCAATAAACTGACTTGCTATGCACCTAGTGTACTAGCAAGTAAGTGCTGCACACAAAAAATCAACAGCAGATAGCCAAAACGATCGCCATACGAAACTGGCTGAATAAAACAACCGGAAGATAGGAGCAACAACAAACAATTTATCCTCCATTCAAACTCTGTGCAAATCAAAGCATCGTGCTACGATGGTGGTCCCTCAGAAGCAGGAGGACAGGACATCCATATGCGACTGTGACCGAACTATAGGATGTATTGCAAGTGTGCATTAAACATCATCAGAGAACGTCGTTCGACTCTCTATCAGAAATAGTTATTGCAACACACGATAGGTCAAGTAAAGCAAGCCTTTAAAACAGTTACCACAACCGACACGCTAACGTCAAGTCCCACTAATATGATGGCACTGCCAAATTTACATTATTCGCAGTTGGGGGACATGGCGACCTGCTCAGGTAATACTTGATTGACCGTCCTTAAGATGACTGCAGGGCGGCATTAATGGAGTACAATGCTGTTGCGAGACTACCTTCTCCATAACCTGCATTCGCGTGAGACGGACGGCTCATGGCGTAATACGCATTGCTCTTCGATATGGCAGGATTTACGATGTGGCTCATGGTTTCCTCAACGATCGTTTCAGATTCATAGCTTCAAAATTACTCAATGGTGTTACAGAACGTTGGGGAGTTAGATATAACGTTTTCTTCAGGTTAATTTAATCATGCTATTATGGATGTCTTCAATATTTTGAGATCCCAGTTTTACTCTCCAATTGACCAGCTTACTCACACTGACCTGACATACGTCGGCGCCATGCGCTCCACCCTGTTTTATAATTTCACATACTTCACGTAAGCGCGTCTAGCGCGAGTCGCTTGCTTCCAAAATTTCGAGTGTTCCGACCATTTGCCCGGCCAGCGGGAGATATCTTCGGGGCCGCTTTGTGTGTCATATCTGGAGAGAGCCAATAAGAGTGCAGACCGGCAAATTTTGGTTGAAATAACATGCAGGTTCTAGGTCTTGGTTGGGTATAGTTTAAAAGTTCTGACGGAGGATTGTAGCGTTTTAATTGTTCGTCGTGCTGTGTGGTACAACTGGGTGACAATGTTGCCTCATGTAAATTCTAAACATGCAGTTCATTTTCGTTCCATTCATGGTTTTAGTGTTTCAAATAAATTTGCAAGTAATGTTTATTTAGAATAACTTGTTCCAATGGTTCAAATGGTTCTAAGCACTATGGGACTTAACATCTAAGGTCATCAGTCCCCTAGACGTAGAACTACTTAAATCTAACTAGCCTAAGGACATCACAAACATCCATGCCCGAGGCAGGATTCGAACCTGCGACCGCAGCAGCAGCGCGGTTCCGGACTGAAGCGCCTAGAATCGCTGGGTCACATCGGTTGGCTAACTTGTAAACTTGTCGATCTGCAGCTCAACTTTAGTAGGGGTACTTCTTTGTGGCCCATTGAAACCCACGTGCATAATCCAGTACCCATTTATAATTAATCCGTCTGTGCATATAAATGGCTTGCAGTTTTTCTCTCTCTCTCTGTCTCTCTCCCTCTCTCTCTGTCTCTCTCTCTCTCTCTCTCTCTCTCTCTCTCTCTCGCTCTCTCTCTCTCTCTATCTATCTGTCTTAAAAATCAAGAGAAACATTTTGTAGTTTTCATTATCAGCTTCATCCACTGACTGTCTGATCTGCGAACTTGTGCGTCACTTGTACTAATGATTGATACTTTCTATGTGGGACTACCATTTCTGTACTATTATTTCGATCACTAGGATATTCTTTACAGAAACTTACGTTCACATATTTATTTCAGCAGGGAATACATATAAAGACGTGGCTTTGTCCGTTTATATTGATACTAAGTGGCCTCATGCAGCCTAGCTCCATTTTCCACTATTCATTTTGCACTGAACGCTCCAGCTGTACTTCGTAGTACTTTTTCCAGAAATTGGCTAAGGTTGGAGTGATGCATTTCCTGAGAAACAGAGAGGAGTAGTAGCTCGATAATTGTCAGATCCACCACATCTCATTGTATAGTAGCTATAAAAGGTAGGAAGCAAATTTACTCTTCCCAAACCGAGCTTGTGAGTTCATTACACGTTTGGTATTTGTTTCGGCTGCCTGTGTATACACTAACGACGTATCACGAAGGAGTTAAGGAAATTTGTCACAAACTGATACACAGACAGGTATCTAAGGAAAATGCAACTTTGTAAACTTTGTTGGCCGATGGATCAAAGTGTGACGTTGCAACGCAATTTCGCCGGCCGGATTGGCCGAGCGGTTCTAGGCGCTTCAGTCTGGAACCGCGCCACCGCTGCGGTCGCAGGTTCGAATCCTGCCTCGGGCATGGATGTGTGTGATGTCCTTAGGTTAGTTAGGTTTAAGTAGTTCTAAGTTCTAGGGGACTGATGACCACAGATGTTTAGTCCCATAGTGCTCAGAGCCATCTTTTTGAACCAATTATGGGACACTATCTTGATGTTATTGGAGCTTTGTACATCTGGCCGCACTTGTCACATAGTGCTCAGAGCCATTTGAACCATTTTTTGCAACGCAATTTCACCGCGCAGCTGGTAAGGGTACTGAACAGGGGACGCGTCGTTGTCAGGCTATAAAGCCTTTCTCAGTTTCATTCCATGTACTCAGTTGGACAGTAATTATGCCTCGCAGACTGACGCGTGAACAATGTCAGCAAATGTCAGCATTTCAGAGAGGTCGTGTGGCTGCACTAAAAGAAGCCGGTTAGAGTAATCGGAGGATCACTGCGCGTTTGAATAGGAGCGACGCCACTATTCGACTATGCTGGCAGGGATGGGTTAACAATGACGAACACACCGTCAGAAAGGAAGCGGTCGACCTGGACAGAAGCCACAACGTGATGACCGAGCAATCGTCAGAGAGGCACTCACATCTCCGGATTTATCAGTAACGTCGATCCGACGTTCAACTGGAGCTTTTGCGACCACAGGGACCATTTATATAGTCGGTTCACAGATGGGAATCTGTGCTCACGGTGCCTGTAAGTAGGCTGTTTAGGTTTTTTATTTGTAACACCACCTCTGTATGAAAATCACTGGCTGTGCTGTGGGCAGTCTGTGGCTGGTTGGCATTGTTGTAATACTCGCCATTGTTGCGTTAGGCAGTTGGCTGTTAGTGGAGCGTAGCGTAGCGCAGTTGGAGGTGAGTTGGAGGTGAGCCTCCAGCAGTAGTGGATGTGGGGAGAGAGATGGCGGAGTTTTGAAATTTGTAAGAATGGATGTCATGAACTGATATATATATATTATGACTATTAAGATTCATACATTGTTTGTTCTCTATTAAAATCTTTCATTCGCTATGCCTATCAGTCATGTATAACTGTTCGAAGGGGACGTTTCATATGATCCTGGCAGGGTCGCCATATGAAACGTCTCCTTCGAACAATTATACATGACTGTGCTTAAACTGACACACAGTATTTTTAGCGCAACGCAATCTGACTTTCAAAACTCCCTACAAAAGAATGGTCCTGACTAGTATTAACCTATACCTTTCACAAATCACTTACCTCACAAAATTCTTTGTTACTCGAACTACTGCAACACAGGGAGCGCCACAACTGCCAGCTAAATTAAAGATTCAAACTATGGAAGGCACTAACTACTGATAGGCATAGTTAGCGAATGAAAGATTTTAATAGAGAACAAACAATGTATGTACCTTAATAGTCATAATATCTATATCAGTTCATGACATCCATTCTTACAAATTTCAAAACTCCGCCATCTCTCTCCCCACATCCACCACTGCAGGCGGCTCACCTCCAACTGCGCTACGCTACACGACGCTAAACAGCCAACTGCCTAACGCTACAATGGCGAGTATTACCTCAATGCCAACCAGCCACTGACTGCCCACAGCACAGCCAGTGATTTTCATATAGAGGTGGTGTTACAAATAAAAAAACCTAAACATCCTACTTACAAGCGACCTCAGGGACCATTTATAGGCGGTTCACAGATGGGAATCTGTACATTAACAAGTCCACTTTCGGATTAAAAACTCATTGACTGGGGTAGAATTGAAGTGAGCCCCCGACGACCAGCGAAGACGTGTCTGGAGACGCTTCGGACAATGGTGGGATGCCAACCTGGCTGCCGCCCGGCATACAGCCCGACAAGCAGGAGTGATGGTCTGGGGTGCCGTCTCTTTACATAGCACAACCGCTTTGGTTGTCATCTGCGACACCCTTACAGCACAGCAGTGCGTCGACAACACTCTATGCCCCATTTTGCTGCCTTCCACGGCAAGCCGTCCTGGGATTTCTACCATTCCTTCGCCAAAAAGGCCTCTTCCCTACTGAGAACGTTTAGAGCATTATGGACACGGCCCTCCAACAAATTCGGGATTTAGACGATCTAACTCGCCAAGTGGACATCATTTAGCACGATATGTGCATAAAATGGAGCAAGATGTTCGAAATTCTGAGAAAAATAGGTGTAAGCTATAGAGAGAGATGGGTAATTTGCAATATATATAAGAGCCAAGAGGGAATAATAAGAGTGCGCGACCAAGAACGAAGTGCTCGGATTACAGAGAGTGTAAAACAGGGTTGTAGTCTTTCGCCCCTACTGTTTAATCTGTACATCGAAGAAGCAGTGATGTAAATAAAAGTAAGGTTTAACAGTGGAATTAAAATTCAAGGTGAAAGGATATCAATGATACGATTCGCTGATGACATTGCTGTAGAGAATGAAAGCGAAGAAGAATTATATGATCTGGTGAATGGAATGGACAACCTAATGACTACAGAATATGGATTGATTGTATGAGAAGTAGCAGAAATGAGAACAGCGAGAAACTTAACATCAGGACTGATGGTCACCAATTGGATAAAGTTAACGAATTCTGCTACCTAGGCAGTAAAATAACCAATGACGGACAGAGTAAGGAGGACATAAAAGCAGACTAGCAATGGCAAAAGTGACATTCCTCGCCAAGAGAGGTCTACTAGAGGAAGAAATTTCTCGAAATGTACGTCTGGTGCAGTCTCAGGCGTCTTGTCACGGTTCGCGCGGCTCCTCCCGTCGGAGGTTCAAGTCCTCCCTCAGGCATGGGTGTGTGCGTTGTCCTGAGCGTAAGTTATTTTAAGTTAGATCAAGTAGTGTGTAGGCTTAGGGACCGATGACCTCAGCAGTTTGGTCCCATAAGACCTTACCACAAATTTCCAAATTTGTACGTCTGGAGCACAGCATTGTATGGTAATGAAACATGGACTGTGAGAAAACCGGAATAGAAGAGAATCAAAGCATTTGAGATGTGGTGCTACAGACGAATATTGAAAATCATGTGTTCTGGTAGGGTAAGGAAAGAGGAGGTTCTGCGCAGAGTCGAAGAGGAAAAGAATATGTGGAAAACACTGATAAGGGACAATATGATAGGAGATCTTTTAAGACATGAGGGAATGACTTCCATGATAGTAGACGGAGATGTAGGTAGAAAAAATTCTAGAGGGAGACAGAGATTGGAATACATCCAGCAAATAATTGAGGACGTGGGTCGCAAGTGCTACTCTGAGATGAAGAGGATAGCATAGGGGAGGAATTCGTGGCGGGCCACATCAAACCTGTCAGAAGAGTGATAACAAAAAAAGCGCGTTAGGAGTACATCAAACAACTCTGTCTGTCAATGCAAAGGCGAATAACTGCTTGCATAAGGGTCAGAGGTGGGTCAACGCGTTATTGACTTGCTCAATTTCTGAAGGTCTTTCTCTTCAATAAACCACCCAGTTTTTCTGAAATTGTGATCATTTGTTGTCTGTACATACGCATCATATCTACCGATTTCTGTAGCATTCGGATAATGCCTTCGCAGTGCGTTATTTCCATTTTTTGTCTTATAACGTATAAAAATCTGTGCTAATTAGAAATGCAGCACAAAAAAAACCCTACTGCGAAAGAACTCTCTCGTCAGCAACTAATTTCTGAGTCAGATTCCATTTTTCAGAGTTCCGTATTTTAAAATGTAGTATAAGAATAATGATGAAAATTATTCTAAACTTCGAATGAATATTCATGACATGCATTCAAGCTGTATATTAGCTGTTTCCGCCATAGGAGGGAAGAGGTAGAGCGTCGCGGAGATGCTGAACAGTGGTAGACGCTTCAAAAGGATTATTGTTTACTGTCTCATCTACAAATAGGTCATTACAGGCGGAGCGTAATCTCGGATTGGGGAAGAATGGAGAAAGAAAGCGGTCATGCCCTTTCGGACGGACCATCACCTTAAGTGATTTAGGCAAATCATGGTAAACCTAAATCAGGATGGCCGAAAGCGTGTTTGAACTATCGCCCTCTCGAATGCGAATCCCCGCTCGGTGGGCTGCAAGAGGCACATTGTGCATCATGGAGAGGTTTGGTGTTCAAATACCGAGAGCGTGCGTTGCAAGGAGAGTCGGATATAGTATAATTTACGATATAGCAGTGCCTGTGTTATTCTGATTACGATGCAAAGTTTTTCTGGATAGGCATGCATGTCCAAAGGAACAGGCACTGAGGCGATTACAATCGCTATGAAATACATTCGCAATTGTCAATATGGACAAGCATCAGCTGTAGAATGGAATGACGACAGTGAAAATTTGTGCCGCGCCGGGGCCCGAACCCGGATTTCCCGCTTATCGCGAGCGGTAGCCTTGCCATTTGGCTATCCGTGCACTACTCAGACCAGACTCAAACTCCCATATGTCGTCATTCACCTGTCTACGACCTGTACTCATACATCCACAGGTCAGACGTTGTACATGAAAGTCGCTTTCCCGGTATCGTACAGGTCGTAGTCGTGTGGTTGACGACATTTTGGAATTTGGGTTCGCCGTGAGTCGAACACGGATAGTCAGATCGTAAGGCGACCGATCCCGATAAGCGGGAAATCCGTCGAGTCCCGGTCCGGCACACATTTTCACTGCGGTCATTCCAGTCTACAGTTGATGGTTGTCCTTACTCGCGATTGCAAATACATTTAATGTAAGATAACCCGTGGTCTAGGGGTAGCGTCTTTGATTCATAATCAAAACGTCTTCGATCCCGGGCTCGGTCCCCACCACTGCCTAAATTTCGATAAATAATCAGCATTGGCGGCCGAAGACTTCCGGCATAAGAAGTCAGCTTCATTCTGCCAACGGCCTTGTCACAGAGGGCGGAGGAGCGGATAGAGGTTCAGGGCACTCTCTTATCCTAGGGGTGGGAAATTGCCCCTAAAGGCGGAAGAATCAGCAATGATCAACGACATGAGGATGTAGAAGGCAATGGAAACCACTGCATTAAAGACACGTAAAGTGTATCCACAGGACATGTGGCCTGTAGTTGAAGAGGTGTCATGATGATCTCTCCATTGGCAAAAGATTCCGGAGTAGTCCCCCATTCGGATCTCCGGGAGGGGACTGCCAAGGGGGAGGTTACCATGAGAAAAAGATTGAATAATCAACGAAAGGATAATGTTCTACGAGTCGGGGCGTGGAATGTCAGAAGCTTGAACGTGGTAGGGAAACTATAAAATCTGAAAAGGGAAATGCAAAGGCTCAATCTAGATATAGTAGGGGTCAGCGAAGTGAAGTGGAAGAAAGACAAGGATTTCTGGTCAGATGAGTATCGGGTAATATCAACAGCAGCAGAAAACGGTATTACAGGTGTAGGATTCGTTATGAATAGGAAGCTAGGGCAGAGGGTGTGTTACTGTGAACAGTTCAGTGACCGGGTTGTTCTAATCAGAATCGACAGCAGACCAACACCGACAACGATAGTTCAGGTATACATGCCGACGTCGCAAGCTGAAGATGAACTGATAGAGAAAGTGTATGAGGATATTGAAAAGGTAATGCAGTATGTAAAGGGGGACGAAAATCTAATAGTCATTGGCGACTGGAATGCAGTTGTAGGGGAAGGAGTAGAAGAAAAGGTTACAGGAGAATATGGGCTTGGGACAAGCAATGAAAGAGGAGAAAGACTAATTGAGCTCTGTAACAAGTTTCAACTAGTAATCGCGAATACCCTGTTCAAGAATCACTAGAGGAGGAGGTATACTTGGAAAAGGCCGGGAGATAAGGGAAGATTTCAATTAGATTACATCATGGTCAGACAGAGATTCCGAAATCAGATACTGGATTGTAAGGCGTACCCAGGAGCAGATATAGACTCAGATCACAATATAGTAGTGATGAAGAGTAGGCTGAAGTTCAAGACGTTAGTCAGGAAGAATCAATACGCTAAGAAGTGGAATACGGAAGTTCTAAGGAATGACGAGATACGTTTGAAGTTCTCTAACGCTATAGGTACAGCAATAAGGAATAGCGCAGTAGGCAACACAGTTGAAGAGGAATGGACGTCTCTAAAAAGGGCCATCACAGAAGTTGGGAAGGAAAACATAGGTACAAAGAAGGTAGCTGCGAAGAAACTATGGGTAACAGAAGAAATACTTCAGTTGATTGATGAAAGGAGGAAGTACAAACATGTTCCGGGAAAATCAGGAATACAGAAATACAAGTGGCTGAGGAATGAAATAAATAGGAAGTGCAGGGAAGCTAAGACGAAATGGCTGCAGGAAAAATGTGAAGACATCGAAAAAGATATGATTGTCGGAAGGACAGACTCAGCATACAGGAAAGTCAAAACAACCTTTGGTGACATTAAAAGCAACGGTGGTAACATTAAGAGCGCAACGGCAATTCCACTGTTAAATGCAGAGGAGAGAGCAGATAGGTGGAAAGAATACATTGAAAGCCTCTACGAGGGTGAAGATTTGTCTGATGTGATAGAAGAAGAAACAGGAGTCGATCTAGAAGAGATAGGGGAGCCAGTATTAGAATCGGAATTTAAAAGTACTTTGGAGGACTTACGGGCAAATAAGGCAGAAGGGATGGATGACATTCCATCAGAATTTCTAAAATCATTAGGGGAAGTGGCAACGAAACGACTATTCACTTTGGTGTGTAGAATATATGAGTCTGGCGACATACCATCTGACTTTCGGAAAAGCATCATCCACACAATTCCGAAGACGGCAAGAGCTGACAAGTGCGAGAATTATCGCACAATCATCTTAACAGCTCATGCATCGAAGCTGCTTATAAGAATAATATACAGAAGAATGGAAAAGAAAATTGGGAATGCGCTAGGTGACGATCAGTTTGGCTTTAGGAAAAGTAAATGCACGAGAGAGGCAATTCTGACGTTACGGCTAATAATGGAAGCAAGGCTAAAGAAAAATCAAGACACGTTCATAGGATTTGTCGACATGGAAAAAGCGTTCGACGATATAAAATGGTGCAAGCTGTTCAAGATTCTGAAAAAAGTAGGGGTAAGCTATAGGGAGAGACGGGTCATATACAATATGTACAACAATCAAGAGGGAATAATAAGAGTGGACGATCAAGAACGAAGTGCTCGTATTAAGAAGGGTGTAAGACAAGGCTGTAGCCTTTCGCCCCTACTCTTCAATCTGTACATCGAAGAAGCAATGATGGAAATGAAAGAAAGGTTCAGGAGTGGAATTAAAATACAAGGTGAAAGGATATCAATGATACGATTTGCTGATGACATTGCTATCCTGAATGAAAGTGAAGAAGAATTAAATGATCTGCTGAACGGAATGGACAGTCTAATGAGTACACAGATGGTTTGAGAGTAAATCTGAGAAAGACGAAGGTAATGAGAAGTAGTAGAAATGAGAACAGCGAGAAACTTAACATCAGGATTGATGGTCACGAAGTCAATGAAGTTAAGGAATTCTGCTACCTAGGCAGTAAGATAACCAATGACGGACGGAACAAGGAGGACATCAAAAGCAGACTTGCAATGGCAAAAAAGGCATTTCTGGCCAAGAGAAGTCTACCAATATAAAATACCGGCCTTAATTTGAGGACGAAGTTTCTGAGGATGTACGTCTGGAGTACAGCATTGTATTGTAGTGAAACATGGACTGTGGGAAAACCGGAACAGAAGAGAATCGAAGCATTTGAGATGTGGTGCTATAGACGAATGTTGAAAATTAGGTGGACTGATAAGGTAAGGAATGAGGAGGTTCTACGCAGAATCAGAGAGGAAAGGAATATGTGGAAAACACTAATAAGGAGAAGGGACAGGATGATAGGACATCTGCTAAGACATGAGGGAATGACTTCCATGGTACTAGAAAGAGCTGTAGAGGGCAAAAACTGTAGATGAAGACAGAGATTGGAATACGTCAAGCAAATAATTGAGAACGTAGGTTGCAAGTGCTACTCTGAGATGAAGAGGTTAACACAGGGGAGGAATTCGTGGCGGGCCGCATCAAACCAGTCAGTAGACTGATGACCAAAAAAAAAAAAAATTATTTATCCTCCGAGATACTCCGAGATACACCTGGCGAAATGTGCGCAACGAGAAAGTCAGGAAACTCAGAATTCATACGGAGGTTAATTGACACTCGTTCTTACCGCGACCCATTCACGAGTGGAATAGGAGAAGGGGAAAGTGACAAAGGTATAGAAACTGCTCTCCGCCTCACCTCATAAGATGGGTTGCGGAGTGTAGATCTCCAGTCACATCTATACTTCGCAAATCATCTTACACTGTATGGTAGAGAGTACTTAGTATGTAGTATACCAGTGTCATTTCCCTTTTTCCTGTCCCACTCACGAAAGGCTTGCGGGAAGAAAATTGCTCGAAAGCCTCCGTGTCGGCTCGAATTGCCCTATATTTACTTCATGATCTTTTCGCGATATATATGTAGGAGGAATCAACGTATTGGATGACTCTTCTAGAAACGAATGCTCTGAAAACCTTATTTTTAAAGTAGAACGTCATGCGGAATGCCTCTCTTGTAGCCTCTGCCACTGGAGTTGACTGAGCACTAACAAGGCGCTTTCTCTCTTGCTAAAGGAACCTCTAACGAATCGTTCTGCTCTTCTTTGATTGATCTCTGTCTCCCCTATCAATTTTTACACGTACGGATCACAGAGTGATAAGTAATATCGAATAAACGACCGAACGAGGGTTTTGCAAGCTATTTCCAGAGGAGTCTTCCAATGAATCTCAGTCTCATATTGCCTTACCTGCCAGTAATTTTAAGCTATCAGCACCAGTAATTGTTCTACAATCGTGTAATCATACAATAAAGGATATTTCTACTAGTTTATGTGCCATACGTTACACTTGTTTACACTGAGGGTGTTCACCAAGCGAGGATCCTCTGCACCTTTTTACTCGATTTCGCTATAGTCTTCTAGCGTTGTGATTACTCTGTATACAAAAACGTCATATGCGGATATCCTGTTGTGTTTGCTGGGAACTCTACAAATCAATCGTACAGTTGGTCTGGTGTTCCGTACGCTCGTCTTAATTATCCTGATTTTTACTTAGCAGCTTGTCATTTGCATACAGTTCGTGTAAATGTTGTTCGTTATTCTACATCTACATATCTATCATTACTCTTCAATTCACACTTAAGTGGCTGGCGGAGGGTTCATACTACTTGTCTACCATTCAATTCTGGAATGGCGCGTTGGAAAAAGGAACACCTAAATCTTTCCGTTCGAGCTCTGATTTCTCTTATTTTATTATGATGATCATTTCTCCCTACGTAGATGGGTGTCAATAAAATATTTTCGAATTCGGAAGAGAATGTTGGTGATTGAAATTTCGTAAATAGAACTCGCCGCAAAGAAAACCGCCTTTGTTTCAGTGACTGCGACCCCAACTCGCGTACCATATCAGTGACACTCTCACCCCTATTGCGCGAAAACACGAAACGTGCTGCCCTTCTTTGCACTTTTTCGATGTCCTCCGTCAATCCTACTTGGTGAGGATCCCACACCGCGCAGCAGTATTCCAGCAGAGGACAGACAAGTGTAATGTAGGCTGTTTCTTTAGTGGGTTTGTCGCATCTTCTAAGTGTTCTGCCAACAACGGACCTATTAACGTTTCTGATGTCAATTTTGTGTACTGACTCGTTCCGTGACTGTAGAGGTTTGCTCCTCGATTTCATTTTGTTCATTAATCATGTAGATGTAAATGCACGCTGACTTAGATGAATTTGTGTTAGTCATCAGATTATCACTTATATGGTCGGGAGCTGCCTGCTTACGCTGATACATTGTCCAGTCACATTAACATTACTACCGTGTTAGCTCGGCGTCAAAGTGCAATAACCACTCATAGATGGCAGGCGGCGCCATCTGTGGTGGGTGGGTGTCGGGAGGGGGGGGGGGGGAGGGGGGGAGAGGGGAGCGTAGAGGGCGAGTACAGGAAACCAGTACAGCCGTTGTGGTAATGCGGAAATGGAGCGATTTATCTTACGTCAAAAGTGCATGATCATTCGCTTTCTGGCCAAGAGTTGAAGCAATTCTGAAATGGCTAAGTTTGCAAACCTTCTGCGTGCCTCAATGGGTAAAGTGAACCGCGCAAGGCAGTATAGTACTACCCAAAGCCAGCGCGGAGGCAACTGTTGTTCACCACGGTCCGTGTATGACACGGGTGAACGACGGCTGCGGAAACAGTACCAGTGGGTAGACGTGCAACTGTTGAGCAACTGACCGCTCAGATGAACCGACGGACTGTCAATAGTGTCTGCTCAACGCCCATTCAGCGAACATTGCTGCCTATGGGCCTCCGTAACAATCGTCTGGTCATGCAAAAATGGTGACTGCTGTTAATCGGCGGCGAAGGCTGGAATTTGCACTCCAGTTCAGCAACTGGACGTCCATTTAGTGGCGACAGGTTGCCTTTTCGGACGAATCACGTTTTGTGGTTCACCGTACAGATGGCCGCTGGCGTGTACGTTCTGGACCATCTGGAAGCAAAGGCTCCAGGACGGATATGGGAGCGTTATGATCTGCGGAATGTTTTTCTGGTATTCTGTGGAAAATCTCGTCGTTTGGGAAGGCACGACGGATCAACACAAGTATGCATGCATCCTTGGGTACCATATCTACCCTAACATGCAGTTTGTTTCTTCTGGGCACGATGGCATGTGCCAGCAGCACAGTGCAACATGTCACGCAGATCGCAGTGTACGTCCGTGGTTCTAAGACCAGCGGGATGAGTTTATCGTACTTCCCTAACCAACAAACTCCCCGTACGTAAGCCGAATCGAGAATCTGCGGCACCATTTCTATCGAATTGTTCACACCATGAATCTCAGCCATGAAACCTAGCGCACCTGGCCGCATTCCTGGCGATACCTTCCAGAACCTCACTGACTCTCTCTCTCTCTCTCAGCGGTCCGCGCTGCAAAAGGTGGTCATTCAGTCCTCTGAGAGGTCACAGTAGTGTCACTGCGGTGTATTACCTAAGGAAGTGCAAATGGAGAGGATGGCAATATTTTATCATTTTGTGTGTGCATGTTTTTTTTTTTTTTTTACTATTATATCAATATTCGGTTTCTTAGGGTTTCTAAACTTTCTCTCTGAATAGGTGATCATTTTCATGTATCTCGTGACACACTTTTGCACGCGAATGGCTCATGCCATTGTTTTAGGGATGAGCGATTCATACTCGTATCTAAACACATTTTCGTGCGGTTCTGACCGTTCGAAATCACGCACTTCCCTTGATAGATGAGTTTCTATTAGTCGTCCTTCTGCCACTTACATAGTACGAAGCTGGCTACTCGAAATCACGCACTTCCCTTGATAGATGAGTTTCTATTAGTCGTCCTTCTGCCACTTACATAGTACGAAGCTGGCTACTTAGTTACGTACACGGAACGCAAGTACAAAAAAGGAAGGGGAAGGGGGGGGGGGGGGGGGTAGGCAAGAGTTCAGATCGAATACTGATGACAGCGTTCCCTTGGTGCCTTCAGACAAAAATTTTCTAACCGTGATTACCCCAGTCCTCATCAATCACAGTTGTTAGACAGTTATAACGTGAGAGTAACTTCGACAGGTGTTCCAGCAGTTAGGGCTGTTCATAAAAAATCTATATATCGATATTTTTCCATAATAAATATCGGCCAATTTTTTACCACGCCATATCGATGTCGAAACAGCTATACCTAAGGACGATATTTTTATTTTATTTTATATTTTTTCGCATTTTTCAGTAAATATTTGAAGTTGTTCTTCTGAAATTCTAGAGAATATAATTTTATAAGCAGTCTTACCACGTCCACTGTATCTCCTTGACTTGTGAAGCGAGTATAGGTTGCACAAAGAAGAAGTCCGATTCCACTGTGTAGAAGGGGGGGGGGGGGGGGGGGAGGGGTTTGGCGGTATGAATGGAACAACAAGATTTCCGGTGAGAAGAAGTAGCACAGAAGCTGCGTAAAAGTAAATAAAAAAAAAATAAAGCAACTAGTGTCCTACTTCTTCGCTTCGGCTTTCTTCAAAACAGTTGCTGAAAATGATGAACAAAAATCTAAATGACAAAATTGGATTTTATTGTGGGCGGAGACGTGTGAGGGGAAATGCTCATGTAATCGGCGCTCGCCACTACCAACAGAAACTGCAACGTCTAGCATCATCACGCAAATTTGACACTATAACAGTTAGGTCGCTGGCTTTGGCAGAAATGAAAAAAACAAGGAAGTCGAGATGAAGTGTTCCGGAAAAAACCGACGTGTGACGAAATCGAACGATAGACCCATCGGTCACCTTTTAATGTGCAGCTTAAATGCAGCTGCTACTGTTAACAAAGTGGTTATCGCCAGCATGAAAGTGGATCGTTTTCCTTTCAACTCTTGTTCTGAGGGGATACGCAGGCTGCTAGCTTGTTGATCTACAAAACATCTAACAACAAATCAATATTTAAATATCTAGCTTTTTTTACAGGCGGGTACATGGATACTTTTTCCATCGATGTATCGATTTATCGGTTCTTTCTTCGATATCTACATGTACATCTACATGGATACTCTGAAAATCACATTTAAGTGCCTGGCAGAGGATTCATCGGACCACCTTCACAATTCTGTAGTATTCCAATCTCGTACAGCGCGCGGAAAGAATGAACATCTACATCTTTCCGTACGAGCTCTGATTTCCTTTATCTTATCATGGTGATCGTTCCGTCCTATGTAGGTTGGTGTCAACAAATTATTTTGGCATTCGGAGGAGAAAGTTGGTGATTGGAATTTCGTTAGAACATTCCGTCGCAACGAAAAACGCCTTTCTTTTAATGATTTCCAGCCCAAATCCTGTATCATTTCTGTGACACTCTCTCCCATATTTCGCGATAATAAAAAACGTGCTGCCTTTCTTTGAACTTTTTCGATGTACTCCGTCAGTCCTACCTCGTAAGGATCCCACACCGCGCAGCAGTATTCTAAAAGAGGACGGACAAGCGTAGTGTAGGCAGTTCCTTAGCAGGTCTGTTACACTTTTGAAGCGTCCTGCCAATAAAACGCAGCCTTTGGTTAGCGTTCCGCACAACATTTTCTATGTGTTCTTTCCAATTTAAGTTGTTCGTAATTGTAATACTTAGGTATTTAGTTGAATTTACGGCTTTTACATTAGACTGATTTATCGTGTAACCGAAGTGTAACGAGTTACTTTTAGTACTCATGTGGATGACACTTTTCGTTATTTACGGTCAACTGCTACTTTTCGCACATTCAGATATTTTTTTCTAAATCGTTTTGCAATTCGTTTTGGTACTGATAGCTTTTAGGGATACTTTTTAAATATCGATATATCAGATTCCCGATTTTTTTGATAATATCAGCAGCCGTACCAGGAGTACGTGCCCGATGTTTTTTGAAAATATCAACAGTCGTACCAGGAGCACGTGGATGTAGTCGGGACACGAGATGGACACCGGCAAAATTGAGCGAACTGCCGGCGGTAAGCGGGCGGTGGCTGGATGCTGTGTTTGTCGCGTGCTCCTCGTGGCGAGTGCTGGCGCCAGGTGGCTGCTTGCGCCCCCTCCCTCCCCCTCCCCCCCCCCCCCCCCCCCTCCTCCAGCCACGACTACAATGCGAGTCCTCCGGCTGCGGCCCACTGCCGCGAAACAATGGCCGCCATTTAGCGCACCCCCCGCGGAGGCCGCCCCCCTGGTTCCGCTGCTGGGGTCTGCGACGGCGGGGGTCGGTGGCTGCCCGGGCAGCGGCGCTAATTAAACAGCGAGACCCGCGAGCTGACGAGGCGGCCGCAGCGCGACTCATTTGCCGTCCTGTCAAATCAGAACCCAGCCAGGCCAACAGCGGGCGGGCGCCTCGGCGTCCGAGGAGAAAGCCGACGTCATTAATCTCAGGCTCGTCTCACAATTAACGATTCACTAGTTAGAAAATGCAATAAGAGCTTCAGTTTCACCGGTTTTTCCTGGATGACTACATGACACCGGGTTGTGACGACAGCATATTTAAAAGCTGGGAATTTTAGTATTTCGATGGAACTTCAGGAAGTTAAGTCACACACGTCTTCCATGTTAAAGGTCATTACGTAGCAAGAGTGGCGTGTTGTCAGCAGAGAGTTCATGTTCCCGGTTTCATGCCGACACACTTATGCTGCAGTACGGATAAGTGCGAGTAAAGCCCCGCGTGGAGTAAAGACCCGCACCGAATTTTTGAACTGATTGTTATCGATTCGGAAGCTGACGACCAGGTAGCATCTCTGCATTATTGAAAATTACTGTTCCATGACATTTTCTTGAGGGCAGGTCGCTTCAGAGGTGCGTTTTTTAATACTTACATGTAATTTTTCTCTGGTCTTACTTGAACATTATATAATGTTGGGCTTTAAAAGAAGACTCAACGAATTACTCGACGATACTATTGCATTTAAGCTTCACTTTCGCGTAGAAATAATTGTTCCATTTGGTCCCCAAAATCAGCAACGACGCATTTGTCAGAAAATCGCGAAATGGGGCAAATCATCTAAAGTGTTTTGGGGTAAAATCTCGGAGTCCAAGAATGTGACGACAAGTTTTAAATGACAATCCGCGTAAAAGATGACATTCAAAAGGCGATGCGTCAAATTATCTCCCCCGAAGATATAACTCCGCTATCTGAAATAAAGATTTAGAGGGAACTCTAGCAATTCGTTGAAACTAGTGCTTCTAATACGCTCCTGGAAATTGAAATAAGAACACCGTGAATTCATTGTCCCAGGAAGCGGAAACTTTATTGACACATTCCTGGGGTCAGATACATCACATGATCACACTGACAGAACCACAGGCACCTAGACACAGGCAACAGAGCATGCACAATGTCGACACTAGTACAGTGTATATCAACCTTTCGCAGCAATGCAGGCTGCTATTCTCCCATGGAGACGATCGTAGAGATGCTGGATGTAGTCCTGTGGAACGGCTTGCCATGCCATTTCCACCTGGCGCCTCAGTTGGACCAGCGTTCGTGCTGGACGTGCAGACCGCGTGAGACGACGCTTCATCCAGTCCCAAACATGCTCAATGGGGGACAGATCCGGAGATCTTGCTGGCCAGGATAGTTGACATACACTTTCTAGAGCACGTTGGGTGGCACGGGATACATGCGGACGTGCATTGTCCTGTTGGAACAGCAAGTTCCCTTGCTGGTCTAGAAATGGTAGAACGATGGGTTCGATGACGGTTTGGATGTACCGTGCACTATTCAGTGTCCCCTCGACGATCACCAGAGGTGTACGGCCAGTGTAGGATATCACTCCCCACACCATGATTCCGGGTGTTGGCCCTGTGTGCCTCGGTCGTATGCAGTCCTGATTGTGGCGCTCACCTGCACGGCGCCAAACACGCATACGACCATCATTGGCACCAAGGCAGAAGCGACTCTCATGGCTGAAGACGACACATCTCCATTCGTCCCTCCATTCACGCCTGTCGCGACACCACTGGAGGCGGGCTGCACGATGTTGGGGCGTGAGCGGAAGACGGCCTAACGGTGTGCGGGACCGTAGCCGAGCTTCATGGAGACGGTTGCGAATGGTCCTCGCCGATACCCCAGGAGCAACAGTGTCCCTAATTTGCTGGGAAGTGGCGGTGCGGTCCCCTATGGCACTGCGTAGGATCCTACGGTCTTGGCGTGCATCCGTGCGTCGCTGCGGTCCGGTCCCAGGTCGACGGGCACGTGCACCTTCCACCGACCACTGGCGACAACATCGATGTACTGTGGAGACCTCACGCCCCACGTGTTGAGCAATTCGGCGGTACGTCCACCAGGCCTCCCACATGCCCACTATACGCCCTCGCTCAATGTCCGTCAACTGCACATACGGTTCACGTCCACGCTGTCGCGGCATGCTACCAGTGTTAAAGACTGCTATGGAGCTGCGTATGCCACGGCAAACTGGCTGACACTGACGGCGGCGGTGCACAAATTCTGCGCAGCTAGCGCCATTCGACGGCCAACACCGCGGTTCCTGGTGTGTCCGCTGTGCCGTGCGTGTGATCATTGCTTGTACAGCCCTCTCGCAGTGTCCGGAGCAAGTATGGTGGGTCTGACACACCGGTGTCAATGTGTTCTTTTTTCCATTTCCAGGAGTGTATCTATACCTAATAAAGAACGAATGAGATGAGAATAAATAGCGAAAAAAAAGCTTGCCGATGATAAGGAAAGACGTAACAAAAAAAGAAAAAGGTGTTCTGTAGAAGAAAAACGTAAGCTACATTTCATTACATCAGTGCCAAAAAAAAGGTAGAAAACAGATGAAACAGCCAATTGATTATTCATTAGAGACAGGTTCAGATTTCTCATACGATGACACTAACGAGGATGTAGATATAGACTTACTATTTCGCAATGAAGTATCCGAAGAAGAAGAACAAGAGCTTGGGAGCCTGAAACTTGACAAAATAACCAGAGACCCTAACAAAGTAAACTATGTACTAGGTACTTAGCCTCAGTAACTGAACTGTTTCTCGTTGCCCTACTAATCTTCCTTCCGTGAAATTGTTATTTCATTGAGCAGCCAGTTTCGGCGACATATCACGTCATCTTCAGATTCCCTGACCGATATATAGGAAGATTTGCACCTCTGGACCAGTCAAAACAGGAGCTTCCATTCAGTGAGTGGTAAGCGTATGTTTCTGCACAGCGATCCCTTCGATCGTCATTTCAACCTACGGTCATTGAATGCGGGCCCCTATTTTGACTGGACACGGAGTGTGAATCTCCTTACACGTTGGTCAGCGGGCCTCAAGATGGCATATCGCTGAAACTGGCTGCTCATTAAGATAATAATCTGGAAATTTACACAGCTTGTAAGTAGGCTGTTTAGGTTCTTGTATTGTAGCGCTCTGTATGAAAATCACTGGCTGTGCCGTGTGCAGTCTGTGGCTGGATTGCATTGTCGTCTGCCATTGTAGTGTTGGGCAGCTGGATGTTAACAGCGCATAGCGTTGCGCAGTTGGAGGTGAGCCGCCAGCAGATTGCGTTGCGCTAAAAAATATTTGTGTCAGTTTAAGCACAGTCGTGTACAATTTCTCTAAGGGGACGTTTCAAGCTAATCACGTGTTTTGACTGGATAACCTGAACTAAATAATGTGCTACAGATGATAACGCAGCCTTCAATTTGAAATTGTGGAAAAATCTACCCCTCACTGATTACAGTACTATAAAAACCGAAAACTGCAGGGATTTACTCTCACCTACCATACACCACAGCGTGAGAGTGAAATGGCGCGGCACCTGGAAACGTACTCCAAAATTGAAGAACGCGGGACAGTACGATTCTTCTGGGCAAAACGTCCAAATTGCACACACATTCACTGTGAAATTCTGGCGGTATATGGACCAAATGCATTGATGCGTCCAGCAGTAGTGCAATGGTGCCAACTATCTGACCAAGACCGCACAGAAGTGGATGATACCAATCCGCCGAGAAGTCCAGATCTTCCACCAGGGGACTTCCACCTTTTGGGTAAGCTGGAAGAACATCTAGGGGAAAGATTTTCCAACGATGTAGACGTTCACTCAGCTGTTCTGCAATGACTCTGACGAAGCAGCGGCTTTCTGTCCTCGAGAAACCGAGCGAGTGTTGGAAGGCACGACCGTTGTTTACGGAGACTCATTAACTACAATGAAAGAATAATGTAATGTACCTGTGTCACTCTGAAGCGTAGTACAGCATTCAATAAAGGGTACTTGGCCTGTCGTGATAAGGCGAAACATATTTTTTGAAGTACTCTCGTAAATGATGATCTTCTTTCAAATACCTGTTTGCAAATACGCCTGCGAATGTAAGGACTGTACAACAGCGGTTCGCAGCCTGGGGTAATTACCCCATTAGAGACAAAATGTAATTTTCTGGGGGATAAAAGCAAAAAGATTCAATTTTGTTCCGGTCACGAAACTAAATTATGAGTATTTTCAAAAAAAGCCTTACTATTATCATCATTTCATAAAATTTTAGAAAGTGTTCTGTGATTGGCGGAGAGCGAATGGTATAAAAAGCTAAAAATCAAATAAAAACAGTCTCGATCCCTTTTTTAGATTTTTATTTGTTAGCAGCCGCACTCAGCAGTGACCAGCGAACCTACGGATCTCGCTCCGTTTGCCGCCACCAGCAGCCATAAGGGCGGTCAAAAACCTGAAGATGGTCTGAGGAAACGGCCGAAACCGGTTGCTAGCAAATAAAAAATCTGAAAACGCGATAGAGACTATTTTTATTTGATTTTTAGTATTTCGTAAGACTGTAACACTAATTATAAAAGTTACCAATATTCCCATTATTTTTTATTTCATATACTAGCATTAACGCGTGACACAAGGTGAAGGTTACAGCTTGTGAAAGAAAAGTATGAACATCATCTTCCTCCTATAGGCCACCCACTACAAATATACTCCGTGGTTTGTACTATGCATATAAGAAGGGGATGGCGCTCACTCATCAACACCATCGTCCAAATTTCTGGCATATGCAGGGACTGGCCAGAAATGAAAGTGATAGAAGTGGCAGTTCCACATGCCAAAGAATTTATAAAAAAAAATAACATTGTTGGTGCGAGTAGGGCGAGGAGGCACCAGTCATTCAGGTGACCATAATTTCCAGGGAGCGTTTGGAGCATCGGGAATAATACGAAACGATAATTTGAGCGTCGTGGGGTCGAGTCCTTATCCGAAAATATTTTTTGATCTTTTTTTAATTTTTACGTTACTTACACTGCAAATAAATCGAAGTATTGCTCAATCTGTTGTGCTTATTAGCATTTTCATGAAAGGCATGTGAAGGAAAGGCAGAAGAAAATTCGGGATTGCAAATAAATTTTCAAGAACTTAGAGCGTTCGCGAGGGCTATGCAAGTAACATTTCAAGAAGCGATTATAACTGAAGCTTACAACACCTCGTATTCCGGTAATTCCGTTTTGATCTTGAAGAATACTGCGTCAAAATACATTCCACTATACATCACCGGCTTTCCTGGCCAATATATGCTGAAATGGTGTATTTTGTGTAGTTGCCTGCAAAACTGTGAGAAGAGAGACAACATTTTTTAATGTAAAACAGGCTAGTTTTTATACACAAACTTAAAAAAAATGTAATTGTAAAAATGTGGCCTTTATAACGTGTGCAAGACGCCGAAAACGTTATTACTCTTTCTCCTGCTTTTACACTGAATATCACCCTAGCACGTGTAAATTATCAACTCTAAAAGAATAAAATTATTTAGTTTTATGAACGAACTTCTTACGCGCTCATTGTAATCTCTTCGTGGAAATGTATTTGCGGTCCCAAATTTTACTTTGCTTTTTCTGTGTTTTATGAAAATATTAATAAATACACAATAGTCAACATTATTTTGGTTTATTTTGAATGGAAGAACAGTAACAATTGAATATAAAAAAGTAAATAACTTTCCGCATAAGTACTGGACTCCACGACCCTCGGATTACCATTGTGTAATCTTTCTAATGCGTCAGCCGCTGTCTAAAATCTATACTAACATAAACGGCTCATGCATTACCCGACCCATGCCAAAGGTACTACTTTTTTGAGACATTTGACAATCTGTAGCTCCTACTCCTGTCACTTTCACTTCCGCCCCAATCCTGCATGTACCACGTATTTGGACGAAATTGGTGATGACGAGTAGGCATGGTCCTGTTGAAAGACAGTAAAATTGAGTCATACAGGTACGCATCATATATGCTTAAATGCCCCACGAAAATGCCTGCTACGATTGTAGTTAGTTCCAGCAACAGACTAGAAGTTGCTACATTATTTTCGTTGCAACAACGTAAGAATACAACGGTAACTGTGTAATGGCTGCGACCATGCTATATAGTCTACACAGTATTATTATTATCATCATCATTATTATTAGTGGTACCGGTCAAACACAAAGGATTGTCAGCCTGAACTCTTTCAATTTCTGCCATTTCATAAGTAAGGAGTCCTGCAGTCAAGTGATTCATAAACGGTATGGCTAGATATAATTCATGCTTTAATTTCGTTCATTTTAAATGGGGGTTCTGGGTATGAATGAAGCGCATGTCACTAGGAAGAGTAATGGTTAGAGGAAACATGTTTTGTAACGAGCATTGCACATAGTGACCTTCCTTTTCTGAGAAGGACTTGTAGGCAGCACTAGCAATGTACTTTAAAATTGGTTAATAATTTTTTAAAGAAAAGATTTATCGGAAATGAGCAGTACAAATTGTCACAACGACTCATTAGGCAATTGGTTAATAAAACGTCGACAAAACTAAATGTAATTTATCTTTGGGTATTTTAAAAATTGAAGCGTTTAAAGAAAATTGTTTTTCATTCTGAAGTGTAGTTAGGAACTGACGTTTATAACGGTGTGGGGGTGGGGAGTAGTACCTAATATCTAATTGCACTCAGGGGTCTCACAAAATTTGCGAAACATTGTAGTAGAAGATATGACTCGAGACATTTGACGATTAAACTCAATGCTTTGGAGTAGTAAGATCACAAATTAAGCCAAACCGATTTTATACAAAAACAATAGTAGCAATCACAAGTAAGGATCTGTAGTTAGGACAACAAAGAGAGAAAAAGATCAACTGGCGTCCGTGAAAGTAGATTACTGGAGACGAAGTACTGGAGTCTCAAGATCATGTCAGAACTGAAGAAGGGAAGAAAATTATGGAAGTAGAATGGAACAGAAAAGCAACCAACTGAAGAGATTGTTGCTATGGTATGGCTGTTCATATCGAATGAATAACTATATATGGCCAAAGAAGATATGTAGTTGGATCCTAGAGAGGAAAAAGTAAATACCATTGCCTAGAACGGGAGTTACCAAACTTTTATCTTATCTGGGCCACACTCAAAGAAGCATACGAGTATTTCTGAGTCGCACGTAATATACTTATCAGTTAGAATAAGCGAAGAGCAAAAAGAAGTAAAGGGGGGACGGACCAATGAGATAATACCGTCGTATGGCTAGAGTTTCAAATTGAAAATATTCAGTTTACATCCATGTTCTCGTCATGAGCGGCATTCATACTTTCATTGGTCTCATGCGGCCGCGGGCCGCGGTTTTTGACACACCTGGCGTATAAGATGGGTGACAGACGTGAAGGAAGCTACGGACTCCAGGACTGCAAGAGGGGTCGCATAGAAATTAAAAGTTCAGCTTGGAGCCACTTGTAAGATGCAGGTTCATGCGGATGGTGATAGGGGTCCAACTAGTGCAGATAGCTCACTCGCTCGGTCACTGTCCAATGTCAGTCGAATAGAAATGGCGACAAAACAGCGTTCTCCGTTCAAAAGTCACAATTAATTTGCAGCATTGCGGCGTTATATTCGTCGAAACCACGGCACTGCGTATCATACAGCATATGGGGTAGGCGAACCGCGTATTGCGCAATTACTCTCCTATGACGCCTAATCGCACAGTATGTGATTTCTTGTTCTTGGGGAACTGGTGTCTCGAAAGACGCTGAGAGTCCATCTGCCTTCCCTTCTCAAAACATTGGGTGAACTGCGAAACCGTATACCAACTGTGTAATCAGCAATTCCAGATATACTTACAGAAACGTGGGACGAGTTTGACCATCGTCCAGATGTTGGTCAGCGTCCGGTGGAGGCCACATTGAGCCTCGGTGAAAAGAAAGCAATTTTTATTCTAAACGTAATTATAAGTAATTTGTCAATGCTGCATTTGCATGAATGCAAAAGATATATCTTTGTAAAATCGATAGTTCTTTCGAAAATTTTGTAATCGCATGCATAATTTAGTTGCTGTTAGAAGTAGTTTAACTTGTCGCGAAATTGAAGTAGATACTGCCTGTGAGTTAGTAAAGGCAGAGGTCATTGTTGGCAACCGGAATAAAATATTAATTGGATCCTTTTACCGACCTCCCAGTTCAGATGATACAGCTGCTGAAAGCTTCAAAGAAAACTGGAGTTTGATTTCAAACACCTACCCGACTCATACGATAATAGTTGGTAGTGACTTTAATTTACCCTCGATATGTTGGCGAAAATACATGTTTAATTCCGGAGGTACGCAGAAAATATCATCCGAAATTGTGCTAAACGCATTCTCTGAAAATTATTTCGAGCAGTTAATTCATGAGCCCACGCGAATAGTAAACGGTCGTGGAAACACACTTGACCTCTTAGCAACAAATAATCCTGAGTTAACAACCAGCATCAAAACCGATATAGGGATTAGAGAACACAGGGTTGTCGTAGCGAGATTGAATATTGTTATCCCCAGATCCTCGAAAAATAAAAAAAGCAGATAAAAATTCACTTGACACCTTCCTGAGAGACAATTTCTACTCATTCCAAATTAATAATACAAGTGTAGACCAGATGTGGCTTAAATTCAAAGAAATAGTATCGGCAACAATTGAGAGGATTATACCAAATAAACTAACAAACGACGGAGCTTATCTTCCTTGGTACACTAAACGGGTCAGAACACTGTTGCAGAAACAGCGAAACAAACATGCCAAATTTAAACAGACGCAAACTCCTCAAGATTGGTGATTCTTTACAGAAGCTCGAAACTTGGCGCGGAGTTCAATGCGAGACGTCTATAACAGTTTCCACAGCGAAACTTTGACTCGAAACCCGACAGAAAGTCCAAAGAGATTCTGATCGTATGTAAAGTATGTTACCGCCAAGAACCAATCAGTGCCTCCTCTGCGCGATAACAATGGAGATACTATCGAAGACAGTGCTGCCAAAGCAAATTTACTAAACACCGCTGTTCGAAACGCCTTCACAGAAGAAGACGAAGTAAATATTCCAGAATTCGAATCGAGAACAGCTGCCAGCATGAGTAACGTAGAAGTAAATATCGTCGGAGTAGTGAATCAAACTTAAATCACTTAATAAAAGCAAGTCTTCTGGTCCAGACTGTATACCAGTTAGGTTCCTTTCGGAGTATCCTGATGCATTAGCTCCATATTTAACAATCATATACAACCGTTCGATCGACGAAAGATCCGTACCCAGAGCTGGAAAGTTGCACATGTCACATCAATATTCAAGAAAGGTAGTAGGAGTATTCCACTAAATTACAGACCCATATCGTTAGCGTCGATATGCAGCAGGGTTTTAGAACATATATTGTGTTCGAACATTATGAATTACCTCGAAGGAAACGATCTATTGACACACAGTCAACATGGGTTTAGAAAACATCGTTCCTGTGAAACACAACTATTTCTTTATTCACATGAAGTGACAAGGGATTTCAGATCGAGTCCGTATTCCTGGATTTCCGGAAGGCTTTTGACACTGTACCACACAAGCAGCTCGTAGTGAAATTGCCTGCTTATGGAATATCGTCTCAGTTATGTGACTGGATTTACGATTTCCCGTCAGAGAGGTCACAGTTCGTAGTAACTGACGGAAAGTCATCGAGTAAAACAGAAGTGATGTCTGGCGTTCCCCAAGGTAGTGTTATAGGCCCTTTGCTGTTCCTTATCTATATGGGAGACAATCTGAGCAGCCGTCATCGGTTGTTTGCAGATGACGCTGTCGTTTATCGACCAATAAAGTCATCAGAAGAACAAAACAAACTGCAAAACGATTTAGAAAAAATGTCTGAATGGTGCGAATGTGGCAGTTGACCCTAAATAACGAAAAGTTTGAGGTTATCCACATGAGTGCTAAATGGAACTCGTTAAATTTCGGTTACACGATAAATCAGTCTAATGTAAAAGCCGGAAATTCAACTTAATACCTAAGTATTAGAATTAAGGACAACTTAAATTGGAAAGAACACATAGAAAATGTTGTGCGGAACGCTAACCAAAGGCTGCGTTTTATTGGCAGGACACTTCAAAAGTGTAACAGACCTACTAAGGAGACTGCCTACACTACGCTTGTCCGTCCTCTTTTAGAATACTGCTGCGCGGTGTGGGATCCTTACGAGGTAGGACTGACGGAGTGCATCGAAAAAGTTCAAAGAAAGGCAGCACATTTTTTATTATCGCGAAACATGGGAGAGAGTGTCACAGAAATGATACAGGATTTGGGCTGGAAATCATTAAAACAAAGACTTTTTCTCTGCGACGGAATCGTCTCGCGACATTCCAATCACGAACATTCTCCTCCGAATGCGAATATATTTTGTTGACACCGGCCTACATAGGGTGGAACGATTACCACGATAAAATAAGGGAGATCAGAGCTCGTACGGGTAGATATAGGTGTTCATTTTATCCGCGCGCTATACGAGGTTGGAATAATAGAGAATTGTGAAGTTGGTTCGATGCACCCTCTCTCAGGCACTTAAATGTGATTCGCAGAGTATCCATGTAGATGTAGATTTAGATGTAGAAAAATCATCCCAAGTTCCTATTTTCATTCTTGTAAAATATATTGTCTTGTGAAAAAGAATCAATCTCTTGAAACACCCTGTACGTTACTGTAAGTATAAAACAGAAGCTGCGTGTATCGTTTCGTACTGGCTAAACAAGTGCAAAGTGAGAATTGAAAGAGAAACGACTGAATACTTTAGACTTTTAAATTTGGCAAAATCAAGATATGCACACTCCAGAAAATAAGGAAATTCGAAATACACTGTTAAGAACAGCAATCCACAAGACAGACGATTTTAACAATAAAGGTCAACACAAGGATGTAAACTCTGAACGTAAACTGTTGTACGATTAATACTTTCATACAACCAACATAAACTCAATTTTTTGAAATGGCGTACGTCATCTGTTTAAAGCAGTCGTCTTCGTTTCTTGATAATTTTAACATTTCACTGTCTCGAATATTATTTTTTTTTCTTGACGCCACCTTCGTTTACTTTCTCAAAATGTTTTTTGCCAGTATATTTGTTGTATCTAATGAGCATCCAAAAAGTCTCGTTTTCCTTTCAGGAATAGTATCAATCACGCCTCTTGGGCCTTAGATATCTATCAAAACATGACTATTGAACTTTCTTTCTGTCCAGCTGGACCAAATAATCGCTCTGCAAAGTCAGGCTACTATCGCAATTAATGGTTTTCTGTCTGTCATCAGCAGCGCCCAGTATTCATAGCCATAGAGGATCACACTCGTGATGAACATCTTAGCAAAGCTTTCTTTTTTTTTTTCTCTCTCTCTTGTCTACACTGAACAGCTTGTTCAGTAATAGTTGTCCTCTTCAGCTGAAAGCGCTTATGCTGTTGCTATTCTTTTTATGATTTCCAAGCAACATCAGTTTTCTTCTGTATTTGAGATGCGAAATAGTAACTTTCATCATTATTGTTATTTTTCGATTCTTTCAATTTTAACGTCAGGTGTCAAGCGACAGTTGGTCCGAAGCCTGGTTGCGAAATGAAGAGAGAGATGCTAGAGTCCCCATCTACGGCCACAGACGATGAAGAGCGACTTTAGCGGATGAATGTAACAAGCTAGGCGGTAGAGAAGTAGGAAATCCGTTTCATTCAGACGGCGGCAGCAGCCTCACCAAAACCAGCCCAGTAAATACGAGACGAGGGCTGCCGCTTCCTGGATTCTGACGGAACGCCTGCCAGCACAGTGGGGGCGGCTTGTCCTCTCCCACCGGCGCTGCCGCGGAAGCGGCTTATTTGTGCAGAGCACAGATTAATTGCGGGGGCGGACCCATCTCGCTGGCTGAGGTCCGTGAGTCAGCTGAGCGCCGTTCCGGCCTCCCACAGCTTCCGCCGTGAGGCCCCCCCCCACCCCACACTCCTCACACACACACACACACACACACACACACACACACTGTCACAGGGCACTCAGCAAGACTCCCCAAACATACTAGACAGTGTTATCACTCTAATATTAGGAATACAGTAAAAGATAACCACTCATGCTTTTATTAATCACTACTAATGAGTACCCGTCGTTGCCCCAGAACATATTTACTCCAATCTTCTATCAGCCCATCCCCTCCCCCCTTTCTCTCCGTCCATATCCTCTTCACCTCTTCCTCTTCATCTCCTCCCATTTCATCTTCTCCTCGCCCCTCCCTCTCTTTCCATCTTTCCTCTTCAGTTTCTCTGTCCATTTCCTCCTCCATCTCTCTCTGTTCATCTCCTCCTCGCCTCTCTTCTTTCCTGTCACTTCTTCCTCCTACCTCTGTTCCTTTATTTGTCTTTCCTTTCTATATCCGTTTCCTCCTCTCCCCTCTATCTGTGCATTTCCTCCTTCACTTCTCTCTGTCCACCTACTGCCTATCTGTGCCCATTTCCTTCTTTCCCCTCACCATCTGTCCATGTCCACCTTCCCGCCTTCCACCGTCCCCCTTCTCTCTGACCTCACGCTATTTCCTTACAGATCATAACTGATAACTGATTTGTGCACTGGGGACTTAGAATGAGCTTTTTACCTGTGGCTTTGCTCAAATATTTACAGGTCAAATATGTTGCACATGTACTTAACACATTTCACTAGTAATTGTGCATGTATTTCACCCCGAATCTCCAGCGTATCTCGTCCTGCAGTTTCACTTTCACGCAGCTTAATGTTTATGACGTCGTATCTCCCGAACAGTGTGCTGTACAATGAATACAGTTATTAGTAACGAAGTAATGAATTAAGATGTAAAGCTTCACTGCGTGAAAAGCGAAAACGTCGTAAGTGATAAACTTTTATCCTTTCATCATTTTGGGAGGGCTGTCAGAGAGAAAAAGTTTCTCAAATATTTGAAATTATGTGTGAAGTTTGTTCCAAGTCAAGAAGGGGTCACATTCTCAAATAGTGTACGACTACACTATGGCTATTCGTCTGTCATGGGCTACACTGATTTTTTACTCCCACCCATTTGATAGGCAGGTGGTTCTTACGCCTACAGTGATGATTCCCAGACAGTAAGTGATATTTGAACCAAGTTTAGTTGCTGTCGGTCCAGTGGTTTAGCAAGACATCTGGAACATACGTACAGATGTACACCCATTTTTATAAAATGTGTGGAACTAATTCAATTCATCATTAATTCTGCACTTTAGCAGTATACTAAATATGGGATACTTATTTAGTCATGTCGAATGGACTTGTACATCTCCATAGATACCCCGCAAGCCAGCGTACGGTGCACACTGGAGGGTACCCTGTCACACTACCAGTCATTTCCTTTCCTGCTCCACTCGCAAATAGAGCGACGGAAAAATGAATGTTAATACGGTTCCGTGTGAGTCCTAATTTCTCGTGGTCATTGAGCGAAATCAATGTTAGCAGCAGTAGAATCGTTCTGCAGTCAGCTCCAAATGCTTGTTCTCTAAATTTTCTCGATAATATTCCTCGGAAAAGAACATCGCTATCGCTCCAGGGATTCCCATTTGAGTTCTCGAAGCATCTCCGTAGTGTTTGTGTGTTGCATGAACCTACCGGTAACAAATGTAGCAGCCCGCCTCTGAATTGCTTCGATGTGTTCCTTTACCCAACCTAGTGCGGATCCCAAACACTCGAGCAGCACTCAGGTACAGGTCACACTAACGTCCTATATAGTGTTTCCCTTACAGATGAACCACACTTTGTCAAAATTCTCATAATAAACCGAAGTCGATCATTCACCTTCCCCACCACAATCCAAACGCCAAACTTGATGGAGCTACTGTGCTTCCTATCAAAAGCAGTGCCCCTCTGTTGATACAATCTACTGAGTACTATGTCGTATGAAGTCAGCAATAAAACAATGGTAACCGATCGTATGACTTATTCTGAAAATGGCAACGAAATATAACTAAAGACTTCAGTACGACAAATCAGAGAATGAATTTCACTGATTATAACAACAGTTCTCAATCAATAACAGTTATTCTCATTAATCACACAAGAGGTGGGGGGCGTAGGAGTAGTCGAATGTATGTAGGCGAAAAGGCTAGCGACCAACGCTCCATGAAAAGGACATTTACGAAAACGGGGCATTGTCTCGTTGAAGTTCAATAATCATTTAATAGGCAAGATACACCTTAACTTTATGGTTAATGCTAGGAGTTGATTTCTCAATGAACAAGGTGGTAGTGCTTCTGGAATTGTCAGAGAATGACATTTTATCCGGAAAAATCTGTGAAATCTCAAGGAATTTTGTGAAATCCCATACAAAATATTTGAATGTGTGGTAATTATTTGAATGTTAGTCCATATGTTTGAAAACTGTGATTAAAATACAGCCGAGGGGAAAGAAAAGTCTTCACTTGAGATTCTTAACACCCTCCACCTCCCGAACCCCCGCCCCCCCCCCCCCTCCAAAGGTTCATCGTTAATTTCTTAGTAGCTTGTTACGGTTTCTTATGACGAAACCTTCGTCCCCATACCTAGAATTCTCAGAGAATTTTTTTTTCTTTTTTCAATTTCAGCAGCCAGCCTAATAAACAGCCATCCGTAAAAATTCCATCGTTGTTTGGGAACATGAAGCCCATGCGTGGCTGCAACTGGTCTCCAAGTAGGTCAGCTTAACCATTTCCAGTCAGTGATTGGTTAAGTTGCACCAGAGGACCCAGCCCATTTCACGTATACACAGTCCACACCATCATTGAACCACTACCAGCATGCACAAGGGCCTTGTTGGCAGCTTGGGTGCAACGCTTTGTGGTGTCTGTGTCACACTCGAACCCTGCCATCAGCTCTTACCATCTTAAACTGAACTCATCTAACCATACCACGGTTTTCTAGTCACCTAGGGCCCAGCCGATATGGTCACGAGCCCAGGAGAGGCGCCGCAGGCCATGTCGTGCTGTCAGCAAAGCGTCGATCGTCTGCTGCCATAGCCCACTAATAACAACTGTCCTAAGAGCTACGTTCGTCGTGTGTCTCACACTGATTTCTGTTGCTATTTCGCTTGTCTGTTAGTATTGACAACTCTATGCAAAGGCTGCAGCTCTCGGTCGTTAAGTGAAGGCCGTCGGTTAATGGTGAGAGGTAATGTCTGAAATTTGATGTTTTCGGCACACTCGTAGATTAGATTAGTTTTTCGTTTCATAGATCCATGCTGAGGAGATCCTCGTGGATGTGGAACATGTCAACTTTTTTTTTTAGCTGAAATAACAATACTAATAGTATGAATATATACAATACATCATTCGTTTCTATTAAAAATTTCGTCAATGCAGTAGAAGGAGTTGGCCACTACTAAGTCTTTCAGGCTCCTTTTAAACTGATCTTTATTTGTAACTAAATTTTTTATGTTCGCTGGCAAATTATTGAAGATGAGTGTTCCTGAGTAATGGATCCCTTTTTGAACTAAAGTAAGTGCTTTTAAGTCTTTGTGCAGATCATTTTTGTTCCTGGTATTGTATGTAAGAACTGAGCTGTTTGTTGGAAAAAGAGATATATTATTTAGGACAAATTTCATTAAGGAGTGAATATACTGAGAGGCAGTGGTTAGTATACCCAGTTCTTTGAAGAGGTTTCTACATGACGTCCATGAATTTACTCCACGAATAATACGTATTACACGCTTTTGGACTCTGTAAACTTTTGTTTTACTTGAAGAGTTACCCCAATATATTATACCATATGCTTATGGAACGAAAGTAGGCAAAGTATGCAAGCTTTTTCATTTTTATGTCGCCTATGTCTGCTAACACTCGAATTGCAAATACAGATTTGTTAAGACGTTTCTGTAGTTCTGTGGTGTGCTCCTTCCAACTGAATTTATTATCAAGCTGTAATTTAAGACTGCCAACCTCTTCTATCTGCTCTTCTTCATACTTTGTCCATATGCTGGGTAGAAACCTCTTACAGGTTCTGAATTGCATGTAGTGAGTCCTTTCAAACTTTAATGTCAATGAGTTGGCTTTAAAGCATTTATTAATATCTATGAAAATATCATTAGCAGATTTTTCTAGAGCCACAATCGACGTACTGTTTATTGCAATACTTGTGTCATCTGCAAACAAAACGAACTCTGCTTCTGGCAGTGTAACTGATGAGAGATCATTAATGTACACAAGAAAAAGCAATGGCTCTAAGATGGATCCTTGTCGGACACCACATGTGATTTCTTCCCATTCTGATGATGACTGATGACTTAATTCACTAGTCCCTTTGTTTCCTGTTAGCTACGTATGACTTGAACCATTTTGTAGCACTGCGTGTGACACCATAGAATTCTAATTCATTTAAAAGGATGTTGTGGTTCACACAATCAACTGCCTTTGACAAATCACAGAAAATACCTGCTGCTTATAATTTGTTATTTAATGAATTAAGTACATTTTCACTGTAGGTGTAAATAGCTTTCTCGATATCAGAACCCTTCAGAAATACTAACTGTGTTCTTGATAATATATTATTTGTGGTCAAATGATTGAGAAGCTGCCTGTACATTACTTTTTCAAAATTTTTTAGAATGCTGGCAAAAGTGAAATCGGTCTGTAGTTTGATGGTATCTCTTTATCCCCTTTCTTGAATAGAGGCATAACATCTGAATTTTTTAGCCAGTCAGGAAATGTCCCAGTTATAATTGACTGGTTACACAAGTAACTTAGAATTGTACTAAACTCACAAGAACATGCCTTAATTAACTTTGTTGATATTTCATGGTGACCACTAGAATGCTTTGTTTTCAAAGATTTTATTATGGAAGTTATTTCTTTTGGTGAAGTGAGTGACATATTCATGTAGCCGAAGCTATATGTAAAGGCTAGTTTCAGATATTCAAGGGCATTATTTCCTGTCCTGACAATCCCATCCTATCAGTAACGGATATAAAGTACTTCTTAAATAGATTTGCCACACTATGCCCATCGGTTACTAATGTGTCATCTACCCTTAATGCTATCTTCTCCTGTTCCTTTCTGGTTCTCTAAGTCTCCTCTCTCACTATATCCAATATTGTTTTTTTAATTTTGTTCCCTGACATTGCTATCTTCCTCTCGTAGTGCATTTGTTTAGATGTCTGAATTACTTTTTTTAATATTTTACAGTATTCCTTGTATTTAGCTAAATCACCAGTATTGGAGCTATTCTTGGTCGACAGATGCATTTTCCTTTTTGTATTACAGGAAACCTTTATTCCTTGTGTAATCCATGGTTTTCTTATAGACTTCTGTTTAATTTGAGTAACTTTTAGATTTAAACAGTTTTCAAACATGGTACTGACATAGTTCATGAATGTATTATATTTTTCATTCATGTCATGGGCACTATAAACAGCTTTCCATTTCATATCTTTGAACTAAAACACTCAATTTTAGGTTGACTGACTACTCTCCTGTACTCAGACTTAGCAGTCTTGATAATCTGCTCAGCATTTACATCTAAAACAAGGAGCTGCATGTCATGATCTGATAGTCCATTTATTACAGGTTTTATTATATGATTTTGTTCTTTTGATTTGTCTATAAAAATGTTATCAATGGCTGTCGTTGAGGATTTAGTGATCCTAGTTGGAAAGTTTACAGTGTGAGTTAGATTGAAAGACAACATTACTAACTGCAGTAAATGTTTACTGGAAGATTTCATTAGAAAATCTGTATTAAAGTCAGCAGCAATCAAAATTTCTTTGTTTCTTTCTGTTAGATAGCCCAAACGAGCTTCTGGATGATTTATGAATAGATTATAATTTCCTGCAGGTGCTCGGTAAATAATTACTATTTTATAGGATCTGTTATGGAACTCTACTTCTGTTGCACATGCTTCTAGATGCTCGTCTAAACAGAATTTATTAATGTCAATGTTCTTGAATTTATGGCAGTTTTTAATAAATGTGGCAACTCCTCCTCCCTCCATATCTACTCTGCAGAAGTAGGAAGCTAGCTTAAATCCTGAAATGTCTAACATATCTATACCAGTGGTCACTTGATGTTCAGAGAGGCAGATTATGTCAATTTGGTTAGATGAATTCATGTCATCAAAACAAATGAGTAGTTCATCAATTTTATTTTGGAGTCCCGGAATGTTCTAGAGTGATAAAGGTAACTGATACTGCATACTAATGGGATTATACCTGCTTTGGCGAAGATGAACTGGCAGTTTCTGATTACTTTCTGTTAAACATTGTTTAAATGGAATCTATATGTTAAAATCTGACTCCTGTTCACCTGTTTCCTCAAACTGAGTGTGTCTGCCAATCTCTCTTAAAACTCGTTTTCTTTCCCCCTTCCCTATCCTAAAAAAGACATTCCTCTGACACCTATGACCACTGGTATTTTACCACTTGTGACAGTGCCCCTCCCCCTTACGTTTTCTGCAATCAAGCCAGACAGCTTTCCCTTCCCTTTCCTATTGAGCTGAAGGCCGTGCCAAGTGTAGTCCCACCTATCGATAGTACCCACAGGAATGAGACCAGTATGGGACACCATATCCGTCCTAAGCAGCCACTCCAAGTTCACCGTCCCTACGGAGGAGTTCAAATGAGGCCGATCATTGCATCTCAACACTGACACAAATCCCACCCTCGCATGCTTCGTTGCTGATGCTATCTTCACCAGGTCACTCTCTATGGAATATTCAGAGTCTCTGTCAATGCTATTTCCCGGACCACCCACAATAACCACGGCATCCTCCTTCGTGAAATCTTTGCATAAAGAACATACATCCTCTGTTACCACACCCATATCTGCACTAGGCTTGAAAAAGTTTGTGACCTGGTAGTCTGGACCTAGATTTTCCTGCAGTAGCTGGCCAACACCTCTACCATGGGAGCTACCAAACAACATAACTTTCTTTTTCTTTACAAATTTCCCCACCTTTTTCAAGTCCTTGAAAGCTTGTTGTGCCCTTTCCACAGCTTCAGCTACATGAGGCTCATCCGATTCTGACTGAGGAAACAGGTCAAATGTATTTTCAAGATTTATGACAAAGCTGTCTGATGCTCTCCTTTGCCTGTTCCACCTATTACCTGTTGCCACTTCCCACCTCTGTTCACCCTTCTCCCTCTTTAACCTGTCCAGTTCCTCTCTTGCCTTGTCTAAGTCAGCTTGAAGAGCTGCAATTTTCCCTTCCTGTTCCAGTATTTTCCTGTCTCTACTGCAGATCCTACAATACCACTGGTGAGCCTCATTTATGTCCCCATTTCCCACGCCACTACATTCGCCCCAATGAAAGAAACTACAGCATCCATCACACCACACCCCGGAACTAACGATCCCACGGCATGTCACACACTTCTCACGCATGGTAAAAACAGAAATCGTATAAACTGATTAAAGTACTGACTGAAACGTAAAAAAAGGACCCTAGAAACTATTCCAGCACATATAAATAAATTGAAAGATTATTGAATAAAAAAGCTGGTGATTACATATAAGTTTAAGTCACTGTTAACTTACGATACGTGAGCTTGAAATTAAGCCTAAAATCCGTGCTATAGGCGCGAGAAGGAAAATAAACATCTTACCCCGTTTAATCTTCTTTAACACTTCATTGACACTTCCACTAGTGTAACAACACTTATATTATATTTATACCCTCAGGAAACGTTTACCTATAAGTTTAATTCACTGCTTACTTACGATTCGCACGCGTGAAATTAGGCCTAGGATTCGTGCGTGCTACAGGTGCGAGAAGAAAAATACGCTTCTTACCCCGTTTAATCATATTTTATACTTCACTAACACTCCTACTAATTTAACAACACTTAGATTATATTTATAACAACTGTAAACGTTTAAAAACAGCTTAATAACAACGTGACACTGTGGATCTCGGAATATTTAATTCCCTAACAATTTCCGAAATGTTATCTCCCATGCGACTACCTCCAACTACCATTCCACGATCGAAGTCTGTTAATTCTCGTCGTGTGGTCGTAATTACGTCGAAAACTTTTTCACATGAATCACCTGAGTAGAGGTGACAGCTCTGTCAATGCATTGCCCGTTTATACCTTGTGTACGCGTTACTATCGCCATATGTATTTGTGAACAGCTCGCATCTCGTGGTCGTGCGGTAGCGTTCTCGTTTCCCACGCCCGGGTTCCCGGGTTCGATTCCCGGCGGGGTTACGGATTTTCTCTGCCTCGTGATGGCTGGGTGTTGTGTGATGTCCTTAGGTTAGTTAGGTTTAAGTAGTTCTAAGTTCTAGGGGACTGATGACCATCGATGTTAAGTCCCATAGTGCTCAGAGCCATTTGAACCTTTTTTGGCAATACCGCTGTCTCATGACTTCTGACATCTCACTGTGCTTTCTAAAAAGTCCAGGCTTGGAGCTCAGGTGCAGCCTCCCAGAATGGGGGTGGCTGCGCGACGCGCAACACTAAGTCGAATTGAGTGGATGCTAGAAATGCAAGTGTCCCTTAGTGTGTCTCCCACCAGTTTACCGAACCAAATGTCGAAAGAGAGTTTGTTGGAATATTCCACTGTCCGCGCTTTGGTTTGACTAACCAATCGTAGAGCATAAAAAGAGCAGGACAAGCTATCTCCTCTCCGGCCACGCCATGAACCAGCTTTGAAAGCTAAAATTCATGGAGGTACCCACGCTTCTACAACAAGAACCAGGAAAGTTACGATCGCACTTGCACTCATAATTAATCACACCTTCAGACATCAAGAAGCTAGCCGTTTTAGGTAACAGATAAAGGGTAACGTAGGTTGCAGGGACGAACACAGCACTCAGTCATGTATCAATCTGTATACTTCAGTGCAAGTCTAGTTACAGTTCAGCTACAGTACGTTTGGAAGGGTGTTATATAGACCCAGACATTTTGTATAAGATCAAGTTGCTAAAACGATCTTTAGCTGTCCATGCTCTATGGACAAAAGAGAATAACTCATTCTCTTTTATCTTTTTCATTTACGTAAATACTCCGCAAGCCACCATGCGGTGCATGACGAAGGGTTCCTTGTACCGCAGAATGTCATTCCCTTTCCCATTCCACTCGTAAAGGCAACGAGTCTTGCTTAGTCTTATCCTGTCTTTCTGGTCCTTAAGCATGATGTATGTTGTTGGCAACAGATTCGGTCTGCATTCTGTCCCAAATGCCTGTTCTCTTTCTCAAAATGTTTTGTGACAAGGACGCTGTCTTCCCTCCAGGGATCCCCATTTGAGTTGGCGTTAATGGGCTGTGGCAGCAGACGACCGACGCTAACACATTTGCGAACAGCACGACATCGCCTCAGCTGGGCTCGTGACCATATCGATTGGAATCTATACGACTGGAAAATTCTGGACTGGTCAGATAAGTCACGATTTCAGTTGTAGAAGCTGATGGTATAGTTAAAGTATTGCGCAGACACAACGAAGTCATGAACCCAAGTTGTCAAAAAATGGTTCAAATGGCTCTGAGCACTATGCGACTTAACTTCCGAGGCCATCAGTCGCCTAGAACTTCGAACTAATTAAACCTAACTAACCTAAGGACATCACCCACATCCATGCTCGAGGCAGGATTCGAACATGCGACCGTAGCGGTCGCTTGGCTCCAGACTGCAGCGCCTAGAACCGTACGGCCACTCCGGCCGGCCCCAAGTTGTCAAGAAGGCACTGTGCAATCTACTATTGTCTCTGTGATGGTGTGGGCCATGTTTACATGCAATGGATTACGTCCTCTGGTAAAACGCAACCGGTCGTTGACTGTAAATGGCTCTGTTCGGCTACTTGGAGACCATTTTCAGCAATTTATGGACTTCATGTTCCCAAACAACGATGTATTTGTTTGTGGATGATATTGCGCCATGTCACCGGCCATAGTTGTTCGTAATTGGTTTGAAGAACATTGTGGACAGTTCGAGCGAATGATTTGGCAACCCATATCAAGTGGCATGAATCCCATCGGACATTTACGGGACAGAATCGAGAGGCCAGCCGTTGTGACTGAGCGGTTCTAGGAGCTTCCGTCCGGAACCACGAGGCTGATACGGTCGCAGGTTCGAATCCTACCCCGGGAATGGATGTGTGTGATGTCCTAAGTTTGCTTAGGTTCAAGTAGTTCTAAGTCTAGGGGACTGATGACCTCAGATGTTAAGTCCCATAGTGCTTAGAGCCATCTGAACCATTTTTGAACATAATCGAGAATTTTAGTTCGCGCAGAAGATCTTGCACCTGCAACACTCTCGCAGTTATGGACATCTATAGATGCAGCACTGCTCGATATTTTTTCAATGTACAACCTACAGCTTGTTGAGTCCATACCACGTCGGGTCGGCGATGTTAGAGGATATCTGACACGATATTAGAAGATATGCGACGACCTTTGCCACATCATTGCATGTATGGGGTTCAGATATGCTTAGTTCTACTCTACTGGAATGTCGTCCCAGGCCACATACATTTATTAAATGGCTTGCTTATATATTCATACAGGACGCTTAGCCCGTACCTCATTAAATATACTGCTCAATTTCTAGGTCCTCATGATTTCATAATTTTCACTTGTGGAGATACCTTCTGTAGCACTTTGTTGGTTATTTTCCCTAGCACTACACCCAATTCATTTCCTTGTACTCTGTCCTTTCTTGTGTCAACAGGCCTTTAAAATGCTTCTCTCATTCTACCAGACCGATAATTGACAGACTTGCTATTTTCTTTTATTTCTTTCCTCAGCCCTGCAATCATTTACCAAGTTGCCACCACTTTTGTTCCCCCATGCATTGACCGACCTCTTCCCATTTATCCTCCCAGATTTCATTTTTCCTTTTTAGCCGTCCTTTTTTACCTCTCCATGATCAATCTTCGAGCATCAGAGGAATCAGCAGTTGAATACATAAATCGACTAGATGAAAACAGATAACTGTTACAGTAACAGCTCCTGATAGACTTACAAATAATCAGAAATGATTAAAATTTATCGCTGAATAAGGCATAACGTTTATTACATAAAAATAACACATCCTCCTGCCTGCAGTGAAACGCCAGCATGAATCATATTACCAATGAGCCTCTACGCTAGGTATTGGAAGTGAAATATGAACGAAAAATTTTCTTATTTTGACTGAAAACGCCAAAATTACAAACATACTGAATAACAAAAACCAAAGGCAAATAAATAAAGAAAACGAAGAGGATTAGTAAAATCTTAAACGAAAGCACCAACATAAGAAGATAGGGCTAAATATATCAACACGTGAATGGAACGCAAAGGAACCCTAATAACAATTAGAACTGCCCTACGTCATGTCTATCAAAGTCGTTCGCAGAGCATAAATATAGATGCAGGTGTAAATTATCGCTTAGGTTCAAAATGGTTCAAATGGCTCTGAGCACTATGGGACATAACATCTGAGGTCATTAGTCCCCTAGAACTTAGAACTACTTAAACCTAACTAACCTAAGGACATCACACACATCCATGTCCGTGGCAGTATTCGAACCTGCGACCGTAGCGGTCGCTCGGTTCCAGACTGTAGCGCCTAGAACCGCTCGGCCACCCCGGCCGGCTATCACTTAGGGTTCTTCAGATTAAAGCGAGGGTGATTGAGAATATTGCGAAGATATACGCACAGTCATTTGTCGATCGTTGCACATGTTCATGGAATGGGGCACGTAATGGCTGGTACGGGTGGAATGGATGACGAAGTGCCTGAGTAGCAGCGAAACATTCAGAGTTTGAGACGTATTACACCCTTACTCTTTCAAGCTTCGGGGTAGCATCGCTCTATCCATCTCGTCCACTCCACTACTCTCGCACACTCTCTTCATTTCCCCTATTATTTGTCGACGCCTTTTTCCCAGTTTCTCGACCCCGTCCTCCCACGTGATTGGGTTCTTCATCTTGAGACGTAAAATCGACAGAAGTTAGTGCGAAACAAGACTAATCCGAGAAAATGACTATCTTTCATTGCTCTATAGTCCGTGTTTTATGGCTTCGGCGGCACGTTTTGGAGTTATGGGTATTTGTATCACTGATGAGTGGCTTTAGAGTTCCAGTTCGACCTGCAGTTCCCGGCTTATGGAGCTCTCTTCGTGTTGTTTTGCTGCTGACAGGATTTGCTAGTGCGACATTCAGTTCAGCAGTGATGGTTCAAATGGCTCTGAGCACTATGGGACTTAAGTTCTGAGATCATCAGTCCCCTAGACTTAGAACTACTTGAACCTAACTAAGGACATCACACACATCCATGCCCGAGGCAGGATTCGAACCTGCGACCGTTGCAGCAGCACGCTTCCGGATTGAAGCGCCTAGAACTGATCGGCCACAGCGGCCGGCAGGACAGTGCACAGCTACCGTTCATTGTCAAATACCGCAGTGTAACTCGCAGACTTGAATAGCATCTGCATTTACGCTCAAGCAAGCGTTTCTCTCGGTGTACCATTTTTTTGTTCGACCCCTGTATTTGTCAGGCATCAGCCACGGCGGTTTGCGTGCCACATGGGACACATCCAGCGGCGTCAGACACACAGTGGCGTCACAAAGCACCTGTCAGAACCTCGCGGCCAGGTCAACGTGGAGCCCAAGTCGCTTCTTTTCTCCAGAAATGATGACTAATTAAACGCCGCTACACTTCAGCTGGAGCCGCGTTCAGCCTGCTCTCAGCCTATTCACGTATCGCTCGTCTCGCTACCAAAAAACGTACAGAAGAGAAGTGGACACAAAGCGGTGGTCATCAGGTAATGTGATGCTAATGAGACTTGAACATCCGTGACTGCACACAAAGCGGCGAGGTCGCCGGCACAGCAAACACGCGCGAGGCGCCGGTGCCGGTGTTTGCAGACGAGGAGCTGCCGGCCACCCGCGAGCTGACGTCGGACGTGGCGCACTCAGGGGGAACATTGGCACGAGCGTCTGTTGTTTTTCGTTTCCTTGTCGCGGCGAGCTGGCAGCAGCTAAATGCCCCCTTCTTCAGTCGTACCGAGTTCATATACACCAGACTGAAAAATATAAACATTAAAAAGTGAAATAGGAATGCAGATTTTGTTAATTGATATAATTGTTTATAAACTACCTATTAAAATATAACAACAGAACAACACGTATGAAATAAAAAGTGTATACAGGGTGTTACAAAAAGGTACGGCCAAACTTTCAGGAAACATTCCTCACACACAAATAAAGAAAAGATTTTATGTGGACATGTGTCCGAAAACGCCTAATTTCCATGATAGAGCTTATTTTAGTTTCGTCAGTATGTACTGTAGTTCCTCGATTCACCGCCAGTTGGCCCAATCGAAGGAAGGTAATGTTGACTTCGGTGTTTGTGTTGACATGCGACTCATTGCTCTACAGTACTAGCAGCAAGCACATCAGTACGTAGCATCAACAGGTTAGTGTTCATCACGAACGTGGTTTTTTAGTCAGTGCAATGTTTACAAATGCTGAGTTGGCAGATGCCCATTTGATGTATGGATTAGCACGGGGCAACAGCCGTGGCTCGGTACGTTTGTATCGAGACAGATTTCCAGAGCGAAGGTGTCCCGGCAGGAAGACGTTCGAAGCAATTGATCGGCGTCTTAGGAAGCACGGAACATTCCAGCCTATGACTCGCGACTGGGGAAGACCTAGAACGACGAGGACACCTGCAATGGACGAGGCAATTCTTCGTGCAGTTTACGATAACCATAATGTCAGCATCAGAGAAGTTGCTGCTGTACAAGGTAACGTTGACCACGTCACTGTATGGAGAGTGCTACGGGAGAACCAGTTGTTTCCGTACCATGTACAGCGTGTGCAGGCACTATCAGCAGCTGATTGGCCTCCACGGGTACACTTCTGAGAATGGTTCATCCAACAATGTGTCAATCCTCATTTCAGTGCAAGTGTTCTCTTTACGGATGAGGCTTCATTCCAACGTGATCAAATTGTAAATTTTCACAATTAACATGTGTGGGCAGACGAAAATCCGCAAGCAATTGTGCAATCACGTCATCAACACAGATTTTCTGTGAACGTTTGGGCAGGCATTGTCGTTGATGTCATGATTGGGCCCCATGTTCTTCCATCTACGCTCAATGGAGCACGTTATCATGATTTCATACGGGGTACTCTACCTGTGCTGCTAGAACATGTGCCTTTACAAGTAAGACATAGCATGTGGTTCATGCACGACGGAGCTCCTGCACATTTCAGTCGAAGTGTTCGTACGCTTCTCAACAACAGATTCGGTGACCGATGGATTGGTAGAGGCGGACCAATTCCATTGCCTCCACGCTCTTCTGACCTCAACCCTCTTGACTCTTCGTGCTCGTATTGTGGACGGCTGTGATATAATACGCCATTCTCCAGGGCTGCATCAGCGCATCAGGTATTCCATGCGACGGAGGGTGGATGCACGTATCCTCGCTAACGGAGGACATTTTGAACATTTCCTGTAACAGACTGTTTGAAGTCACGCTGCTACGTTCTGTTGCTGTGTGTTTCCATTCCATGATTAATGTGCTTTGAAGAGAAGTAATAAAATGAGCTCTAACATGGAAAGTAAGCGTTCCCAGACACATGTCCGCATAACATAGTTTCTTTCTTTGTGTGTGAGGAATGTTTCCTGAAAGTTTGGCCGTACCTTTTTGTAACACCCTGTATATGTAAATTATCTGTAACATTCCGTGTGAAGACAGTGTGTGCTGATGAGTGCTCGTGGTACACCATGATTGGATTTGTCGTAGGGTGGTACAGACGACCCTGTACTAACCACCATGTGGGTGCCTCATCAGCCATCATCGCTGTTCACTGTGGGCAGCATGTCATCCGGAACATGTGTGGCCACCCTCCCAATGTGGTCTCTGGCTCCCTCGCCAATGGACTGGTCCCCACAAGCTGCGGTGGCTTTTCTCATTGGAGGGGACACAGAAGTTACATTAACGTGCCCGTAGGTGCCTCCTACAGTGAAGCAATGCCTCCTACACAGAGGCCGGTGGCTACCATCCACCTGCTGGCACCACCTACGTCACCTCCAGACACTGCAGCTTTCCAGTTCACAGCACCGAGAGAAGTCCATCGTGGACATGGCCCCTGCCTTCGTGATACTAGGGTCCTCCTCTGTCGTGGGGAAGGCCGAAAGCTGTGCGGCTCAGCACTCACACGTATTTTACAAACATTTCTTCATGTATGGCTACGAAGTCTTTCGCGACGTATTTCTTGAATAAAAATCTCGGTGGACATGCCGCGTCAATTCAGTATAAAACTCCAAGCTTTCGACCACTACCTCCACGGTCGCCGTCAGGACTAAAGCTGACTGTCGTAAACCGGCGAGGCTCCCACTTTTATATGCAAAGGACGGTTTCTGATGCGATTGCTACGGTCGCAGGTTCGAATCCTGCCTCGGGCATGGGTGTGTGTGATGTCCTTAGGTTAGTTAGGTTTAAGTAGTTCTAAGTTCTAGGGGACTAATGACCACAGCAGTTGAGTCCCATAGTGCTCAGAGCCTCAGAGCCAGGTTTCTGATTGGCTGGGATACGTCATAGTAACAGTGATATGATTCAAGGGATGGCGCTGCAAGCAACGAGGGACAGAAACTACATGTATGGAAGTAGAGGGCCCCACTTCACTGCGGGCTATATCGCTGTTGCTATGACGTATTCCAGCCAGTCAGAAGCCGTCCTTTGCATATAAAAGTGGAAGACTCGCTAGTTCACGACAGTCAGTTTTAGCCCTGACGACGACCATGGAGGTAATGGTCGAAAGCTTGGAGCCGGCCGTTGTTGCGTCTAGGCGCTTCAGCCTGAAACCGCGCGACCGCTACGGTCGCAGGTTCGAATCCTGCCTCGGGCATGGATGTGTGTGATGTCCTTAGGTTAGTTAGGTTTAAGTAGTTCTAAGTTCTAGGGGACTGATGACCTCAGATGTTAAGTCCCACAGTGCTCAGAGCCATTTGAACCATTTACACTCTGCAATGGTATGGGCTGTGTTTATATGAAATGGACTTGGTCCTCTGGTCTGACTGAACCGATCATTTAATGGAAATAGATATGTTCGGCAACTTGGAAGCCACTTGCAGTCGTTCATGGTCAATGTTCCCAAACAACGATGGAATTTTTAAGGATGACAATGCGTCATGTCACTGGGCCAAATTGTCCACGATTGATTTGAAAAACAGCGCATGGTTTGGCCACACACCAGCAAAAACGTCCGCAATAATAGATGGCTGTAAGGCCAAACGGCTCAGTATTACTGCAGGGGAATTCCAACGTCCTGCTGAGTCCATGCCACGTCGAATTGCTGCACTGCGCCAGGCAAAAGGAGGCCCGACACGATATCAGTAGGTATCTTCAGGGCTTTTGTCACCTGAGTTTAATCAGCAGCAATCTTACTGTATTTCGTAAAATCATCCTGAGTCAACAGCCTGCTAGCGTTCACGAACAGACATTTAGTAGGTGCTCTATTGTCTGAATTTCACTACGTTCACGCTCATCGGTCACTACGTAACTCCATTTGCTCGTAAGTTGTTTTGACCGCCTCACGCCAGCACGATGTCGGGTCACGGTTCTTCGTTGTCATCACTCCAGGTGAGAATTTGAGGTTAGAATTTCCATTTTGTTAAAGATGTTTGGACATTGTTGTGGCTAGAATGATTCTGTGAACACCTCATCTGGTTGCATTGAAATTATAAAACTTTGCCTCGATTCAAGTGGTCCGGGCACGTGTTAAGGTTGTATATCGGGTGACGCTTGCCATGTAGCTGTTTGTTCTCCTCATTTGAGCGCAGTAATGATCTTCCGATATATATGTTGGAGCAATATCCGATAATGAATACAGATGATGTACCCTAGTTAGTTTCTGGCAACTAGTTACTTTTCTGCAGGTATCATTAAGGACCATGTCAATTTCCTTGACGTGTCTAGATCTTTCCATAACCGAACATCCATATTCGGCGACCGTCGAATTCATGGCAACTGCTGTGGAGCTTAGTAAGGTCCTGTTGGTCCACCACTTTGCAAATGTTAATTTTTTTAGCATGCAGTTCTGAGTTAGGATTTTTCTTCTGGTTTTCAGACACAAGACAAACAAGTAGAGAAACTAGAAGACCAGTTTGCTACGAGGTAGTGTGCTGTAGCCGTTGCTGTTTAATACGAGGGGGATTCAATAAGTAATGCAACACTTCTTTTCCTTGGCCAATTTCGGTTGAAAAATGTGGTATTTAATGTGATACATTGTGGAATATTCCCGCTTCAGTCCGTATGCTTTATGAAGTTTTGATAGGTGACGGTACTATACGCAGCCTTCAAAATGGCGTTCCAAGTAGAAAGCTGTCATTGAGTTTCTTTTGGCGGAAAACCAAAGCACCGCAGAAATCCATTGCTACCTGCAGAATCTCTACGGAGACATGGCAGTGAACAAATTCACGGTGAGTCGGTGGGCGAGGTTTCTATCATCAACGCAATAAGGTCGCGCAAACCTGTCCCATCTCCCGAGTGCCGGCCGGTCGCACTCAGTTGAGACTCCTGCAATACTGGAGCGTGCGGACACTCTCATTCTACGTGATCGGCGGATCACCACCTAACACCTCGCTGCACAACTTGACGTCTCTGTTGGTAGTGCTGACACACCCGTCCACCAGTTGGGATACTCAAAATTGTCTGCCTGCTGGGTTCCTCGACACCTAATAGAAGATCATCAACGAAGGACAATCTATGCGGATCTGCTTGCACATTGCGAGGCTGATCGTTACGATTTTTTCTCGAGCATCGTCTCCGGCAATGAAACATAGGTTCATCACTTCGGAAAGGAACCAAAATGGCAATGCATGGACTGGCCCCACATCACCTTTCATCCAAAGAAAAAGCTCAAAGCCGCACACTCAGCTGATTAAATAATGGCGGCGGTCTTCAAATACTTTCAACGCCTTAATCTGCTTGATTTCATCACTCATGTCGCAACGATCAACTCCGAAATTCATTGAGCTGCCCTCAGGAAACTGAAGGAATGACTTCAGAGTGTCCGTCGCAACAAAAATGAAAACTACCTTCTCCTTCTCTGTCGTGACTCAGGGCCCCACACAAGCCTGTGCACCTGAGAGGATCTAAGAAAACTCTACTGGACAGTCCACCCTACAACCCAGGTCTCGCATCCGTTTGGCCCAATGAAGGATGGCTCCGACGTCGACCAAAAGAATTATTCCATGCGGGCATACCAACCCTCCCAGTAAGGCGGCGAAAGGCCGTCACATTCCACGGAGACTTTGTTGAAAAATACTGTTTTACGACCAAAAGAGTAGAGTATAATATGGTGTATTGGAATCCTGAATAAAACCAACCTGCTTTCAGGAAAAATGTGTTGCATTACTTATTGAAAGCCTCTCGTGTATGCACGAATAACTAACTGCGGGGACAAGACAAAACCTTTTTACTTACACGGATGATACGGCAGTTGAATGCCATGCTAAATATCATAATGAAATTTAGAATAGCCTAAGCACGGATTTCGTGATCCTCACAACATACTGCAGATTAAATCAATTAAGACTCAACTCTAGCAAGACCAAGATGCACCTTTTCCATCATAACAGTTAGAAGGTAAGAGGAAAACTAAATACGGTCAGGAATGGTACGCGTCTGGATTTCATTAGTAAAAGTGTGATTATCGTGATGAGTAGTGGTGATGAATCGTTACGGTAATCTGGTTTCCTGGAAATTGTCTTCAGTGGTTTGATAGTCAGTTCCGGATACAAATTACTGGAATGGCATAAGCGGCAGGGAATATGAAGTTTGAATGTATGTGATGAGCTGCCGAGGGTGTGTGGAATGGAGAAGTGCGTTTTCATGTGAGTATCTCCAGGATCTGAACAATTCGACAAGATCTGACTGTGCTTATCGAGTGTATTGCGTGCAGTAGCACTGGTACTGCGTAGGATGGGATGGGTTTGAGATTAACTAAGGTTATCTACGTGGGAGAACGTGAAATGGGAGTAGTTGTTTGAACACATGATGTTGGCGTTCAGGTGGTTTACGAAATGGCCAACCAATATTTTTTTTCATTTTTTAGGATTCGTGGTTACTAATAGGGACTACTGAAAAGAAATGCCTGCGATTTTTTTGTGTAAACTCTTAAAACTTTTTACATAAAACAAACGTTATTAATGTTCTACATCTTTACTCTTCATCTCTATGTACACTCCTGGAATTTGAAATAAGAACACCGTGAATTCATTGTCCCAGGAAGGGAGGGGAAACATTATTGGCACATTCCTGGGGTCAGATACATCACATGATCACACTGACAGAACCACAGGCACATAGACACAGGCAACAGAGCATGCACAATGTCGGCACTAGTACAGTGTATATCCACCTTTCGCAGCAATGCAGGCTGCTATTCTCCCATGGAGACGATCGTAGAGATGTTGGATGTAGTCCTGTTGAAGGGCTTGCCATGCCATTTCCACCTGGCGCCTCAGTTGGTCCAGCGTTCGTGCTGGACGTGCAGACCGCGTGAGACGACGCTTCATCCAATCCCAAACATGCTCAATGGGGGACAGATCCGGAGATCTTGCTGGCCAGGGTAGCTCACTTACACCTTCTAGAGCACGTTGGGCGGCACGGAATACATGCGGACGTGCATTGTCCTGTTGGAACAGCAAGTTCCCTTGCCGGTCTAGGAATGGTAGAACGATGGGTTCGATGACGGTTTGGATGTACCGTGCACTATTCAGTGTCCCCTCGACGATCACCAGAGGTGTACGGCCTGTGTAGGAGATCGCTCCCCACACCATGATGCCGAGTGTTGGCCCTGTGTGCCTCGGTCGTATGCAGTCCTGATTGTGGCGCTCACCTGCACGGCGCCAAACACGCATACGACCATTATTGGCACCAAGGCAGAAGCGACTCTCATCGCTGAAGACGACACGTCTCCATTCGTCCCTCCATTCACGCCTGTCGCGACACCACTGGAGGCGGGCTGCACGATGTTGGGGCGTGAGCGGAAGACGGCCTAACGGTGTGCGGGACCGTAGCCCAGCTTCATGGAGACGGTTGCGAATGGTCCTCACCGATACCCCAGGAGCAACAGTGTCCCTAATTTGCTGGGAAGTGGCGGCGCGGTCCCCTACGGCACTGCGTAGGATCCTACGGTCTTGGCGTGCATCCGTGCGTCGCTGCGGTCCGGTCCCAAGTCGACGGGCACGTGCACGTTCCGCCGACCACTGACGACAACATCGATGTACTGTGGAGACCTCACGCCCCACGTGTTGAGCAATTCGGCGGTACGTACACCCGGCCTCCCGCATGCCCACTATACGCCCTCGCTCAAAGTCCGTCAACTGCACATACGGTTCACGTCGACGCTGTCGCGGCATGCTACCAGTGTTAAACACTGCGATGGAGCTCCGTATGCCACGGCAAACTGGCTGACACTGACGGCGGCGGTGCACAAATGCTGCGCAGCTAGCGCCATTCGACGGCCAACACCGCGGTTCCTGGTGTGTCCGGTGTGCCGTGCGTGTGATCATTGCTTGTACAGCCCTCTCGCAGTGTCCGGAGCAAGTATGGTGGGTCTGACACACCGATGTCAATGTGTTCTTTTTTCCATTTCCAGGAGTGTATTTGCAGTCCTCTGCTGCTAGAGTGCTCCGAATTGTAGCTTGTAGCACCGTGGTGCTTACTGCAACTACGTTGGTACACGAGAAACTGCGCGCTATAATCGAGTTTTGAATTCAAAGAGTTCCTCCACACATGGAGCGCCCACGGCTTCGGCGTGACAGTGACGGAGCACGCACGAGTGCCACAACCTCTGCAACAGTCCGACGCCCTGGGTTCACTGCCAGCCCATCAGATTTTCATCTGTTTCCAAAACTTAAAGAAGTGCTTCCAGGACGTCGCTCTGGTACTGATGAAGTGGTGCAGGCAGAACTGAGGTTATGGCTCCGTCAACAAAGTCATACCTTCTACAGTGACGGTATCAACAAAGTGATCTCTCGTTCGGACAAATGTGTTCATTGCTAGGGAGATTATTTTGAGAAACAAATACGTATACCTGAAGAAGAAAGATGTAGAATGTTAATGACGGTGAAATATGTCAATAGAAAATCAATCAGGCTAAAACATAAATATGTCAAAGTAATAAATTGATGAAAAATATTTATAAGCAAAAACTATGTAAATAACAATTACAGCGTATAAGAAAAATGTTTTGTAAAATTTATTTAAGTTCTTTGCATATCGATGGTGGCAGTGAAGTATCCGCAGCAAACTTTTTGTTGGCGAGAGAGCCCGCGCTCTGATACATAGGGAACGCAGCGAGAAGCGCGCAGCATTGCCAACAGAACACTCTTGGGTCAGCCTTCGTGCAGTGAAGTTGTGTGTAGAGACAGAGCGATGTGCCTGTTCGCCACTAGCTATATATTACTTGAAGAATACTATAATTATATAATTGGTAATTATTTATGAATTACTAAAATTCGACGCCATGAAGACATCAAAGGTATTTAAGCGCTAACTACATATTGTAAGTTCGTTGTTACATTTTTTATCTGTTTTATGTAGACGATCCCCAAAATAAAGCTTTATAAGTTGAATCATTATAAAGAGATAAAAATTTATATTCAATCATTTTCAGAACAGATCAGTTTATCTCAGTCAATATCGTATTCTTTTTCATTGAAACCAGTAACCACAAGATTTAACTTTTGTTGAGTTTTCTCCATTTTTAAATTTTATAATGACACTACATTTTGCACCAATAACTTCAATCAAAAAAGCAGTTTCAGATCACATATTTGCAATTCTAGTAAATGAATACCAACCCACATAATTATAAACAATAGATCAGAGTGAGTATATTCAGACATGCAGTCAGATGACGTTATCAAGAGGCGACCCAGTAAAATAAAAGGTAAGGAAGACATGTATGTATGTTTTCGGTCACTGCATAGTCAACCAGTACTAAGGGCTACGGCGGAAGCTTATTTGTTCACGTCGAAATAATCTTCTTTTGATCAGTCACATTAATATTGCTACCAATAAAGGCACAAGGTCTACAACATTGTGTACGCTAAAAACTATCAGATCAGACACGTTGTCAAAAGCAAGTTCAGACAGGAAAGCTGCAAGGCACAAAAAGCTCAATTTTCTTTCTTTCTTTCATTAGACGGAAAGTAAGTAAAATTATTTTATTCTAGACGAGAAGGTTATCGTCTAAACGCATTAAGTTCAATCATTATTTCTTTTATTTATTCGATGGAAAGGTTTCAACGATTGTTCCAAAAACCAAGAAGAGGTTTCAGATAAAACATTAGGAGGCATTACTTTTCACCACCGCCTCGTGAAAGAACGAATGTTTTTGTAAAATATTGCTGAGTAATAAGATTATATCTTCGGTGGCGGGGTGGAATTCTGTTAGTTCTGGATTTATTAGAGAAATCTTTGACACAGATTTGTCGAGAGAGGGACACACTTGGTTAACGAAATAAACATCCTGGTTCATGTGGGCAGCAACCTGATTGAGAAGGCCCGTGTTGTGCCACGATATTCACAAAGCATTACGGAACCATCTCAAGCTTAAACTACAGCCTCCGCACACTGCGAGTTATAAGCATCTTTGGACTGTCAGCGCTTTGGACGCCTTGCACGGACTTGAAAAAGAGACAAAACTGCGAATAATCGGGACCCAGTGCACGCCTCCAGTCAGTTACGAGCTAGTTTCTGCGTTCTTCCGCCCAATGAGTAGAGTGCCAAGCTTTTCGACGCACTGCGTTCCTTGGAAAGTGAATGACGTTAGGCGCGGACGTGTCGGGTCTGGTGGTCTGGCGGTAACGCCACATTCTGTCCCCCACCGCGGGCGCGACGGGGTGTCAAGTGTGTCAGGACACCAACAGAAAATATGCGACGAGACACCGGCTCCACGCTATCCGATTAACAGACTCACCCCTTTGCTCTGACTGTTCCCTCTGGTAACCGATCGCTTCAGGTGAGTGTCGTAGTCCGGTGTTTGGCGGCTGACACAGAAGATCTTAGCTTGCTGCCTCGGCGTCACACCTGACGTGAGTGAACTTCGGATCCTCCTCTGTCCGGATTGCTATTATTTTCCCAATCGAAAAATATGCGCCAAAGTAGTTCAAGAGAATGACAACTGACAAGGGGTGAAGGGGAGCAAGTGGAGGGCGATTACTGGTGGTACCTGCAAACGCTCACAACGTCCTCTAATGCACACCGAGGTACCGCACGCTATTCGCAAATTATTTCCACAGTGAAACTTCCTGGCAGATTAAAACTGTGTGCCGGACCGAGACTCGAACTCGAGAAGTCTTCACATTACTGTAATTCGCTTGGTACAATATCGGGACTGCAGGGCGAAGAGGGAAAACTTCCCATTTGAATAATTAAGGAGTTCTTTAGTGCGGTTTGCCGTGTGAGGTCGGACATTGTTGTGCAAAAACAAAATTCTGGACGTCACCTTTGCTCGGCGTTTGTTTTGAACTGCTCTTCTAAGGCTGTGCGATGTTTGATAGTACCGTGCAGAATTTATGGTTGCTCCACGTTCGAGAACATCAATAAGAAGCAGACCTTGCCTATCCCAAAACACTGTCGGCACCAACTTCCTTGCTGACAAGGTTTTCAAACAATTTCTTCGATTTTGGGGGAGACCTTGTGTGCCCCCACTCCATGGATTGTAATTTTGTCTCGCAATTGACGTGTTTCGCCCAAGTCTCGTCACCTGTTACGATTCGATCCAGTAATAATGAATCACCATGTTTGTGGTAGGCCTCCAGAAATGTCAACATTGTCCCCATTCGCTGTTCTTTATGGTGCTCTATAAGCATTTTGGGCGGCCATCGTGCAAATAATTTGTGGTAGCCTAACTTTTGAGTGACAATTTCAAACAACAAAGTCCGTGAAACGTGTGGAAAAGAAAGCGAAAGCTCTGTTATTGAAAAGTGTCGATTTTCAAGAATCGTTTCATCAACTTAAGCAACAAGATCGTCAGCCACAATGCTCGGGCGTCCACTCTTCTCTTCATCGTGAACGTTGGTTCGGCCATTTTTAAACCGAATGCACCGTTTCCGAATGGAACATTCACTCATTACGTTGTTTCCGTGCACTTCGCACAATTCACGATAAATTTCTATAGGTTTTAGGTTATTTGCCAAGAATAACCGTATCATAGACAGCACCTCACAAATGCCGGGATTTTCAAATTCGAATATCGAGGAAACAAGACGCGCAGAGACGTTCCCGCTGTCACGGATGGATGCCGACTGAGCTGCCGAGCTCGCACGTACCGAAATATACGCGATCGGCGCGCCCCTAGCGGCGTCAGACGGAAAAGTTCCCTACTTTCTGAATAGCCATCGTGTTTTGCCCGGCGGGCTTATTTGCGCTTTGAACATCAGCTCTCTATGGTAGCAGTTGCTGTTTACATATCCATTTATGACACACAATTAACAACTGCCAGTTTTTGCATGACTTCACGTCATGCGTAGTTCTCGAGCCATGACAGAGTGTGCGGTCAATGGTACATTGGTTACCATGTCTCTTTCTTCCACTCGTGGTACATTCACTATGGAGAGCGACTGTTGATATGCCTCTGTAGGATTACGAATGTCTCTAGTTTTCCTGTCGTGCTGACTACATGAGTTTCGAACATTTACAAGTAAGCCACTCAAAGACGCCAAATGAAGCTTCTTTACATATCTGTGAATTCGTGCTGACTAAACGTATCCGAAGAAGGGCAGCACGAGTGGTCACAGGTTTATTCGACCCGTGGGTGAAAGTTATCCTCTGGCATGCACTTCAGATTGGTTTACAGAGTATGTGTGTAGGCATTGATGAAGATACAAGTCACTGACAAATGATAAGAGTTCTTCTCACTATGTACAGCAGCACTTCCGTTATTCCGCCAAGGTAAGGGACCCACACTTACGAACAATAATCAAGAATCAAACAGACAAAATCTCCTTCGTGGATGAAATTTTCTTGGTCAGGATTCTTTCCGATATATCTTAGTGTGACATCAGCCTCTTCTGCAGGTAGATTAATGTTACTCTTCCGGATGTATGAGTCAGTATGGATATTCCCATGTATTTGACTTTCGGACTTCCACGATTTACTGCCGCAGTAGCTTGATGATGGTGTTGTGAAACAATACCTTATCTCTTCGTCTACTTACCCACGCATCATCCATATATACACTCCTGGAAATGGAAAAAAGAACACACTGACACCGGTGTGTCAGACCCACCATACTTGCTCCGGACACTGCGAAAGGGCTGTACAAGCAATGATCACACGCACGGCACAGCGGACACACCAGGAACCGCGGTGTTGGCCGTCGAATGGCGCTAGCTGCGCAGCATTTGTGCACCGCCGCCGTCAGTGTCAGCCAGTTTGCCGTGGCATACGGAGCTCCATCGCAGTGTTTAACACTGGTAGCATGCCGCGACAGCGTCGACGTGAACCGTATGTGCAGTTGACGGACTTTGAGCGAGGGCGTATAGTAGGCATGCGGGAGGCCGGGTGGACGTATCGCCGAATTGCTCAACACGTGGGGCGTGAGGTCTCCACAGTACATCGGTGTTGTCGCCAGTGGTCGGCGGAAGGTGCACGTGCCCGTCGACCTGGGATCGGACCGCAGCGACGCACGGATGCACGCCAAGACCGTAGGATCCTACGCAGTGCCGTAGGGGCCCGCACCGCCACTTCCCAGCAATTTAGGGACACTGTTGCTCCTGGGGTATCGGCGAGGACCATTCGCAACCGTCTCCATGCAGCTGGGCTACGGTCCCGCACACCGTTAGGCCGTCTTCCGCTCACGCCCCAACATCGTGCAACCCGCCTCCAGTGGTGTCGCGACAGGCGTGAATGGAGGGATGAATGGAGACGTGTCGTCTTCAGCGATGAGAGTCGCTTCTGCCTTGGTGCCAATGATGGTCGTATGCGTGTTTGGCGCCGTGCAGGTGAGCGCCACAATCAGGACTGCATACGAGCGAGGCACACAGGGCCAACACCCGGCATCATGGTGTGTGGGGAGATCTCCTACACTGGCCGTCCGCCTCTGGTGATCGTCGAGGGGACACTGAATAGTGCACGGTACATCCAAACCGTCATCTAACCCATCGTTCTACCATTCCTAGACCGGCAAGGTAACTTGCTGTTCCAACAGGACAATGCACGTCCGCATGTATCGCGTGCCACCCAACGTGCTCTAGAAGGTGTAAGTCAACTACCCTGGCCAGCAAGATCTCCGGATCTGTCCCCCATTGAGCATGTTTGGGACTGGATGAAGCGTCGTCTCACGCGGTCTGCACGTCCAGCACGAACGCTGGTCCAACTGAGGCGCCAGGTGGAAATGGTATGGCAAGCCGTTCCACAGGACTACATCCAGCATCTCTACGATCGTCTCCATGGGAGAATAGCAGCCTGCATTGCTGCGAAAGGTGGATATACACTGTACTAGTGCCGACATTGTGCATGCTCTGTTGCATGTGTCTATGTGCCTGTGGTTCTGTCAGTGTGATCATGTGATGTATCTGACCCCAGGAATGTGTCAATAAAGTTTCCCCTTCCTGGGACAGTGAATTCACGGTGTTCTTATTTCAATTTCCAGGAGTGTATATCCACTGGAAGTCAAGTTGAAGTGGTGAAGCGTTCTTCGTACAAACATTACTGACTTTCTATTCGCCACCGGGTTTCAGAACATCGTTTAAGTCCATTATCTTATTCTTGAAATATCCACTTGAGACATACGGTGGATCAAGCAGAAATGTTAAACAGTCTCTCTTGAATATTGAGTCTCCGAATTTAATCAGCATGGTTTCACGTGACCTATTTCACCGTTCATCGAAAAATGCCAGCTTAAGTTCTCTGAGCATCTCTGTAGCACTATAAAATCGACTCCACGTCTCTCGTACTAGCCTGTCTGTTTGTTCTAGCTCTGGTGTCATGTTGACCTGATAACAGTGGAACTGTGCTCTAGATCCGATCGCCACATCGTCATGTATTTGATCTCCTTGGTTGCTAATAGCAACTGGGGGCGGCGCTTGAGGTGTCCAGAGGTGAGCACAGCCTGAGGCTATGGAGCGCAGCTGAACTGCTTAGTCGACGAGTAACTCACAACCGCGCTACAGTGCTAGTGGTGTTGACACAAAGCAGAGTAGTGCCAATGATAAATAACGCAGACATTGCATAATACGAGGGCTGTAAGTTCCGATCAGTCGCGAAATGCAAAACCACAGTGAAAGCCAGAAACGTTTTATTTGCAATAGTTAGGTACACCTTCCACCTACTTCTCTACATAGCCGCCTCTCCAACTTCGAGTGTTGTCTTAGTGTTGTATCAACGTTCCAATATCCTCGTCATAGAAAGCACCAACCTGTGCTTTCGGCCAGTTTTCTGCAATGGTCTGCAGCTCACTGTCTGTGGAAAATTTTTGTCTTCATTGCCGGAGGTTCTTGAACAGACATGAGACTCAAGGGGAGCCAATTACGATCTGTATTGTAGCTGATCAAACACTTCTCACCGGAACCTCTTCAATGCCCTTCCAGTATGCGGCCGCCGAGAATTGGCATGAAGAAGGAACTGCTCGACAGTTGTGTTTTGTGGGATGCATGACACAGGATAAATCTCTAACCAGGCCCTCATATTTGGCTTAGACGTTATTCCCTACGCATCTTCACGTGCTCACTGTTCACTCAAAACTGAAAGGAGCGACGCGACACGATCGACGGGCATCATAGAAACACTGCCCAACACATCTGTGCAAAGCTTGACCGGATTTTCCCAGTGGTTTCCATTTCGCGACCGATTTACAAAAACATTTGCCGAAGTTGACATCTATTAGCAAGGAACCCGAAGAATTTCGCTGAGTGAGAAACAAGTGGCAGATGAAATATTATCGTTTCTGCAAGACGAGTCAGTGGAATGTGTGGTATCGTACTGTATAAGCTCAGCTGTGCGGACAATGTACATGAGGGGTACCATGACAACGGTATGTGCTTCACAGGTGAAAGTTACGTGTCCAACCATGCAGTTCATCATCCTTGTCGAACATGGAGTCACAGATACCGTCTCCAGTGAAACTATTCAAGGAAAACGAGCAAAAGTTACCTTTAAGGGAGGTAGGACGTCAAACGCACCAACTTGGAGCAGGAGATGCACCACAGGACATTTTAATTTTCCATTGTCTATATTTTTACAAAAAAATTCATAAAACTTTGTCAGCATGCCCAGGAAGGATTCAGAATTTACACTCACACTAGTGGAAGTTCGAAAACATAACAAAATAATTTTATTTACATGTGAAATTTCACCATTTTTTTCACTTAGTAATAGCAGTATTTGTTGCTGTAGGTACACTTTTCTTCATAAGTAAGAGAGATTCTTTGATGAATCGTGCACAGCATACAAACCATACTTAAAGGTGTACGAAACTATAGAATTTTCGAAATCTGTTAAATACTGTGGTAACAATTGAGGTAACTATATATATAATTTGTGTTTTTCCTAAACATGAAGTTTAAAGTATAACAGTTCATTCGTTTTTTCATAAATTAAATAAATTCTAGAGTTTCATACACCTGTGAGTATGGTATGTATGATGTGCAAAAATTCGTCGAAGAATCTCTCTAACTTATGAAGAAAAGTGTACCTATGGCAACAAATGCAACCATTAGTAAGCTAAAAAAATGATGAAATTTCACATGTAACATAAAAATTATTTTTTTTATGTTTTCGAACTTCCACTGCAATGAGTGTGAATCCAGAATCCTTCCTGGCGATGCTGATAAAGATTCATGAATTTATTTGTAAAAGTAGAGACACTGGAAATCAAAATGTTCTGTGATGCCTCTCCTTCTCCAAGTCGGCCCGTTTCACATCCTACCCACCTTAAAAGTGTTTATCTGAAATAACTTAAAAACCTTGGCCTCCAGCGAAAACATAGCCCAGTACAAAATTAAACAATATTAAATTTTCTACAAAAAGATCCTGTTCATTATTTGCATAGGACTAATAGCAAGCGAGAGAATATGGAAATCTCGCATGTAGTTTTTGAAGGCATTGTGGGTTGCATAATACCCTTAGGTAGGGGCAACTGAGTCACCCTATGTTTCATTTGTTCCGTAGAACGTTCACCATCCTGTATAACTTAGTTTATTCTATTAGCCAAAAAGTCTTGAAGCCAATCGCACACTTCTGCAGATACTCGCTAAGTTGCACCATATTAATCGACAGTGTGGTACAGTGTCGAACGCCCTTCGGAAATCTGTGAAGGCGAAATGTGCCATCTACAGTACGAAAATAACTTTCATTAAAAACGCGTGCTGCTTATTAAACGTATATTTTCCTGGATCCGTGCTCATTGTTTTAGATAAGATTACATTATTTAAGAAATATCATAATGTACAAATTTATAATACGCCATAAGTAACTGAAATCCAGGTCTATAATTCTGGCTATCCCTTCTGATAGAAGCCGGCCGCAGTGGAGGAGCAGTTCTTGGCGCTACAGATTGGAACCGCGCGACCACTACTGTTGCAGATTCGAATCCTGCCTTGGGCATGGATGTGTGTGATGTCTTTAGGTTAGTTAGGTTTAAGTAGTTCTAAGCTCTAGGGGACTGATGACCTCAGATGTTAAGTCCCATAGTGCTCAGGGCCATTTGAACCATTTTGAACCTTCTGATAGAATGTTTGTAAACAGGTTTAATCTACGCTCCCTTCCAGGAGTCTGTTGGCTGAGCGAGAGATTCTGCATAAATCTTATCTATTTAGCCGCCCATGCTATGTAAAATCCAAAAGATATTCCACCAGGATGTATGGTCTTGTTTTTGTTAAGTGGCTGTAACTGTGTTTTGATATCGAGAGTGCTAATTTCAGCTCATCTTGTTTTTCATTGGGTACGAGCATTACAGTCGAACGTCGGTATGCTTGAGTACATTTTCAAACGCAAATATTATTCTTAGATTGCTTTCAGTTATGTGTTGTATTTGACGACCACGAAGAGCGAATGTTCCTTTCGTGAAGAATGTCCTTCTGGTACGGTTATTGACATTGGCTGCACTGTGCTTTGACTCTAGCCGCACGTCTCTGCCGTTGATTTCACGACACGGTATTCCGTTTGAAACATGATAGCTGAATAACAAGCACTAAGAGGTTCCCCGTGAATAAAAGGCAGTGCCGAGCAGAGTAATCAGTCGCCTGCGGCCTACAAAAGAGCGGGCTTTAATCCTCTTAGGTTCCTCCCTCGCCAGACAGGCAACGCAGCCAATAGGTCGATCAGCGGGGCCGGGGGGGACATGACGTGTTACACGCCGCTCGCGGCCGTCAAGTGCAGGACTGCCTCTTGAAAGTTTCATTCGGCAAACGCCGGCAGCGCGATCGGGGGAGTGCGGCGCCACAGCGCATGCGCACCCGACTAGCGCTCCGCACTGGCGCAGTATCTTCGGTGTGGGCGGAGCCTCTGTTGCGTAGCCATGGTAACGGCGGCCGCTGTGGAGGGGAGGCCGACGCACCTATATACACGACGGTGGCGGGTCGCTTGTGGGCACAGCGTCCTGACGCTCGGGGAAGGCAGGGCGTCGTTGCGTGTGCGTCGTGGCGCGGGCTGCGTGAGTGCGTGTTCTGTGACAGGGCGGGTCAGTGGGCTGACGGCGCGTCGGGCAGTCCAGCCAGAACTGCGGCCGCTGGTCAGCTTCTATAGTCACATCCCTTCAGCACCATTCATCTCGCTCATTCAGGTGGGTACTAACGGAATACCGATTTTTGGCACTTTATTTTAGTGCCGACTGTGTCTTTCGTTGCCCTTATTGTTTTGTATTGTCTGTGGTGGGGGCTGTCCAGTAGACGGATGTATGAATAAGAGCGCTATACGTTAACACAATTATTAGTAATTATAAACATTGCACGCCAATTCCTACTTGCATGATCGTGTACATTTTCGCATTAGTGATCTTCATCTGTTCCAAAACCAAGCAGTTTAAAGCTGATCGCACAATCTTCTTCGTAGTCGTCCTGTCCTTCTTCTACCCTTGGTCTAGTAGTTACAGGTTTTCCTCAGTATCTGCCTTTGATCCAAACGTAGCAGCTTTCATGCCTAGACTATTGGATTTTTTTCTTTTTCTATAACAAGGAACTCCTCTCTGTTTTCATTCTCCCTTTTATAACCTCCTAATTTATATCCAGCCAAAGGTCTTAGAGGCCTCTGTCTCTTCAGTTCTTTTTAATTGCTTGACTATATTTCGGATCCATAGAGCAGTATGTTAGAGCAATAGCATCATTAAATTTGAGTACTATTTTCATCCTGGATGAGAAAATTCACTCTGCAGCGGAGTGTGCGCTGATATGAAACTTCCTGGCAATTAAAACTGTGTACCGGACCGAGACTCGAACTCGGGACCTTTGCCTTTCGTGGGAGCTGAGCTACCCAAGCACGACTCACGCCCCGCCCTTACAGCTTTACTTCTTCCAGTACCTCGTCTCCTACCTTCCAAACTTTACAGAAGTTCTCCTGGTAGAGCACTTGTCCGCGAAAGGCAAAGATCCCGAGTTCGAGTCTCACTCCGGCACACAGTTTTAATCTGCCAGGAAGTTTCATATCTTCATCCTGTTTCTGTTCAGGAGAGTCCTTTCAATCGGGCTTAACATGTTTGTGCCTTTGTAGGTTATTTTCAGGATAACTACCATTAGCATATCACAGCCCAGATTCTTGAATATATGGACTTGTTCCAATAAATTGATCTCGATTATAGTTCTAAGACGTTTTTCTCAGCACTGGTCCGTAATTGTAGCATCCGCTGAGGATACGGTTAAATTATATTGCTTTGCTGATATATGGAAATACAGCGCATTGTCCATAGTTTTCCGTATCCACGAATATATGGCTTGGTTCAAATGGCTCTGAGCACTATGGGACTCAACTTCGGAGGTCATTAGTCCCATAGAACTTAGAACTACTTAAACTTAACTAACCCAAGGACATCACACACATCCATGCCTGAGGCAGGATTCGAACCTGCGACCGTAGCGGTCTCGCGGTTCCAGACTGCAGCGCCTAGAACCGCACGGCCACTTCAGCCGGCTCCACGAATATAACCTGGTCATCTGCAAAAAGTAATGAGTGAAACACTGTACGTCTTGGTGGAATCTTCCATTTTCTTTTGCTATTCATTGAGCATGTCACTTATATACAGTGTATGTTAAATAGCGTGGACGATACAACACACTCTTGTCTTACACATTTTGTGATTCTTCTCATTCTAATACTAATAGTTGAGTCGACACGTGTCTTGATGTTATCAGCTTACAAACTCTGAACTGAACTTATGAAATGCCGAGGAATGCCATACTCTCCTTAAGTTTCTCATGGCTTCGATCTCACCAAGAAGTCGAAGGCCTCTTCATAAACCACGGAACTTATATACATTTGGAGATTAAATTCTTTATGCTTTTTTTATATTGGTTTCGTGACAGGCAAAAATGTGTAAGCCGAAAATGTACATAATGATGACGAAATACTACTTGCGAAAGCAGATAAGCTAATGGAGCACGTTTATTGTCAACATTCGCGTCGAATTATAACAAACTTGATCACTCGTTATCTGAAGGACGGGTTTTGCAATGTATGTAGATATTTCATTAACGCTGGACGTTATCAGATACTGAAGATCACTCGCGCGAAGGCCTTTTTGCGATAATGACACGTATACCTTGTACACTTGTATCCAACAACATTCAAAGAATTGTAAGACCCAGCGTTGCATTTGATAATTATTGCAAAGAGAAAGGTTGAAATCACCTGACCCGTATCACTGTTACAGCTTTGACCAATTTTAGAGCTGTCGTCCAGTGTTGAAGGTGTTACTGCCGTACTGCTGTGTGGCCTGTTCCAACGTGTGATGCAAAGCCTATCTGTTGCTAGTTTTCATTATACTTAACGTGTGCTTAGAAACGGACCATTTTCCTGCTGCCTCTCCACCTTTTCTATAATGCCTTCCAAACAGTTAGAAAAGACGTTTGTCGCAATGTTAGCGAAGAATTAGCTTCTGAAACGACCTTTTTTATTTTGTCGCATGGCTCTGGAAAACTGATGGCTAAATAGCGCACATCGAAGGATTTTTATGAGACACGTTGATCTTGGAATCCTAAACCCAAGGAACAGTTTCTGAGAGATGTAGCAAACTCGCTATTGGTCAAAGCCTTAGCACTGCGTGCGTGGACAACTTGAGCGGAATGGAGTGCCACCATTTCCGTGTTTCCTGTGATTCGGCTCGCAGTCTACGTTGTAAACAAAATTTTTGGAAACCACATAGAAACATCTCCTTGGCCCACTACTAGCTCGATAAAATGTTTGCCAAAACTAAGAAAATTATAAACTTACCACATAGAATATGGCAGTGCAGCTAATTCGAGTGACATTGATACGCTTATCTACTTCAATTTTTGTTCTTTCTTAATTGTATTGCTTCAGGAACGGTTTCCAACATGACCTTCACTTTCTGTTATATCGTCTTCATTGTGTGTTTAACCATATTTTAATGGTGTTGAATGTGAGAGTATAAATATAAATCATCCGCCATGCTTGCTCTATTAATGTTTACTTCTCTCTCTGTTTGTATGTCAGCACACTCAAAATATTACTTGGTAAAAGTGCAGTCTTACGTCATTGCCTGTAATAACGGTGACTTGAAATTTGGGAACTATGGTTTAAATTAGAGTCGAGATGTTAATAAATAACTTAGACCTAACAGAGGCAACCTTTGATGGACATTGCTACTGCAGGACATATTTATAGGTGCGCATAACACACTTCACATCTGGGCCACAGAAATCGTTATTGCATACATTCATAATTGTGTTTGTGATCGAGAGATTATCTCTAACGCGCGGTGCCTCTCTTGGGGTTTAGAAGTTGCTGATTTCTTCTTGGACACTTTCTGCTATTATTGCAGCAGGCCTATCTGGTATCTGCGCTGGTACTCAAATATTCACACCAAGTTCCACTGAACTGAAACAGCAAACAATCCACTACGATTGATCCACAATAATAAGGATCGGTAACAGAAAAGTTGTTTTTATCCACATCACTGACATATTAATACATTCGTATACGTTTGTCATTAAACTTAAATTGTAATTATGTACGTACATGTCATGCTTTCTATTAAGATTGAAATTGTAAAAATATCGTACAGTCGTAACTCACTTTGCTACCTTCATAGCGATAAGATGGTTTTGTTCTAGCAGTGTACCGTCTCCTAATGAATTTGAAATATTTATAGCCGTTAATGATATGTGAATTTTCGCTCAAAGACTGTTCAAGTTACATCAAACACAGCACGCTACAGAGCGATAAGTGAGATTGTCGTGGCTAGATCTGATAGGGTGATGAGGAAATCCAATGTGCAGTGGTTCAAATGGCTCTGAGCACTATGGAACTTAACTTCTGAGGTCGTCAGTCCCCTAGACTTAGAACTACTTAAACCTAACTAACCTAAGGACATCACACACATCCATGGCCGAGGCAGGATTCGAACTTGCGACCGTAGCAGCAGCGCAGTTCTGGACTGAAGCGCCTAGAACCGCTCGGCCACAACGGCCTGTACAGTGGTCCTACTCAAGGAAAGTCACGTGTCTTTCCTAAGAAGAGTTTTAACAAAGTAACGGAAGATCTCATGGGTGTAGTGTGTATTGAGGAACGGTCAGCTTCAACAGTATATTTTTTATAGGTTGGGAAGACGAACGATGTAGAGACTTCACCTGTATCGCGTATAATGGGAAACAGGAACCCACCTCTTTAGCACAAACGGTACAGAAAGTATAGTTCAGCTGAACTTCTATATCTTCCCCGCAAGCCACCTGATAGTATGTGCTTCTGGTACTTATAACTGAGTCCTCTTTCCCTGTTCAATTCTCGAACGGGGTGCGGGAAAGTAATTGTCGGTAAGCACGCTATTAGCTCCAACTTCTCAATTTTTTTTCATTGTGGTCTTTTCTCGAGACATATGTGGGAGGAAGTGATATATTGTCTGGTTCTTCCCGGTAAGTACTCTCTTTAAACTTCAGTAGCAAACCTCTCAGTGACGCACAACACCTCTCTTGTAGCGTCTGCCGCTGGATTTGTTGAGCATCTCTGCAACGCTCTCACGCCGAGTAAACGATCCCGTGATGAAAGGCGCCGTTTTCGCTTGCGTCTTCTCTATCTCTTTTATCAGCCCCACCTGGTAAAGATACAGATTGATGGTATTCTAGATTGTTACATACACTTCGCTGCTGACGTAGTTTGTTCATAATTATATACGTTACTGGTTATAGAAATTGTAGTTCCAGAAAAGTTAAAATATAATTAAATTTTACTTATCTTGCATACATAGTGCGGTAGGGTGGATACAAATCAAATATGAGGCGGTGTGGGCGTACAGGATGGTCGAAATGTAATACATACAGAGCGCCACCTGCGACAGCAAAAGTGACTTTAACGTGGAATCTGTAACACTTACCGTTTCTGGCCAATCTTCATATCACTGAGTGGTGTAAGGCTAGGTTAAAAAAGGTTCGAATGGCTCTGAACACTATGGGACGTAACATCTGAGGTCATCAGTCCCCTAGACTGGACTACTTAAACCTAACCTAAGGACATCACACAGATCCATGCATGCGGCAGGATTCGAACCTGCGACCGTAACAGCAGCGGGGTTTCGGACTGAAGCGCCTAGAACGGCTCGTCCACAGCGGGCGGCTAAGGCTAGGTTAACAACAACTGAAATATTCCGCGATCCGACTGGAATTCGATCCTGCCATCTTTCGATTTCCAGTCACGCGCTTTACCACTAGACCACAAAATTTGATATGTAGCGAATCATTAAAAATTGTATGAGAAAAAGTTCTGCTTGTAACTTTATATGCCGGCCGCGGTGGCCGAGCGGCTCTAGGCGCTTCAGTCCGGAACCGCGCGACTGCTACGGTCGCAAGTTCGAATCCTGCCTCGGGGATGGATGTGTGTGATGTCCATAGCTTAATTGCGTTTAAGTAGTTTTAAGTTCTAGGGGACTGATGACCTCAGATGTTAAGTCCCATAGTACTCAGAGCCATTTGAACCATTTGTAACATTTTTTTAAAGCGTATGTAAATGATTTCTGTTGATTATTTGCAACGAAACATGAATCCGGAAGGATATTGACGGAAGGTCACCTGGCCGCGGTTGTCTGTGGTTCTAGGCGCTCAGTCCGGAACCGCGCGACTTACAGCTGCCCCCGAATCCCAGGTCTCTATCGCCAAATGCCTGCATATCGCCGTTCTTCCTCAACCTCCTGTCCCTCATTTCTCCATCGCTTATTGGATACCACCTAGTCACACTTTTCGTGATCTTCCTCTTCTTCTCATTCCAGGAGGTTTTCATGAAAGTACTCACTTGGACTATCTGTCTTCAGCCATCAAGGACCACTTGAGATACGCCTGTAGAACTTCTCGGTTTGACCACGTAAGAAATGAGCGAATAAGAAAGAGGACACAGATATATTATACTACTAGGAAACAGAAGTTGCGTTCTGCAAAGTGATTCCGAGTGATGGGCAAGTATGTACCGGTCCGAATCCGTGATTCCATATTTAAGGACTAATAATAAAACAGTAATCACTTCCAGGTGGGTGAGGATGCGCTAAGAGGACCCGAGATGTACAGTCTAATAATAAGCAAACATTTTGGTGCATGTGGAGAATTTTTGTCAGCCGACTGACAAAAGTAAATAGTGACTGCTTCAGTTACTGGATATCCATTAACGACGTGATAAACTGAGACTGCAGTTACTCGTTTCGTCCGCAGCCTCTCTAAAGGCCAGCGCCACGCTTCCCACGGTGGCGTGCGCGCCTCGCAGCTTGGGCGCAGAGCACACAGGTCCCGCTTATCGCTCGGCGCTTCGTCGTGCCGCACTGAGGCACATATGGCACGCTGATACGGGACTCGCAGAGTCACGCAGCGGAGGAAGGCCCCTCACGGCAGCCTCAGATCTGATGCCAGCCTGCCTGCGTTTCCACCGCCACGTTATCACTGGCGTAGAGAACGGAAAGCTTGAGTAGACGGTTACACATGACTGATTACATTATTTGTTTTTTACAATCTGATGCTTTTATTTAAAATTAGTGCCAATTGGATCATTTTCTTCACTGTTATCCAAGAATTGAACAGCGTTACTGAGCTCCAGCTGCTGTGATAGTGCATTTCAATCCAAGAAATTTATTGTCGACGCCACCCATCGTGTTTATTATTGAGACAATCGTTTTACCACAGTATATCTATGTCCAATTCTTATCAAAAAATGGTTCAAATAGCTCTAAGCTCCATGGGACTTAATATCTGAGGTCATCAGTCCGCTAGAACCTAGAACTACTTAAACCTAACGAACCTAAGGACATCTCACACATTCGTGCCTGAGGTAGGATTCGAACGTGCGACCGTAGCAGCAGCGAGGTTCATGGGTGAAGGGCCTAGAACCGATCGGCCACAGCGGCCGGCCCAATTCTTATTCGGGTCAGCAACCCTGATGTCTTTTTTGTAATAATTACTCTAGAAACTTGTTGAAAAATACCACTTTCAGACCATTACACCTATAGTACTGAATATCTAGGCGATTTAAACGCTTTATTGCATCTACAGATTCCTTTAAATTTCTTTTTGTTGGGCAAAGAACAGCCGACTACAAAATTACAATATGCAAAATGCTACTTAAGTACTTCAGTACTGGCTTCCTTGACACATAATAATTCATTAATTAAACGGCAGTCAAAGTATTTCATTCTGAACAGCCATATAATGTATGCACTAATACGACCTATTCTTGAGTACTGCTCGAGTGTTTGGGATCCCTATCAGGTCGGATTGAGGGAGGACATAGAGGCAATTCAGAGGCGGGCTGTACTTTTTATCGTGTTGCCATTTAATTTTTTGTGGGTATTGCAGTTACTTTCACAATAGCGTAACTTTAGGAACACGATGACTCTTATTGCTGTAAGTTTCATTACCTACTCTTTCTAACTCATACAGTAACGGAAGATCTAATTTCTAGAAACACAACTCACAAAAAAGACTGCAAGCCTTAATTTTGTTTTATACTAAAAGGTCCTTTACAGCCTGAAAAAATTTGAACGAAAGCTGTATTTACAGTTACTTATTTGAATTATTACTTGCACTACTCGCATATCTTCCGTATTTCATAAAAGAATGTCCTGTGGCAAACCTCATGTTAACCATTTCAGTGATTTCCCTACCTTACTCAGTGGCATTCTATAGCTCAAACGACGCTTGTGTACTCAAAAGACTGATGCAAGCATAGTTCAAACAGCAGACATTCTGTCCTTTTTTTCTTTCAAAGACAAGGAGAAAATCTGGTTCAAGTAATACTGGTATACTGTTTGTTTTCCTTCTTAAAGGCACTCCAAGTCGCGTTCAGTTTGCTACTACGTGACAGAGCACCGAGTCAGTTTTTTGTCCACAGCTAGGCCCTACCATGAGTAGCATGCTCTTGTTGACTTGGATTTTCCCCACAGTGCTGTAGTGACATCTGTCCTCGATAGAATTATTGATAGATGACCAGCATGGTTTCAAAATTATCGCCCTTGTGAAACACATCTTTATTCACACGGAGATGAGTGCTGCAGACAGAGAATCTCAAATTTATTCCGTATTTCCGGATTTCCATAGCGCTTTTTCCCACAGCTCCTCAGAAGCAGCCTCTAATCAATTTGCGTATCTACGAAGTATTGTCGTCTTGGCTGTGAGATCGAATTCATGGTGGTTGCCAGAAAGGCCACAGTTCATAGTAATTTACTGGAAGGCATACAGCGATACCAAAGCTATATCTGAGGTTCCTCAACGAAGCTGTTCTTAATCTATGTAAACGATTTAAGAGATAATCTGAGCAGCCCCCCTCAGACTGTTTGCCGATGATGACGTCGTCCTTTACCGTCTTGAAAAGTCATCACAAGATTAAAATGAATTACAAAATGATTTAGACAAGATCTCTGCATAGTGGAAAAGTGGTAAATGTGTCTGAAAAAAGAAACTGAGGTTTTCAACAAGTCGTAAGAAAACTACCACAAAATTTCGGTTACACCATAAATCGAACAAATTTGAAGGCTGCCGATGACACTAGTGATCACAATTACAAGTAACTTAAACTGGCAGCTTCACAAAGAACATGTCGCGGAAAGTTCAACGCTTTATACGCAGAATACTTGCCACGTGCATCAAATCTTTTACAGAGACTGCCTGCATACGCCTGTCCATCTCTTCGGAAGTTCTGCTGCGCAATATAGGCTCCTCGACATATACTACACCGAGCGAGGTGGCGCAGTGGTTAGACACTGGACTCGCATTCGGGAGGACGACGGTTCAATCCCACGTCCGGCCATCCTGATGTAGGTTTTCCGTGATTTCCCTAAATCACTCCAGGCAAATGCCGGGATGGTTCCTCTGAAAGGGCACGGCCGACTTCCTTCCCCATCCTTCCCTAATCCGATGAGACCGATGACCACGCTGTCTGGTGTCCTTCCGCAAGCAACCAACCAACCAACATATACTACTGATAGAGGAGATCGAACAAGTTGAAAGAAGGGCAGCTTGTTTTGTATTATCGAGAACTATGAGAAACTGGGTCACGGTCATGATAAGCGAATAACGCTAGCAATGAAACAATAGCGTTTCTTGTTGGGGAAAGATCTTTTGACGAAATTACAATCGCCAATTTTCTCCTTCGAATACCAAAATGTGTAGTTGACTCCCACCTTGATGGGGAGGTTCCAGAGTAAGCCGCGTGGAGTGGCCGTGTGGTTTGAGGCGCCATGTCACGGATTGCGCGGCCACTCCAGCCGGAGGTTCGAGTCCTCCCTCGGGCATGTGTGTGTGTGTTGTTCCTAGCATAAGTTAATTTATTTTAAGTAGTGTGTAAGTCTAGGGACTAATGACCTGAGGAGTTTGGTCCCTTAGGAATTCACACACATCTGAACAAGAAGTTGCAGGAAGAATATAAGAAAGAGAAAGATTTATCGCAAAGCTCTAGAAAACGAAATTTCCTCAAAAAAAGCACACGTAAAAAAACGCAAAATAGAAACATATCGAACATTGCATCAATACGTGGGTGAGCTTATATGAAACATGCACCTGTTATTCATAAATAACTTTCACGCTTATCAATAAAATAAGTAACGCTTGCCTTTCACGTAAGATTGCAAAATATCTGTAATTGTACAGAAGTTTTTATGTTTCTCCATGAAAACTGTACTTGCATTTAAAAGTAAATCCTTTGGTTACATAAAAGTGTAGAATTTAAGCGAGCAGATAATTTTTAATTGCTTAAAAAGTGCAATTTATATTTTATAGGAATATAAAATACGCAATGGACTAACACTAAACGATGTGTGGGTCTCATTATCTTCAAAACAGACATAAAAACAAAGAGAATTCGTGGCTCCTAGTTCCTCTCTCACATACCAGTTATGCATGTTACGAATACTGCTGGTAAGCCTACCATTCACTAAGTCATTACGTAGTGAATTGAAACTATGGAACCATAGCTTAGGTAGCGCAACTTTACTGCCACTTTTTAAACTGTAACAATATTTCGCTGTGCTACCCTCAAACTACTGCAACGTAGTGTTCAGCATGGTAAAAATGTTGTGCCACTGTCAATATTTAGCTGCACTGATTTCGGTGCGCCTTGTGGCTAATCGCTGTGCAGCTGTAGCGTGCACCACAAGCAAGTAGAGGCGCCCAGTGCGAATGCAGGTGTGAATGGGATGAGTTGCACGTACATGTCGAGGAAGTGGCATGCAACCTATACGCGTGCCTCTACTTGCATGTGGCACGCCTGTAGGCGATTAGGCAAAAGGAGCACGGGTTTGAAAACAGCTTTACATAAGCACTACATGTCGCCACGTGCCGTGTGCTGCAGGCCTGGAGATGACCGCCGAGCAGCTGTCGGGCGGCTGTGGTGTGTCGGAGGCGCGGCCGGAGACGTCTCGCGGCTACCCTCCCTATGGAGACGGCGACGACCTGGATCTGGAACTGGAGCTGGCCAGCCTGGAAGATGAAGAGGACGAGGAAGACGAGTGCGACGGCGACAGCGAAGGCAGCCGGCCGCGTCACCACCAGCAGCAGAAGTCACAGCAGCAGCAGCTGCTGCAGCAGACGCAGCAGCAGCAGCAGGTGTCCAGGCCCAGGGGACGCAGGGGCGGCTCCAGCAAACCCAGGGCCGGCCGCGCGCGCAGCCCCACACAGGTAGGCATGCAGCGCACACCACGACGCTCTCGCTCACTACTTTCAGAAGACGAAAACCTAATTTACGAGGGACATTTTATAAATAATGCAACACATTTTTCCTCGGCCAATTTCGGTTGAAAAAGTGCGGAATTTATTGTGCGATGTCGTGGAATTTTCCCGCTTCAGCCTCTAAGTGCCGGCGCTATACACTAGATGTAAAAAAAAAAAAAAAAAAAAAAAAAAATCAAGAGACAGCGATACGGACATATATACATGGCGATAATATCGCATACATGTAGTATAGAAGGACAATGATGTTATTTGTACTCAGGTGATTCATATGAAAAGGTTTCCGACGAGATTCTGGCTTCTTGTGTAGGGAACCACTACCTGTTGTGAAGTAATGTAATATGAAAAAGCACATTTCTGTGAAACACGTTCCTCAACAACAGCTCACAGGGCAATTCCAGAAAGACAAAATTAAAATATTTCTTTTATATTTGCCACACCGAGACCACAGTGCGACAATTTGGTAAAAGCTAGTTTTATAGCGTGTAGAAAAATTGACACATAGTTACAGCCTTTTGCTGAAGATGAACCCTAGAGGCATGCCTCTTGGACATTGCAGCCATACAATGCCCTGATAAGAAACAAGTTCGAATAAATAAGTTTTTCGAGGTGAACAGTTATTTGCCGAATTGGTATGATGACTCATGACATTAAAAACAGTTTGTGTGATTTTGCTGCCACATTCGAAACATTCGTGTCCGTTTTTGACGAGAGAACTGATTTCTCAGACAGACTTCAGTTAGTAATGTTTGTTTGTTGGTGTAGCTGTGGAGAAAGCATAAGCATTACAGGCATTAAAAGGAACAGTTCCTTTTTTAATGGTGTTGCAGACGTCTAGAACAAAGTATTTGAGGGAGCTATTGAAAGACATCGTAAGTAAGGAAACAATGCTTACAATGCGCAAATAAATGTAGGCATATGAAAACAGACTAAAAATAAAATTAATATACTCCCAGAAACTAGTGTTTTGAAGAGTGTTTAGAAGGATAATTTGTTGGCATAACATCTTGTGAAAGGGGTGCCATTCATATGGGCGCATTATACATTCAGAGGGCTGTTGTCGCATCACATGATGAAGCGCCACGTGAGCTCAAGTACGTGGATGAGGCCGCAGGTCACCAAAGGATGCCCATGCTTATGCTAGGCCATAATTCACTGTGCTGATTCGGTCTAATATCGCTTATCTGAACGTCAGGTGTCGTACTACAGATAGTCGTAGAGTTTCAGTTACCACCTCGGAAACATCAAGCTACTATCATGAAACTTTCTTATCATATTTGTCCTGCTCTGCATTTCCCACCACAGTTGTTATACAATCACTGTCATATCACGATCAGCTGATTTTGTCTGTATACCATTTTTAAGTGCATTCTCCTATACTCGTTTCTTTACACCATCATCATTTATTTACAGGACCTGTCATTTTAATACAAGACTGTTCTACTAAATACAAGCAAGGAGAAAGTTCCATATAGTCAACTCTTTAAAAGTAACATTACTGCCTTACGTAAGCATGAAAACTTTAAATACGGTATATCGCTCGCAGCATTGTTCCTTATAGTCCTAAATAATAAGCACGTATGGGAATAAAATGAAAAAAATTTGTATCAAAAGTACGTATTAACCCAGTGCTTTCATTTCGAGACCACTCATAAAATCAGTGGTATAAACTCAAACTTACGTTGCAATAATTCTTGAAACAGTTACTTTCACTGTTACTGAGCTCGTCAATATGGAGATTACAAAAGAAACAACATATTACAATCTCCTATAGCCATGTAGCACTATCTTCACGCCAATTGGTGCTGAGAACTCTGTAAATCCTCCTACAATGCACTACATTCGTAGAAATACCTCCGTGTACTACTAGGTGTCTGCCTCTTGCAACGGGATACGTGATTTCATGCAAAAGGCACTGGTATTTCAAAACAAAATTAATAAAATGATGCTTTCAGGCAGAAACCACGAGGGTTCAAAGAGCTAAAACACTGCTCCGTACGCTCGTCAACACAAATTGGTGAGAGCTGGTTGTGGACATTTTGTGCAGCGCTTTTTGTTTTCTCCCCTTTTAGGTTCAGTGCCTCTTCGCTAGTTATCCAATCTTCGGCATTCTTCTCTAGCACCACATTCGAAAAGTTTCAACTCTCTACTTGTCTCAAGTGTTTTTCATCCACGTTTCCCTTCCATGTAATGTTACACTTCAGACAAATACTTTCAGAAAAATTTCCTAGCGCTTGCATTTATGTCAGATGTTGACAAAATTTCTGTTTGAGAAACGCTTTCCTTGGTATTGGTAGTCCTCATTCAATATCCTCCCTATTTCGGCCATTTCTTCCCCAAACAACATAGCTCAATTCAAACTGTTCCATTTCCTAATTTAGTTACTTCAGCATAGCCTGATTTAATTTTTTACTCTTATTTTACTTTTATTGCTCATCAACTTATAACTCCTTTTGAAGAGACTATCAATTCCGTTCAACTGTTCTTTCATGTCCCTTGACATCTCTCGCAGAATTACAGTTTCATTGGCAAGCCTCAAAGTTTTTATATTTTCTCCTTGAACTTGTATTCCCTTCCCAGATTTGTTCGTTGCTTCCTTTACTGCTTGCAAAATGTACAGATTGAATACATTGGTGATGGGCTACAACCCTTCCTCACTTCTGTCTCAACTACAGGTGCACCTCCATGTCTTCTAACTCTACTAACAGCAGTCTGGTATCTGAACAATTTGTAGTTAAATTTTCGCTTCCTGTATTTTATCCCTGTTACCGTTAAACTTATTATAATTTTTTTACGTTAGCCTTCAGCCAGTATGGAGTTCGAATTAGAAATCAATATCGTTTTCGAATTCTAGCTCTTATTCGTCTATCAGTTTTGACATCCTGGCAATATCTCTTGAGGCCATCACTCGATGGTTTCCTCCTGGCTTCTGACAGAGGTCCTCTTTGTCTTTGAAGTTCTTCTTCCAGCTTAAAACCCCCTTAGTTTTTCACCATTTATGTAAATTGATGTCTATCCATCATTTTGTCCTGTGGGTCACCGATTTCTAAGATCTTTATCGCATTCTTGCAACTATCTCAATGTTTTCGTCTCTTTGGCCTTGAGAAATTCGGGATGTCTTTGTCAGGGGATTATCGGACATTCTTAAGATGTGCTCATAGAGCAACAAACTTTTTTTTAAAACTACAATATATGATTCTAGCTTTCTGTAGTCATATGGTTCTTCATTTGATCTCAAAAACATATGTGCACATTAATTCATTATTGTCTAAAATAATCCTTTATATCCTGCATTCTTGTTTGACTAATATATCGACTAGTCCACGTCTATCACAGTCAGTCTCCAAATCGCATAATATTTCTCGTCTGAGAACTGTACCATAATGTCTTACATTGCTCCAGTACTCTAGGAGTAACTATAGAAGTGGTGATCTAAAAATTTCCGTTCGAAGGCCGCAGAATCGGTAACACAACAAGGCAAAATCTCCTTGAGCATAAGGCAGTCATCTCCACGTTGAAGATACCCATTTATTTGGTAAAAATCGTGTCATGCTGCGTGAAGAAGTTCGTAGTCCATGCTGCACTTTGTCTTGTGATAGAAATCATGGACACTTCAAGGATTTTTCAAAGGGAATGAAGGCGTGATAATCGTATAGGGAGATATCAGTACTATAGGGCTGATGTTGAAGTGTCTACCACTTCATATGGTGTAACTTACGCGTTATGATATTAGCGATATGGGCCCGTGTGTTATCATGAAGCAGCAGCACCCCTTGTCGGGCATAGTCCCACTGACATGCTACTCATACATGTTCTTCATTGTTCAATGTACAGCAGCTGAAAAAAGAATTATAGAACCTTGATGCTGTTTGGAAGAAACTGGTAATAACGTCGCCGCACTTTACCTTTCCGCATTTACTGCACTCACATCGGAAAGACGTGAATGTTATACTGATGCCTTGCCTGCCCTTTGGCGGCTGTATAACCGAATCGGAGTCGCGCCACATTGAATATACGCTACACCAACGCCCTCAAATAGAAATTTTTTGTTCGCCCTTATAGAAATTTTTCGTCACATTTTATGTTTGGTCCACTGGTATTTTAATATAAATTTTTGTTTTGTTTCAAGAGTGATATAGTTTCAGCTATTGGCTAAGTTGTTGCGACGGCTAGTACAGTGGAGACCGGTGTTGTGTGCGTGCAGCTGCTGCGGCTGAAGCGGCACCGGCGCATGAAGGCGAACGACCGCGAGCGCCACCGCATGCACCTGCTGAACGAGGCGCTGGACCGGCTGCGCTGCGTGCTGCCCACCTTCCCCGAGGACACGAAGCTCACCAAGATCGAGACGCTGCGCTTCGCGCACAACTACATCTGGGCGCTGAGCCAGACGGTGCGCATGATCCACAGCCAGCAGCAGCAGCAGCCGGACGACCCCGCGTCCGCGGTCGCGCTCGAGCCGGCGGCCGACCTGCTGCAGGCGGCCGGTGCGCATGCGCGGGCGCAGGCCCAGGCGCAGGCGCAGGCGCAGGCGCATGCGCAGTCGGCGCCACCGCCCGTGACGCTGAGCGTGGGCAGCGTGACCGTGAGCATCGGCGGCGAGCGCGGCAACCTCATCACCTCGAGCAGCGGCAGCTGCGCCGTCGCGCAGCAGCGCAGGCTCCAGGGCCAGCAGCTGTTCGCCGCATCCAGCGCTCCAGCCTGCGCCAGCCTGCACGAGGACACCTGCTCCAGCTACAGCGACCTCTCCGACTGCTACGGCAGTCCGCCCTCCTACCACCCGCACCACTCAATGTACCAGTGCCTGTGAGCCCAGGACGGCTGTCGGCAAAGTGCCCTGCGTTACTCGTTCTGTAGCCACATTACTACACCATACAACTGCGTGCTACGCACACTAACTTTACATCCCGCTGGAGCTGCCGCAGACATCACAGCTTACCAGCAATACACGTATGCGGTTGATTTACCTCATTGGTTCTTCCTAGATTTACTTATTATTGCTTAGCCAAAGAAACAGTTATGATATCTAAGACAGCTGACATACAGGGCGGAAAATCCCTTTACAACTTCTAGGATTTTTAGAGGGAAGTAGCAACATAATATTGTGAACAGGAACCCATGTCTGGAAACATCTCCTTTCCATCCTACAACGATTTCAATTCAGATGTAAACGCGTCCACATCTCCTGAGGAAAAGAGAAAAATCTCAGAGATGCATGTCCTGGTGTGCAATAGTGTACACAGGATGACGTATACTATGTAATTAACTGTCTCCTGTAGAGACCGAGGAAGATCTGCTACCATGCAGTCTGACCGTAGAACTAGAAATTGAAGAGAGACCACTTGGGATGGAGGGTGTGTACCAGAACATGCTTCGCAGGTTCAATGTCTGTAACAACGTTGGCGGTCGCCATATCGAGCCGCTTTTGTTTTGTTCTGTACCTACACTATGCTGGATTTTCTTTTGTTCTGGAATAATGTAAGCACATAATGTTCAGGTGTTAATACAGACTAATGTACTTAATTGATAAACGGATGTTTCGTTACGTTTCTATTCGAACTGTTACTTAATAACTGTATTGCGTAACTGCCAGTTCAATTTCTCAAGCAGAAGTGGATGAGTTAAACGTCTAAATTGAAATCGACGTAGAACAGAAACGATACATTACCGAACATGGGCTCGTACTCAAAATATTATGAACTCACTCCCCATTACAAGTCCTAGAAGTTTCTAACGGCACAATTCCTGAACACCTAGTATTACATCAGTTATGCTGTCTTCATGCCTTACCCGCTGCTGTGCACACTATGTTCTGATTATTTTTGCGGTATAATAATAAAACACTGCACCAGGTACAATTTTTTTCATGCATATCACGTCACGTTCTAGGATTTTATTCTCATTACAAAGTGCAAATATTTGCGTTACTATTTTATGTGTGAGTGTGTTCTGCTTCGCTTGCCCCGCAGACATGTTTTTGTGGTTCTACAATCTATCCAGCAACATATGCCTTGTGGTTTTTTTCTAAGAGCTAATGTTAGAAAATAATATATGAGTGTCTGTCTAGGTACATGTACCGTGCCTCCTTCATTGTGCAGAAATCCGCACATCACTTAAAATTTTAAAAAATTACATAAAATGCTATTGTATATTCCCACTTGATGATGAGATTAAGTTATCGAAACGGTTTTACTATGCTTGAAGAAACTGTAACTGGTGCAGTGTTTTATTATTTAAATCATGAATGGCACAGCTGCAGGTTTTGTAAAAAAAATCCCTTACGATGAACGAAATAAAGATTATTTTTGTACAAAAGGAAGAGTAAACTTTTTCGAGAAATAGCAAAAAGATACCTTACACTAGTGTCTTATGAATGTTAGAATGATTTGAGAACTTCGTGGATTTACTTTTACAAACATTATTTAATGTGGCTGTTGTTAACGGATGCAAACTATCTTCTCACATGTTTGAAAGTATACCTTTTTAGCAGGTTACTTATAGATAATACCGCAGCTGAAGGCAACATATGTTCAAATGTCAGTTACCTAATTATAGTCTGAGTGTTAATGAAACACAAAGGTGCAAAATACACCAAGCAAGTCAATATTTAGCGGCACGATACGCTCAGTGGTGCAGATTGAGAAAGTGGACGTGTGACGTCGGCCTTTAAATGATTACCTTCAAGGCGATCACGGTACTCAAATAATCAGAACTATGAAGCGTGTGGTGACATCAACTACATGCTTACAGTTTGCATGAGGCTTTCGTCTGGAATATAAAACGTTGTTTTTTGAACGGTTGGTTTTGCCGAATGAGGGCCAAAACAAAACTGACGATCGACCTCCCTTTCTTCTAATGACCAAACTAAGAGTATCTCTACTTTCTCAGATGTTAGACTCATACCACGCAACTGAAACTTTTCCATTTTTAGGCTATGGTCACATAATCACTCTGTACTATCTTAGTATGAACAGTTACCAGGAAAAAGATTATTCATTTACAATGACGCGGTTGGCGTCCGAGTCCACAAAGTCGTGATTGGCTACAACAGTCATTCCGAATCATTTTCGAGTAATGGCCTGCTGTTCTTCCTCGGTGATGTCACAGCCACGTCTTGACTGCTTAAGCTAGGTCACACTTTCATATGTGTAGGATCATGAAGAACAATAATGACTGCTATGATCTGCCCTTACTGAACTAAATGCTCTGGTAAATTGTTAAGTATAAGTCAAAGAAAGCACAAAGACTTTAGTTTCCATAATTAACCGTTACTTTCATTTGAGAATTTGCACAAAAAATTGCATTGACCTTCAGTTTTTGTTGCGTGGCTGGTCAGTTCTGACAAATTGCAAGTGCCACTGCTGAATAATGAATTAACTGTTTAAAATAGCAGCCTAACAAATCATACTTACACATGTACACGCTGAATATATCACTGCCATTCAAGCGCTCTTCATATTGTCAACTTACTTATAAAGAGTATTATCAGATTATATGGAAATGAAAATATCGCATCTCCCACTTTGTGTTACGGTGTAACAATATATTAAGTTCCTTTTTAAGTTTAATATTTTTTGCCATAAATACGCTAGTCTGTGATTGTTTCACCCAACGATTTATTTGTTGTAGATATACAACGTGTAGAATTATGATAATTTTTGCGAGATTTTAAAGATTTTATTTATGCACTTTCTTATTTATTGTATTTATTAATTTTTTGCGTCTCTTGTACATAGTGTAAATATGCCGTCCATAGCGTCCAGGGAAAGAAAGTATTCCAAATTTTTAGAGAAATGAGAAAAGTGGCAATATACATATTTTCATATTTGTCGAAGCCAATTTCTCCTCGAGATGAAATAAATCGTGCTGCCCTTCAGAAGTATGTATACGATACTATTCGAGTATTTTTGTATGTTAACTGAAGAACGAAATTAATTTCTAAAATAAAGAATATTTTAGCTATCAGAATTTGTATTTTTGTATTGTCAAGGAATGAGTAAACGTGAATAAACAGTTCTGTCAAATATATGGTTTGTCTTTCTTTCATTCTCTGCGTGTACCACAGCATCCCTCTCTCTCTCTCCCCCTCCCCTCCCATCCCCCCCTCTTCTCCTCTCTCTCTCTCTCTCTCTCTCTCTCTCTCTCTCTCTCTCTCTCTCTCTCTCTCTCTCTCTGTGTGTGTGTGTGTGTGTGTGTGTGTGTGTTTGTGTGTGCGTGCGTGTATGTTTGCATGAGGGAAAAAGAGAGAAAGGCTGAGGTTCCAAGTGTCGATTTTTATCTTCGCATTGGCACTCGGAGTGAATGTGCTGAATAATATCTCTACGGTATGATTTACGACAAACACTGCATGCCCATCAGCAAAGCCTGAACTGCTGTTCCATACCTCAGATCACATCACATTACATCAGAGTTCCGTGAGAGAGGAGTTGCTGTTTTAGCTGTGTTCCTAGCAGGAAATTCGTTTCTAGCTGTGATCAAAGTTCTGACTTCATTTAAGTGGGCTCTGCTTTCGATCTCTTTGCCCCTACAGAGACCATGACCTTTGTCTAAATGAGCCTTTTGTAAATTATAGATTGCAGCGATCACTCGTCTTTTTTTTTTAATTTTTATTGTGCAGATCTACATTTCAGCTAGAAGATAGCCATTCTCAATGCACTATTATTTTCTCTCAATGCATGTAATGTCTGTTGATCGCCTTCGTCCACAGTTCATTGAGTATGATAGTCGCTGAGTGCAACAGCTTTCTGAATGGAAGGTAACCTCATAAATGAACCTTTGATGTTCCGGTTGGAAAAGAAGACTTTTTTTGCCTGAAGCCATACGATTCGATCTACTTGTTTATCATCAAGATTGCAGTGACTAATAACATTTCAGACAGTTAAAGGTCGAACTGTATAAGACATCCATAACACCAGAAAACAGATAACTGTCCATTTACAGAAAAATAAACTTGATACCATACTTCCTCGTCTTAAACACATTGAAATGGCCGAGAAACTCTATTTCAAGGAAATCAACTCAAGAAAATTGTAAGTCGTGATATGTTAGTAGTTATCTGCGTGGACACAGCTACTTGATAGCCATCGCAACATTCGCACCATGTTGACACTTTTTGTCTGTTGTTGTGGTTTTCAGTACGAGAGAATGGTTTGATGCAGCTCTCCACGCTACTCTAACTGTGCAATCCTCTTTACCTCTGAATAACTACTTCAGCCCCCTTCCCTCCTACCTCACACACACTGCCCTCCAGTATAAACGGATGATGCCTTGATGTCTGAGAATGTGTCCTATCAAGTTGTGCCACAAATTTCTTGTCTCCCCAATTCTGTTCAGTACCTCCTCACTAGTTACGTGGTCTACCAATCCAATCTTCAGCGGTTTTACCAAGCGGCGTAACTCAGTGATTAGCACACTGGACTTACATTCGGGAGAACGACGGTTCAAACATCCTGATTTAAGTTTTCACTGATTTCCCCAACATCGCTTAAGCCAAATGCCGGGATGGCTCCTTCGAAAAGGCACTGCCGATTTCCTTCGCCGCCCTTCCCTAATCAGAACTAGTGCTCCGTCTCTAATGACGCTGTTGTCAACGGGACGTTAAACATTAATCCCCTCCTCCTCCTCTTCAGCATTCTTCTGTAGCACGACATTTCAAAACCCTCTATTCTCTTGTTGTCTAAAATTTTTATCGACCTTGTTTTACTTCCAAACATGGCTACACTCCAAACAAATATCCTCAGAAAAGAGTTCCTAACCCTTAAATCTGTATTCGATGTTAACAAATTTCTCTTCTTCAGAAACGCTTCTCTTTGCCATTGCCAGCCTACATTTTATATCTTCTCTACTTCAGCCATCAGCAGTTATTTTGCTGCCTTAATAGCAAAACTCATCTTTAGCTTTTAGTGCCTTGTTTTCTAATATATTTCCCTCATCATCATTGGACTTCATTAGATTACATCCCATTATTTTTGTGTTGATTTTGTTGATGTCCTTCCAGAACGCTTTTTATTCCGTTCAACTGCTCTTTCAACTCCTTTGCTATCTCTGATATAATCACAATGTCATCGGCAAACTTCTAAGTTTTCTGTGAACTTTGATTCCTACCCAAAAAATTTTCTTTGATTTCCTCTGCTGCTTGCTCAGTGTAAAGATCGAATAGGGATAAGAGAAAACTTTACTCACTCCCTTTTCAACCACTGCTTTTCTTTCATATCCCTCGATTCTTATAACGGTCGTCTAGTTTCACTGGTGGTTATGTAACAGAAGGAGTTGCAGTTGTTCGGGCAGGGGTATACACACAACTTTGATACTGAAATAGAGGCTGTAAATATTGTATCGCACCAGCTTTGTCTTTGAACAAACGTGTATCAGAAAGCAGTGACATTGTGTGACTGAGCAGCAGTTCTTCAAGCGGTACCTTGGCAGGAACATCTAAAAAGTTAGGCATCGTCACTATTATATTTAGTGTAAACTCGTTGCTAAAGAAAAGATAGGAAGTAATGTTTCTGTGGGTATCAAAAAAGTGGTTCAAATGGCCCTGAGCACTATGGGACTTAACATCTATGGTCATCAGTCCCCTAGAACTTAGAACTACTTAAACCTAACTAACCTAAGGATATCACACAACACCCAGCCATCACGAGGCAGAGAAAATCCCTGACCCTGCCGGGAATCGAACCCTGGAACCCGGACGTGGGAAGCGAGAACGCTACCGCACGACCACAGGATGCGGGCTCTGTGGGTATCACCCACATCTCGAATTATATGGTAACGAAGCGACAGACCATTCAGGCTAGAAAAGTTCTTTAAAACGAGAAACCATTCATTTAACACCGTCATTGTACTGTAAAAAAATTACTAACTGCATAAAGTCGACACCAACTCGCAATATTGCCCCATCACTATGAAACTGACTGGCTCTCACACAAACGAAGCTGCCCGATCAAAAGTAAACAAAACTGAAGATCAATATAAATAACAATTTGCAATGTCATATCATATTTCATGCCAGTATTAGCAACGAAATATTCTCTTCAGGGACTCAGACACTTTGCACTTGGCAAAACATCAAACAAAAACTGCAGTTTTCCTTCAGACGAACCACAGAGTTACTATTTACTTTCAATAAATATCTGGAAAACACAGAGATAAATCAGCTGTATGGTGCACCACTTCAGTCCCTAATTTGCTAGGCGTCATCTAGTAAATTTTTAGAGTTTGAGATATTTTTTGACCGTAATCACAAAAAAATAATTACTCAGAAATAATAAAATGGTCATAAGTATTTAGTTTCAAGAATGCAGGCAACATTTGTATAAGCATTCGCAAGAGCTTTTCGAGTAGTGTAAGCAATCCGTTATTCGTTCTTTAAAAATAATCTATCATTCTCTTATTTAAATTGCCTTCAGCTTTAGACGGACTTAGACTTAATTTTTCAACCTTTCCTCTTCGGGGTAAGTGTACTCTTTCACGGTCTCAGATAGGAACATAATAACATTTGTTCTGAATAAGAAGTAAATATCGTTCCACTGAAAGCACGAAGCACAATGTAAGACTGAATTTGATTGAACGAATACAGCATTTCAGTGAATGACATAGGCAAATACCACTTTGAATTTGCAACGAAGCTAGCAGACAATGGCTTCTAGGTTCTTCCGACTAATAAGAAATATTTTATCACTGAGCATGCACACCTTGAACCTAACTAACAGCCGGTACAATTACTCGAAGTGCAGTCGAGTAGGAAATATATTTACAGCTTAACACTCACCTGAGCTGAAATGGTTGGGAAGCCTAGTGTGCTTACACTTGAACTAAAATACTGATATTTTCTTCCCTGAGACACAACCTTGGTACTGTGTCTTGTCAAAACTATTGTCATGCAATGCAACGCTCCATCGACAAGAAAGGTTTCTGCTTTTATTGATGCTTCTGGTACCAAGTATGTGAGTACCACTCTATCTGTCTTCACACAAACCATATACTGTTAGTAATTTCTCGTTTATGATGAAAACATTTTTTCTTACATTGCCGCTTGAAAAAGACTTTTACTGACAGCACACCTACATTTATACCTTACGACACAATGCAAACAAATAAGCAGTTTACACTTGTTAACAGTTCAACAAAACATTCTATGACTATCACAAGTAACTTCATTCTGAATCTGGAGGTCTGAGTCAGGTACAATCATATACAATATTTTTTGTATATCTTGTAGTATTTCTCCTGTAATTATGATCTTACTGATTTCTGGTAGGACTGTTGCCATCAACTGCCTTTTTATAGCAGTCGCTATCGAAGTTTGCTGCTCTAACTGTCTTGAACAATTTGCGAAAATTCGTGGACTGCTCAAATGCGTATCGCCCGCGAGCACGGTCCTCTAGCTAGGTGGCTTCGAGTTATATTAAGTTGTGCTCCACTGCATCAAAATGCAGCGCAGCGCGCAGATGGTGGTGTTACTACGTCGGTAAGTTAGTGTTCCCTCCCCGTCAGCAATCCTCCACATTTTCTGGCATTTGTAGATACTTTGGGTGGAATTCCGGCACTCTGAGAAAACGACTACAATACAGCAAGAATCGCCAGCGTAAACTACTGGAAACTCTGTAACAGAATTATAATATCGTCCATGTTACGAACTGACATGGCCTTAACAGAAGAACCGGACAAAACCCAGCAGGTTGTCAACCAGCTAGAGCGCGTAAGACAAAGCAGTATCACACAGACTGACATCTCCACGACCGACCGAATGCAAGAAGACCAGCGCGGAAAAGAATAAAGCAAGAATGCTGGCGAGCAAAGCAAGCAAAATCAACAAACTCGTAGGTAAGAGAAGACTCAAGAATTCAGTGTAGCAACATCTTAACTAATGACCAAGACGTAATGGCGACCGGTGTCTATAAGACCCATGCAAGTGGGGTCATTTCAAATTTTCGTAGAATAAAGGGATTAAGAAGGTAGATAACATTCACCCCATAATTATAAATAATGTTCTTAATGCCACAAAGTCGCTGTTCACATTTTTAATGCTTATAGTAAAAGAATCAGTAGGTGGGAAGGGAATGAGACAGGGTTGTAGCCTCTCCCCGATATTATTCGATCTGTATTTTGAGCAAGCAATAAAGGAAACAAAAGAAAAATTCGGAGTAGGTATTAAAATCCAAGGAGAAGAAATAAAAACTTTAAGGTTCGCCGATGACATTGTAATTCTGTCACAGACAGCAAAGGACTTGGAAGAGCAGTTGAACGCAATGGACAGTGTCTTGAAAAGAGGATATAAGATGGACATCAACAAAAGCAAAATGAGGATAATGGAATGTAGTCCAATTAACTCGGGTGATGCTGAGGGAATTAGATTAGGGAATGAGGCACTTAAAGTAGTAAAGGAGTTTTGCTGTTTGGGGAGCAAAATAACTCATGATGGTCGAAGTCGAGAGGATATGAAATATAGACTGGCAGTGGTAAGGAAAGCGTTCCTGAAGAAGAGAAATTTGTTAACACTGAGTATAGATTTAAGTGTCAGGAAGTCGTTTCTGAAAGTATTTGTATGGAGTGTAGCCATGTATGGAAGTGAAACGTGGACGATAAATAATTTAGACAAGAAGAGAATAGAAGCTTTAGAAATGTGGTGCTACAGAATAATGCTGAAGATTAGATGGGTAGATCACATAACTAATGAGGAGGTATTAAATAGAACTGGGGAGAAGAGGAGTTTGTGGCACAACTTAACAAGAAGAAGGGACCGGTTGGTAGGACATGTTCTGAGGCATCAAGGGATCACCAATTTAGTATTGGAGGACAGCGTGGAGGGTAAAAATCGTAGAGGGAGACGAAGAGATGAATACACCAAGCAGATTCAGAAGGATGTAGGTTGCAGTACGTACTGTGAAATGAAGCAGCTTGCACAGGATACAGTAGCGTGGAGAGCTGCATCAAACCAGTCTCAGGACTGAAGACCACAACAACAACAATAAAAGAATTCAAATGAAGTTGAAATAAGATTTAGGTACCAGTTTGTTAAGGAATAAATGTGCATGACAGAAAAATGTGCATGTGGTTCATAGTCAAGGAGTCATCGATAGGCATACAACTGACGTCGTAACTGATCATTTGAAGAGAGAGTAATGGCAAATATCATGATTTCAAGTAACAGATATACTTCTTGTCCACAGTTTGGTATGATATATATTTACATGTACATGCTTGGTAATCCCTTTGGAACTTCTTCTTATGTTTTACCCTGTTGTAAAATCGGATTTGACAATCGACAATGCCAAAAGATCAATCAAGAAAGTGTTGCAAGGTAACTAGACCGCGTTGTTGGCTGTCAGAATCCTTGCTGACATTCGATTCTCAACATTTACCAGCTTGCATAACCATTCACGGAATATGACGCCAGGTGTTACTATATATTCCCGCTGCTACACATGGTATAATTTATTCTCTGTTCCGGTTACATCAGCATACAAAGCAAGAGACAAACCAGGTGTTTTTATCTTGGCTGAACACAACAAGTCCACTCATAGTAAATGCGCCATTTCCAATGTAATAATATTAACAGTTCCTGTTACCTACTAGTACACAGTAGGACTACTTCTTTCGCTGTATTAAAGGTTTCAGAAGAGTAAGTTCTTATCGCGAATTCGATCGTATGAAAATCAGTTCTGCCATCCTAGGTACTATAGCTGTGAGCTCTAATGTTACAACAACGATGAACGCTGCAAGCGAAACGTTTCGTTTGCTATTGGCAATAGCATCCCAGTACACGCCGTCGCATCCTTCGCTCAGCGAGGTACCAGCATGCAGGCCAAACTCGAACTGCAGTTACAAAATTCTGGAAGACAGTCACTGATATTTTCTGAGTTTCTTGACATAGGTACCGGTGGTCTCTGGTAGCTCTTTGTGAGTAATATGTTTTCGTTTCATTTATAATAATTCATTTTCTCTGTTATGTTTCGACACCTTTGTGTCTTCCTTAGCGGGTCTCGATTAATTTCTGAACCTTTATTTTTTTTAAGTGGGGGTTTACAGGTTAGCCTGCTTTTATCTGTTTTAGGACTTCACAAGCCCTCTTGTTTACCCTCGTATTCTACATCCTACTTGATATTCTTTGCATACTGTAATTCTGTACACTGTTTCTCACATCACTCTCAAGTAATATAACAAATTTTCATTCACAAAAGCGAGATTTACGAAAAGAAACAATGATCGAGAGATGCCGTATTTCTGTGGCGGCAGCATCTATCGATGACTATGGGGCATATTTTTTTCGTAAATCTCGTTTTTGTATATGAAAACTTGTGGTACCAGATGAGGGTGCAGTGCAAAACAGTGAGTAGGATAACGTCTCACAAGGAAACTCGCCAAGAATGGACAACGCAACGGGAGAAATGATATGCTATCATCCGTAAAATATAAAAGCAGGCCAACCTGTACAATTCCATTTCGAAAATTAATGTAGTTTCAGAAATGAGATGAGCCTCACTGAAAACGACTTATACGTGTCCAAAACATGTTCAGGCAAAGAACTGAAAAATATAGTTACACTGAGGTTTGCAGAAACTAGATTTTAAAAAAATAATTTAATTGACAAACATAAGAAAAACGTCAACAGGAACTTTGAACTACAATAAGATTTTTATTTGTTACCCCTGCTTGTCTTTGTAGCTGTGCTGGTATTGAATGTTGCTGGTAAAACAATCTGAAATGTATGCATCAATAAAAAAATCTGTTGAAATCAGGAGTGCCACAGGAAAGATAGATTACACACATATACATTCAGACTAACCATTCATCACAAGACAAAAGTCTTTCAATAACTTAATAAGGGAAACAATATATATACAGGGCTAGAGAGAGACTACCACCGATGGTCGAATACATTAACACAAAATTATTCCAAAATTTACCTAAACAATCAGTGTGAGACTGCAATTAAGAACAATCAATAGTGAACAACTCTTCCAGATGCTACAACTTACCGAAAATAGCTAATAACCACGTGGCTACCCGCTACAAAGAAAAATCGATAAAATATAACAAAAATTCATAACAAGAAAGATCACAAAACATTGCTACAGTAGTTGGACCATCATGGAATATGTGGAGTAGCTCACAGTTGGTTCACCTCTCACTTTAGCAACACACAGGAAAAGATCATTAAGCCTAGAACTTAGAACTACTTAAACCTAACTAACCTAAGGACATCCATGCCCGGGCAGGATTCGAACCTGCGACCGTAGCAGTCGCATGGTTCCAGACTGTAGTGCCTAGAACCGCTCGGCCACCCCGGCCAGCGGCAAACACAAAAGTTGGCTAAGGTGTCCCTATCTTCAGAAAAACTTATCACAAGTCCAAAGACATTTAAACACTCCAGCAGACGACAAACATGCTTCCAAGCAGACAACCAACGGGACAGAACAAAGAAAACATAGGGTGACGACACATGCATCTAATGACCGCTTTCCCGTCTCGAATTAAACTCTATCTAATGTGAAAAATGATTTACATATAATATACAATTCAGCTATGGTAATTTAGCATTGAAATGTCACCATCGCTGCATGGCTGCCAAATATAGCAGCCAGCTGATCATTCTGTCAGTTTGAATTTTTAGGAGCACCGACACCTAAGTGATGCTGTTCAGATATGCGCAAGTAGGTATGAAATGTTGTGGAAAAGCCAAATCAAAGACTGTGTTTTATTTGCAGAACACTTAGGAAATGTAACAGATGTACTAGGAAGTCTGCTACACTATGCTTGTCTGTCCTCCATTCAAGTACTGCTGTGTGACATGGGATCCTTGCCAATTCAAATAAAAATTGTATGGTCAGTCCTAAGGGAAGCTTTGGGTCAGCAGCATAAAGTTGACAATATAAAGGAAGTTCCTAGTAAAAATACTTATAAGTCCGATTTATGTATAGCGTTCATCAGTCACTTCCTGAACATTGCTAGTGATTTAAATAAAAACTTAGTTTCTACAGGGAATCATATAACTCTCTTGAAAAATGCCTTTCGAAATTGATGTCTGAAACACTCCTCTGTGCTCCTGACAAGCGGGAGATTGGGTCAATAATTAAATCACTGAAGACTACAGACTCTCGTGGATATGATGAAGTGCCTAGCAGAATATTAAAGTACTGTGCTGCACGTGTAAGCCCTGTACTTAGCCATATTTGTTATTTTTCCTTTATTTTTTCCATTAAGATTTCTCATTGGTCAGCTTCCTGAACTATTAAAGTACTCAGCAGTAAAGCCACTTTATAAAAAAGGAGAAAAGAACAGTGTACACAATTTTAGATACATTTCTATGCAATCAGTGTTTGCTAAAGTTATTGAAAAGGCTGCATATGTAAGAATAATTGATCATTTTATTTTACATAATTTGTTACCATATGTACAGTTCAGTTTTAAAAGTGGTTTATCATTTGATAATACTATATTCTTTTTTCTGTTTGAGGTACTGGATGGATTAAACAAAAGGTTTCAAAAGCTAGGCATCTTTCTTGATTTAACTAAGGTGTTTGATTGTGTTGATCACAAAACATTGCTACAGTAGTTGGACCATCATAGAATATGTGGAGTAGCTCACAGTTGGTTCACCTCTCACTTTAACAACACACAGGAAAAGATCATGAACCATGCTGTTCTCAACACAGTTGGGATGTGGGATCTGAGTGGGGCATGATCAAATAGGGGTTGCAACAGGGATCAATGCTGGGGCCAGTCCTATTCCTTATTTATATAAATATATGCCCTCTAGAATTACAGGTGATTCTAAAATATTTGTCTTTGCTGATGACACTAGCTTGATAGCAAAGGATATAGTGCGCAACATTGGTACTGTTTCAAAAAGTGCAGTTCATTACATAAGTTCATCGCTTGTAGAAATTAAATGCTAAATCACGGTAAGACTCAGTTTTTATGGTGTCTAACACACAATTGAAAAAAACAGACATCTTAATTTCACAGAATGGGTGTGTGATTAGTGAAACTGAATAGTTCAAATTTCTGGCTGTTGATATAGATAGGAACTGTCATGGAAAGCCCAAATTAAGGATCTTGTTCAAAGATTTGTGCTACCATTTTTGCTATTCAAACAATATCTGAAGTAACCAATAGTTCGACATAAAAAGTATTCTGCTTTGCATATTTTCATTCGATTATGTCGCATTGTATTATGTTCTGGGCCAACTTTTCCCACTCTCAAAGGATATTTTTGGCTCAGAAATGGGCAGTTTGGGCAATAAATAATTTAAGTTCACAAATGTCTTCTCGAACCCTGTTCATTGGTGTGGGTATTCTGACATTCACCTCCCAATATATGTATTCTTTACTGTCAGTTCATGTTAACAGTAGCAGCTCATTCAGAACAATTAGCAACTTTCACTCAGTGAATACTAGGCAGAAATCCAATCCACATTTGGAACAGAGTTCCTTGACTCATGTGTTGAAAGCTGTGGAGTATAATGCTGCATCCATTTTCAATAAGCTCCCACAAGAGTTCAAATATGTTAGTAGTAGTCTACGTGGTTTCAAATAGAAACTGAAGAGCTTCCTCATGGGTCACTCCTTGTTTTCTGTCAAGGAAGTCCTTGATAAACTAAGCTGATTCCCAGATTATATTGTTGATTGTGCTTGTATAAACATATGACTTGTATTTTTTTGGAATCCTAAACATTTTATTTTATCTGTTATTACCTTTATGTCATAATTTCATGAACTGACACATTCCATTTCCTTGGAGATTTACTCCTTGACTTGGTCCTGTGGAACTAGATGTTGCAAAATAAAATAAAATATAAATTTAAACATATGATTAATGGAGTGGATCGAGAAAGTTCACAGGACAGCAGCATGTATTCTATTATTCCAAAATATGACAGAGAGTACCACAGACATGGTATATTAAAGCAACTGCATTTTTCATTAGGGCGTAATCTTCTCAAGAAATTTTTCTCATCAACCTTCTTTTCTGAATATGAAAATATTTTGTTGATGCCAATCTACATAGGGAATCTACATAAGCGAAATCAGGTATCACATAGAAAGATATAGGAGTTTGATATTTCCATGCACTGTGTGAAACTAAAAATTATTGTGAAGATGAATTGATGAACCCTGTACCAGGCACTTAAGTGTGATTTGTAGAGTATCCATATGGATGTAGATGTAGAACCTGTAACGTTCCCTGGCAGCACACACACTATTAATCAACTGAAATGACATTTAATTTTACTATGTATGCCACTATGAAGCAATTCGTATGTACTGTAATTGTTTAAGAAAAAATATTATTTAATTTTGTATAAAGGACATTGGTTATTATTGTAATATTTTCTGTAATAATATTCTCGATATATTTATGATTGTAATATTTGTATACTCATAATGTAATTATGAAATATGTTAATATCTGCGATGAAAAAAATGTAAAAAAAAACCACAGAGGAAAATAATGTTGTAAGATTACAAAGAGATAGTCATAATCAGTAATAATATAAATAGCACTACATAATGTACATTCTTTGTCATCTTCCTCGAGAGCTGAGAGAGAGAGGAACCTGTGATGTAGCATTATATGAATGAGTAGACTTCACTTGTCTGTATCTATCTTTAGCCGCCATTAGAGGAGAAATTATAAACGTGTGTCATTTTAATTATTGTTATCGTCTAAATACATTATAATTTATCAAAATTGTGAATTACTAATGTAAATTGCCTTGCCTACGTCATCTATAATATTTCTTTAAAGAATTTTCAGCACTTTTAGCGATTATTGTTGGTGTTGCTGGGCTGTGCCATGACCAAACGATTTGAAGCGACTTCACATTTAAAAAATTGTTCCGCTATATAATTAACCAAACACGTAAATCAGGAGCAGGTAAAATTGGCATTGAAATACGAAACATTTTTCTTTTACAGCGATCTTGAGGCTGACTGAATTTATTACTGGTTTTACATTTGTGCATTCATAGGCGGATAATTAATGTTGAAGTTGTTAATCTGTTGGTTCTTTCAATTTCTAAAGCAAATAATTAAAACGTATAGTGAAGTGTGTTTTGTCAATGATAATCAAATGTTCAGGTCGGGTTGGCAATATTTAACCATTTTATGCTAATAGAAACAGTCTTGTGTTCCTTAGCTAATGCCAGGAAAGAATTCAGTAGATATTTAAAAAACCACAGCATTTAAAAAATGTGTGCCAAGGCCGAAATATGTAAAACATTTAATTTAAATAATTTTCAATGTTATAAAGGTTATTAATCAGTTAGTTTGAATTTATCAGCATGAGAGGGTTGCTAAGGTAATTTTAAATGTGCTTAATTTTGTCTAAATGAATTTTTATTACCGCATGTAAATAGGGTGTTCTACAACAAAGTTTGTAAGAGTAAATAACAAAAATATTGTAAGCCGTTTCTTCCCCATTTTCATCCACTCATTTTGACATTATATATATATAATTCATTAAAAACCATAGAAGACAATGAAACGACTTATACAAAGGCGTTTCAATATGTCAGCTTCCAGTTTCTCCTAATTTCTGCGGCTACTAGCTCACGAGAATTTTCCCACTAACCGATTTCTGTGTTGAGGACAGTCTTAACTCATTTGAGGTGCATAGTCTAAATAACCCTCTTTCACGAGCTGTATGTCTCTGCCAATACGAAATCGACGAGCCTGTGTGTGTGGGGGGAGGGGGGACGGGGGCTGGGAGGCGCTGCATTCTCGGTATTCAAATGGGACACAAAGAGCCTTGCCATGTTCTTAGCTGGAGTTGGTCTGATTCATATGAACAGGAAATTCACTGATGGTGTGTTGTTGTTGTTGTTGTGGTCTTCAGTCCTGAGACTGGTTTGATACAGCTCTTCATGCTGCTCTATCCTGTGCAAGCTTCTTCATCTCCCAGTACCTACTGCAGCCTACATCCTTCTGAATCTGCTTAGTGTATTCATCTCTTGGCCTCCCTCTACGATCTTTACTCTCCACCATGCCCTCTAGTACTAAATTGGAGATCCCTTGATGCCTCAGAACATGTCCTACCAACCGATGCCATCTTCTAGTCAAGTTGTGCCACAAACTCCTCTTCTCCCCAATTCTATTCAATATCTCCTCATTAGTTATGTGATCTACCCATCTAATCTTCAGCATTCTTCTATAGCACCACATTTCAGAAGCTTCGATTCTCTTCTTGTCCAAACTATTTATCGTCCATGTTTCACTTCCATACAAATACTTTCAGAAAGACTTTCTGACACTTAAATCTATACTTTCCTTGCCATTGAGAGTCTACATTTTATATCCTCTCTACTTCGACCATCATCAGCTATTTTGCTCGACAAATAGCAATACTCCTTTACTTCAGTAAGTCTCTCATTTCCTAATCTAGTTCAGCATCACCCAACTTAATTCGACTAAATTCCATTATCCACATTTGCTTTTGTTGATGTTCATCTTATAACTCGTAGGGTCAGTATTGCCTCACGTGTTCCAACATTTCTATGGAATCCAAACTGATCTTCCCCGAGGTCCGCTTCTATCAGTTTTTCCATTCGTCTGCAAAGAATTCGCGTTAGTATTTAGCAGATGTGACTTATTCAAATGATAGTTTGGTAATTTTCACATCTGTCAACACCTGCTTTCTTTGGGATTGGAATTATTATACTTTTCTTGAACTCTGACGGAATTTCGCCTGTCTCATACATCTTGCTCACCAGATGGTGGAGCTTTGTAATTACTGCCTTTACCAAGGCTATCAGTAGTTCTACTGGAATGTTGTCTACTCCCAGGGCCTTGTTTCGACTTAGGTCTTTCAGTGCTCTGTCGAACTCTTCACACAGTATCGTATCTCCCATTTCATCTTCATCTACATCCTCTTCCACTTCCATAATATTGTCCTCAAGAACATCGCCCCTGTATAGACCCTCTATAAACTCCTTCCAACTATCTGCTTTCCCTTCTTTGCTAGGAACTGGGTTTCCAGCTGAGCTCTTGATATTCATGGAAGTGGATCTCTTTTCTCCAAAGGTCTCTTTAATTTTCCTGTAGGCTGTATCTACCTTTCCCCTACTGAGATAAGCCTCTACATCCTTACATTTGTCCTCTAGCCAATCCTGCTTAGCCATTTTGCACTTCCTGTCCATTTCATTTTTGAGACCTTTGCATGCCTTTTTGCCTGCTTCATTTAGTGCATTTTTATATTTCTTTCTTTCATCAATTAAGTTCACTATTTCTTCTCTTACCCAAGGGTTTCTAGTAGCCCTCGTCTATTTACCTACTTGATCCTCTGCTGCCTTCACTATTTCATCCCTCAAAGCTACCCATTCTTCTTCTACTGTATTTCTTTCCCCCATTCCTGTCAATTGTTCCCTTATGCTCTACCTGAAACTCTGTAGAACCTCTGGTTCTTTCAGTTTATCCATCTCCTTAAATTCCCACCTTTATGCAGTTTCTTCAGTTTTAATCTACAGTGCATAACCAATAGATTGTGGTCAGAGTCCACATCTGCCCCTGGAAATGTCTTACAATTTAAAACCTGGTTCCTAATTATATAATCTATCTGAAACCTTCTAGTATCTCCAGAGTTCTTCCATGTATACAACCTTCTTTCATGATTCTTGAACCAAGTGTTAGCTATGATTAAGTTATACTCTGTGCAGAATTCTACCAGGCGGCTTCCTCTTTCATTTCTTAGCCCCAATCCATATTCACCTACTACCTTTCCTTCTCTTCCTTTTCCTACTGTAGAATTCCAGTCACCCATGACTATTAAATTTTCGTCTCCCTTCACTGCCTGTGTAATTTCTTTTATCTCATCATACACTTCATCAATTTCTTCATCATCTGCAGAGCTAGTTGGCTTATAAAATTGTACTACTGTAGTAGACATGGGCTTCGTGTCTATCTTGGCCACAATAATGCATTCACTATGCTGTTGGTAGTAGCTTACCCAGACTCCTATTTTCCTATTCATTAATAAAGCAACCCTGCATTAGCCCTATTTGATTTTGTATTTATAACCCTGTATTCACCTGACCAAAAGTCTTGTTCCTCCTGCCACCGAACTTCACTAATTCCCACTGTATCTAACTTTAACCTATCCATTTCCCTTTTTAAATTTTCTAACCTACTGCCCGATTGAGGGACCTGACATTCCACACTACGATCCGTAGAACACCAGTTTTCTTTCTCCTGATAATGACATCCTCTTGAGTAGTCCCCACCCGGAGATCCAAATGAACTATTGTACCTCCCGAATATTTTACCCAAGAGGACGCCATCATCATTTAATCACTCAGTAAAGCTGCATGCCCTCGAGAAAAATTGCACATGTAGTTTCCCCTTACTTTCAGCCGTTCACAGTACCACAACAGCAAGGCCGCTTTGGTTAGTGTTACAAGGCCAGATCAGTCAATCATCCAGACTGTTGCCGCTGGAACTACTGAAAAGGCTGCTGCCCCTCTTCAACCACATGTTTTTCTGGCCCCTCAACAGATACCCCTCTGTTGTGGTTCCACCTACAGTACGGCTATCTGTATCGTTGAGCCACGCAAGCCTCCCGACTGACGGCAAGGTCCATGATTCGTGGGGGGTCACTGATGGTTACAGCTCGCATTTGTATGTGAAAATTTACAATGAGATTTTCTCCCTGTATTTTGTGAATATGAGCTATAAGTTATAAGATAACACATTGAAAAGAGCAGCTTGACATTGTATATTAATGGAAAATATTCTGATCTGTACTGAACTGCTAGGAGTCACACCACTCAACATGTTTTGCACTTTGGGACATCCAATCTTCATTCATTTATTACTCAACTGGGACAAATGACCTCATAGTTTGGTCCCTTCCACCCTCGTATAAGCAATCCAACCAACCTTTTACTCAACGAATCAAATTTAGCAATACGTACTTGAACTTTGACATTTTCTACTACAATTTCACGTTATTTTAGATGTGTACTAGTGACATCAGTACCACCATGTCCCTGTATTTCACGCATTTGGATTGAGAATGAAGTATATAAATCCCTTTGTGCCTTATAATTCATCTAAAGATTCTTAGTATTTTCGTCTGCTTACTGCATACACTCTAAGAAGTTGATTAAATCTGACAGTTCTGGTGGATTTTAATGCTTCAGTATTAATGCATTTAAATTAACCACATGATTAAAATGAAGAATTAAACTAATTAAAAATTTACTAATTAAAATAATTAAAAAGTAGTGATTAAAAATAAAATTTAATATAATAAATAAATTAAAAATAACTAATTAAAATAATAAACAAGTAACAAATAAAAATGGAAATTAGTGAATTAAACAATCAAAAATTAAGGGATAAAAATCCACCAATTAAAATTTAACAATTAACAATAAAAATAAATAAAAAAGAATACTCAAATTCAATAACAAGAACAGAGTCATTTGTTTTTACCCTGACATTTAAATTTGAAGCTGCTAAGACTGGTTACTTTATTTTAAACTTCCAAAATGATTTTAGTATATAATGATCTGAAAGAATAATTTTAAAATAGTTTCCTAAGACTAATGAAATATTTTGATGAAATTTATTTAGTATAAACTCAGAATTTGCAATATTGCAATATTTACTCTTTTCAATTCTGGTTGATTAAATAGCCTTTAGGGACAGTGACAATTGAGATCATTTAATGTTTTATTAATATTGAGGCTCATTTTTCTTTGATTTTTATTTACACTAAATTGTATCAGAATCTTATTAAAATAAAATAAAAATTGTTATGAAATTTAAACAAAAGCGTTATTGTTGTGTAAGTTTCATTCCAATTTTTGTATGTCACTAAACCAAATAAAAAAAACTGGAAAACTACACCCATTTTGACCACTACACAATTTGTGGACTGCACTGATCCTATGTACATGAGGTTATACCAAAACTAACTTCTGAATTAGCAGAAGCTCTTCATTTATTCTGGCTGCTGTTAAGAAGCATGGTGTTGGTTGTTATAGCCAAACACATAGCTCTCACAACTCATTGCATTCTATTGACCTCTGATAGTGTGCACTCCCTTAGGACAATGCTTGTGTGAAGTCTGGGAAATGTAGCTATGTTCAAAATGTGGTTATCTAACTAGTATTCAAGTGACAAATTTGATTCAAATTAAGTCATTTTCTACAGTATATTTTGGATGCAAATAGAGTATTTTCTTCAATTATTGTATTTTATTTAGAGGGGTGAAACGTAATTAAAAGGTAGTGCCAATTACAATACTCAATCTAGCATTAAAAATTATAATATGTATTTAATATGAATTCTGCTTTACCTTTCAGTTGAAATGAAGTTTACTTCAATGTGATCTATTGACAGATCTTCGCACTATTATAGCGCAGAAGCACCAACTTTAAAGTGTATGAAATTAATTTGCTCATAACTTTTTAAATTTACAGATAATTGAATTCTGACTATATTTTAGATGGGACTTTAGAAGCTACTACCTGCAATACACTGACGTAACTCAACTTCTATAACTCACAGGGAAAGGGGCAAGAAACTTTTTACTCTTTTTTTAGCCAAATATCAATCGATTTCGATAGTTGAGTATGTTAACATAATTTATATGAAGTGAGATATCCATTAAAAATATAATGAATTAAATGGCAATTAATTTAAAATGAAAGGTATCAAATTTTTAGGTTTAAAACTTCTATGTAGAGCATCATAAGTTAATTCATTTTTACATTAAAGTCATATAAGGTAAAGGAACATTAGGCTTTTTATTATTAAAAATAACACATTGCTTCACTTTAGGTTTTTGTTGCACAACAATTGTTTTTTATTTGAGTCATATTGCTAAAGTAAATAGGATAATTTGTAATGAATTTTTTGGATTTATTTCAGTAAACTATTTAAATTGTGTTACCTTTTCAAAATCTCTAAATGAATTATTATCTTTTAAGTAGTTCTTTGGTAAATCTAAATTTTACATTTCTTGAACAAAAATATCGTTTCAGCAATTTTTTTAAATCCAGCAATGGAAAATAAAAATGAATCAACCATCTAATCTTTGTTCTGTTTTCTCTGAAAAACAACAAAAATAAAATAGGGCGTATCAAATTTAAATGAATGATGAAGATTTGTTATATCTAACTTAAAGCTATTTTTATTTCTCAACTGGGACCTCGTAGTTTGGTTCCCTCTCTGCTCTTTCAAACCAACCAATCAACCTATTAGTCAACCAATCCATGTTCATAACTGGAATGATATCTAGCAATAGGTCCTTGAGCTTCCATATTTTTTACTACAATTTCACCTTGTACTGAATGTGTACAAGTGCCATCAGTATCACCACAATGAAGAATACACTCATTTGCACTTGATACCACATGAAACAGACACTAATATCATTGAGCCACCTAATTTCTTTGTTATCTTCAAAAATCCACAATGCATTTACAACAGATATAGTACTTTATTTGCTTTATCCTTTATTTTACTCTTCTTAACTATATCTCCTCCCATACCTACGTAATCAGTGAAATATGAAATTATATTCAACATAATTGATAGTAAAATGAATGCATGTTAATTTCCTTTTTTGGGTGTTGTTGTTGTTGTTGTTGTTGTGGTCTTCAGTCCTGGGACTGGTTTGATGCAGCTCTCCATGCTACTCGATCCTGTGCAAGCTTCTTCATCTCCCAGTAACTACTACAACCTACTAATCAATCTAATCAGTCCCTTCTTCTAGTCAAGTTGTGCCACAAATATCTCTTCTCCCCAATCCTATCGTACCTCCTCATTAGTTATGTGATCTACCCATCTAATCTTCATGAGTTGTTGTTGTCTTCAGTCCTGAGACTGGTTTGATGCAGCTCTCCATGCTACTCTATCCTGTGCAAGCTGCTTCATCTCCCAGTACCTACTGCAACCTACATCCTTCTGAATCTGCTTAATGTACTCATCTCTCGGTCTCCCTCTACGATTTTTACCCTCCACACTGCCCTCCAATGCTAAATTTGTGATCCCTTGATGCCTCAAAATATGTCCTACCAACCGATCCCTTCTTCTAGTCAAGTTGTGCCACAAACTTCTCTTCTCCCCAATCCTATTCAATACCTCCTCATTAGTTACGTGATCTATCCACCTTATCTTCAGTATTCTTCTGTAGCACCACATTTCGAAAGCTTCTATTCTCTTCTTGTCCAAACTATTTATCGTCCATGTTTCACTTCCATACATGGCTACACTCCAAACAAATACTTTCAGAAACGACTTCCTGATACATAAATCTATATTTGATGTTAACAAATTTCTCTTCTTCAGAAACGCTTTCCTTGCCATTGCCAGTCTACATTTTATATCCTCTCTACTTCGACCATCATCAGTTATTTTACTTCCTAAATAGCAAAACTCCTTTACTACTTTAAGTGTCTCATTTCCTAATCTAATTCCCTCAGCATCACCCGATTTAATTTGACTACATTCCATTATCCTCGTTTTGCTTTTGTTAATGTTCATCTTATATCCTCCTTTCAAGACACTGTCCATTCCGTTCAACTGCTCTTCCAAGTCCTTTGCCGTCTCTGACAGAATTACAATGTCATCGGCGAACCTCAAAGTTTTTACTTCGTCTCCATGAATTTTAATACCTACTCCAAATTTTTCTTTTGTTTCCTTTACTGCTTGCTCAATATACAGATTGAATAACATCGGGGAGAGGCTACAACCCTGTCTCACTCCTTTCCCAACCACTGCTTCCCTTTCATGCCCCTCGACTCTTATTACTGCCATCTGGGTTCTGTACAAATTGTAAATAGCCTTTCGCTCCCTGTATTTTACCCCTGCCACCCTTAGAATTTGAAAAAGAGTATTCCAGTCAACATTGTCAAAAGCTTTCTCTAAGTCTACAAATGCTAGAAACGTAGGTTTGCCTTTTCTTAATCTTTCTTCTAAGATAAGTCGTAAGGTCAGTATTGCCTCACGTGTTCCAACATTTCGACGGAATCCAAACTGATCCTCCCCGAGGTCTGCATCTACCAGTTTTTCCATTCGTCTGTAAAGAATTCGCGTTAGTATTTTGCAGCCGTGGCTTATTAAACTGATAGTTCGGTAATTTTCACATCTGTCAGCACCTGCTTTCTTTGGGATTGGAATTATTATATTCTTCTTGAAGTCTGAGGGTATTTCGCCTGTCTCATACATCTTGCTCACCAGCTGGTAGAGTTTTGTCATGACTGGCTCTCCCAAGGCCGTCAGTAGTTCTAATGGAATGTTGTCTACTCCGGGGGCCTTGTTTCGACTCAGGTCTTTCAGTGCTCTGTCAAACTCTTCACGCAGTATCGTATCTCCCATTTCATCTTCATCTACATCCTCTTCTATTACCATAATATTGTCCTCACGTACATCGCCCTTGTATAAACCTTCTATATACTCCTTCCACCTTTCTGCCTTCCCTTCTTTGCTTAGAACTGGGCTGCCATCTGAGCTCTTGATATTCATGCACGTGGTTCTCTTCTCTCCAAAGGTCTCTTTAATTTTCCTGTAGGCAGTATCTATCTTACCCCTAGTGAGATAAGCTTCTACATCCTTACATTTGTCCCCTAGCCATCCCTGTTTAGCCATTTTGCACTTCCTGTCGATCTCATTTTTGAGACGTTTGTATTCCTTTTTTCCTGCTTCATTTACTGCATTTTTATATTTTCTCCTTTCATCAATTAAATTCAATATTTCTTCTGTTACCCAAGGATTTCTAGCAGCCCTCATCTTTGTACCTACTTTATCCTCTGCTGCCTTCACTACTACATCCCTCAGAGCTACCCATTCTTCTTCTACTGTATTTCTTTCCCCCATTCCTGTCAATTGTTCCCTTATGCTCTACCTGAAACTCTGTAGAACCTCTGGTTCTTTCAGTTTATCCATCTCCTTAAATTCCCACCTTTATGCAGTTTCTTCAGTTTTAATCTACAGTGCATAACCAATAGATTGTGGTCAGAGTTCACATCTGCCCCTGGAAATGTCTTACAACTTAAAACCTGGTTCCTAAATCTCTGTCTTACCATTATATAATCTATCTGATACCTTTTAGTATCTCCAGGGTTCTTCACGTATACAACCTTCTTTCATGATTCTTAAACCAAGTGTTAGCTATGATTAAGTTGTGCTCTGTGCAAAATTCTACTAGGCGGCTTCCTCTTTCATTTCTTAGCCCCAATCCATATTCACCTACTATGTTTCCTTCTCTCCCTTTTCCTACACTCGAATTCCAGTCACCCATTACTATTAAATTTTCGTCTCCCTTCACTATCTGAATAATTTCTTTTATTTCATCGTACATTTCTTCAATTTCTTCATCATCTGCAGAGCTAGTTGGCATATAAACTTGTACTACTGTAGTAGGTGTGGGCTTCATATCTATCTTGGCCACAATAATGTGTTCACTATGCTGTTTGTAGTAGCTTACCCGCATTCCTATTTTCCTATTCATTATTAAACCTACTCCTGCATTACCTCTATTTGATTTTGTGTTTATAACCCTGTAGTCACCTGACCAGAAGTCTTGTTCCTCCTGCCACCGAACTTCACTAATTCCCACTATATCTAACTTTAACCTATCCATTTCCCTTTTTAGATTTTCTAACCTACCTGCCCGATTAAGGGATCTGACATTCCACGCTCCGATCCGTAGAACGCCAGTTTTCTTTCTTCTGATAACGACATCCTCCTGAGTAGTCCCCGCCCGGAGATCCGAATGGGGGACTATTTTACCTCCGGAATATTTTACCCAAGAGGATGCCATCATCATTTAATCATACAGTAAAGCTGCATGTCCTCGGGAAAAATTAAGGCTGTAGTTTCCCCTTGCTTTCAGCCGTTCGCAGTACCAGCACAGCAAGGCCGTTTTGGTTAATGTTGCAAGGCCAGATCAGTCAATCATCCAGACTGTTGCCCCTGCAACTACTGAAAAGGCTGCTGCCCCTCTTCAGGAACCACACGTTTGTCTGGCCTCTCAACAGATACCCCTCCGTTGTGGTTGCACCTACGGTACGGCCATCTGTATCGCTGAGGCACGCAAGCCTCCCCACCAACGGCAAGGTCCATGGTTCATGGGGGGATCATGAGTATAAAGTCAAATATCTTGGCTACATAACTATCAATTAGTCTAACATTTGATTTACCTTTATATGCTGTAAAATCTGATAAATATTCATGAATAGCATCAAATTTTAGGTATAATTGAGAATTATAAGATTGATCATCAGAATCTCCAATATTTATATTAATTTACATACGTTTATTACAAGTATTCAGGCTATTTTTAGTCTGCTGATTAACAGGGAATGGGTGAAATTGACAGCTTTCAATTTTATTCAGTTACTAATGAGACAATTGATTAAGACTTTCTTAAAGTAACTGTTACAGCTGCACCATTGAAATGAAGCATAATATCATTTGGATCAGTAACAGTAATTTACGAAATTTTTTATATTAGGAAAAATTGAAATATATACAGCATTTTTCAGTACTAGGTTTGACTGAAGAAGTAATATTTGTTTCTCAGCGGAAATGTTCAGTATACTTATGAAACATTCCATCAGGAATATTAAAATTTATGCTGATTATTTCGAATGCAACAATTTTAGGTAAACCATTAGCAACCTTTTTTAACCTGAAAATTGAACCGTAATCTTGACCAATACTATGTTTCATATCCATATATATGTTAACAATGCTGTCCATAAACTGTATTTAAAGTTTTACCTTATTAGATCATTTATAATTAATACGTTTTCTAAATTTGTCGAAGTATGAGAAATAAGATTTAATATATTTAAAAACATAAACATAAATGTTACATATAAACATAAATATTAACACTTTCAACATATCATTACATGTTAAACATGATTGTTAATTGTTATACATAAACATAAAAAAACTAAAAATATATCAATAATTTTTTCTTATCCTTAATCAATGTTTGCAATATCTGTTGTTGAAAGAACTAGACGAATTAGAAAAGTAAAGGAGGACATAAATCAAGAACTTGATAAATCGAAAAAAATACTTAGAACACTATACGAAAAATATGAAAAAGAAGATCAACTCATTGTTCTTATACTCGAAGATAGAAGGATAAAGTATTAAGAGCAATTGAACAAAATAAATAACTTGAAAAAAACAAACCATTATTTATCACCAACAACAACATTATTTAAAGAATATATATTACATCACTTAATCACTATGAAATTCCCTAACACAGCTATATATTAATTGAATCAGAGCTACCAGATTTTTTTCCCAGAATATGATGACGAAATTAAAGAAAGAAAAAGTTAAAAGACTATGTTAAAAAATAAGCAAAAGAAGGGAAGTAAATTACCAGTAAGAATTAATGAAGATAAAATATCAATTATTGAAAGGCATTTATAGCTACAGATGGACTAATGAATCTCTTAACTAAAAAGAGATTATTGTAGAGAATTTAGGAGATAAATTTCATGATCATTATTTATTAAATTATGGTACAATTTTACTCAAAAGCAGCGCATGATGAAAATAATTACAAATACAAGAGCGTTAAGTAAAGGAAATAAATATAGTAGTCTGATAAAGGAAATTCTTGAAGAATATTGTCCTAGTTATTCAACGAGGAATTTTGATGATTCATTAGATAATATATCTGAAAAAATTGGGGAGGGCTCAATTTAAAAAACCTATACAAAAACCAATCAAACATATTTGGATGAATGATGTTAGTGATTTGATTGATAGATTAACTTTTATTTGTGGGGAAGAATATTTAAAACAGTTTTTTACATTCAACGGTAAGTTTAGAAGATCTAATTTAATTCATTGTTCTATAATGTTTCATTATATTATCTAAATTTTTTTTATAATTGTTATGAGTCATTTCACATGTTACTAAATAATTTTTACGCCTTTAGATGTATTACATTCTTTATGCTCTACTTTACAACAATTCCTTTGTGATTCTAGACCAACATATTCTAGCATAACTTTTCGTTCTCTCATTCTCTGTATAACGTATTTGATACTAGTGGTAGTACATATACATAATCTTTTGGAGAATAGATTTTATCAAATTCAATTATCATCGATTTCACTTCCCCTTAAAAAAACTTAGGTTCTGATATCATATGCAAAAAGTCACATAAAAATAAATTTTCATGAAAAATTCAGCAGCCATTTAACACAGAATGATATTTTTTCGCTAGTTAGATTTCAACCTTTTCCGCCGTTTTTAATTTCTGATTATCTAAAATAGTCCATATAATAAAATTCATTTATTATATATTTTTTGTTTTTGCATGTTGACTGTACTAAATTTTTTGAAAATGTTGCATGTTTATAACTTCGTTTTTAAATGTATTTATTGTGATTTTTAGATCTTACATTATTTTAATATTTTGACTATTTCTAATTTTTCCATTGTTTACCAGAAACTGAATTCATCATTTATTATTTAAAAATTTAATTGGGTTTTTCTCATTTCTGTAATAATCTTAGTGTATTCTTTTAACCAATCTCATTGATCAAATACTAAGGTTCTTTGGATTGTTGTTAATTTTATATTTAGGCACTGTTTAAGGTTTCATTAACACAAAAAACATTTTTCTGTATTATTTAATGTTCTCGATATTTTATTTTCTCATTGTGGCAATAAAGGTAAATCTTCACGTAAATTGCGTAATCTTTTATGATATTCTAAACCAGCTTCTACAATATTACCCATATTTATAATCATCCAGTGTTTCAAGTATTATTTAACTAAAATAATTTCCACCATACGAAATGATTAAAAATTGAGACATAGCCCAACCATATGATTTCTAAATAATTCCATTTTTCATATATTCACTATTAACTTTAAGATATCTTTAGGTACTTAGGGAAATACCTCCTCGAACTCCCTTTCCTATAGTGAAAATCAAATTATAAACCTTTAATAAATCTAATTCAGTTTTATTCAATTTTCACATAGCATTCCAAAACAAACCTTCAGCTGTAAAATACCATACTGGATTGAGTTTATAAAAATCGATATAAGTGTCCCTAAACTTTTCGAAAAATTTACTAGTATTGAATGTATTACTTACCTTGTAATATTGGAACTCTTACGCAGTTTTATATTTTCTTTTAAATTTTCAATGCTACATTTCTTCCAAACTAATCTTCAACATCAATAGTTTATAGCTGTTATATGGGATTTGTTATGTCTTGAATATAAACGTGCTTTTGTGGGTAACTGCTTTTAATTTTTCATCAGAATCCTTAAATTCATACAAACAAAAGACTTTTGGTAATCATTGAACCTAATTTTACAGCTTTGAAATATTTAGATATTTGTCTGAATTTTTCTTTCTTATGATTACGAGATCATTTATCAACACTAGATAGTATAAATCTGAGGGAATCTTAAACTGATGATGTTAAACAATTTTCAGATACTTTACTAAACAAAATATATTTATATACATTATTCACAATAATGTTAATGTGTTTATTATCTACTTCTAATTCATTATAAATAAATGAAGACCATATGAAGTTTATATTGTATATAAAATGGGAGAAAAAAGGTTTTTTTATAATTGATATAAGGAATTTCGTGGACAGCCCCTCGAAATTCTACTGTCAAATGAGAGTGATCTCTTAGGTTTTTTAACAGTAATATTTTCTTCGTCAAATAAAAGAAGTTTGCAGATTTTTAAGATTTTTTATCTTCTTTACTCATTATTTCTTGGGATATTTTTCATACAATTCTTGAATTTCTTGTTTCAACATTTATACACATTTTTATGGCATACCATTAGCAATATGTACACAGCACACCCTAAACACATCTTACTCCATAACAAGATACAAATCGACTCCTCTCTCTCTTGAAGCAAAGGTTCTACTAACAGTCTCTCGCAGCGCAACCTCTTTGGCAGAGATGTCATGTGCTATACACACTGTAACTGTCGTTAGCGTTAGTTATTTTGATACTGGACGTGGTGAGCCAATAACGCGGTTAAGGTGGCAAAGACGCCAATATCAGCATCTCACACAGTCTGAACGAGATCGTGAAATAGAGCTACGAGAAGACAGATGTTCCTTCCGTGATGTCGCAGAAAGACTTAGCAGGAATGTAGCCACTGTACATGATTGCAGACAGCTGTGGTCATGATGGTGCAAGGACGCAAGAAGACCGCAATTCGGACGCTAGTAAGAGGGAAGACCGTCGTTTACGGTGTATGACTCTGGCGCATCGTACTGCATCTGCGGCAGCACTCTGAACAGGAGTTGGCAACACAGTGACACAATGAACTGTTACAAATCGGTTACTCCAGGAATAGCTCCTAGCCAGACGCACTGTGGTGTGCTTTCCACTGATCCCAAACCACCGCCATTTGAGGCTTCAGTGGTATCAAGCGAGAGCTCACTGGAGTGCAGAGTGCAGGTGTGTTGTGTTTTATATTGAAAGTTGTTCCTACCTTGTAAGGTCCTTTAAAAAATATTTCTTTTCATTACATTGAATTAACTGTGCACATAACAAATAAATAACTTTCTTTAAATTAATTTTTAATGAATATCTGTACTGTTACAACACTATACTGCATCGCATATTATATCGACATATAATGTGTATTACCAAATATGTTACCCTCTGGGAGTATTTACGTAAAATTGACTGTGAGTTACCTTATGGGTTTGGCTAATCGAACCTGAATTCAGTGCTACAGAAGAAACCAGAAAGCTAAGGATTGAAATTTGGAAAATCTGTTAAGTACCCAAGTTTACTTCAATGAAATAAAAATCGGTTGCCAGCCTAATTAGCCATAGTAATGTGAAACATTACTTTTATATAGTCTGTATAGAGTTACGATAAAGGAAAGCTGCTATTACTTCTTTCTCAAAGTAGTGCAATGAACTTTACCATAATCAGAGAAGTGGTAAAGTAATGCTAGCAGTTATAAATAGTATATGCAAGTTCTCACATAAATAGTTAACAGCTTATTTCTTCTCAGTAGTATTTACTTCGTTATATATGAATTATTTGATCACCAAAAGCCATGAAAGTCAATACTAACCAGAAATGGACATGGGTTTAGTCCTATTTCAATAGTTACTTTCCAAAGAGTACAAAAATAATTAAAAAACACTTGCAATAGGATTTTTACACTCATTAAGAAGTAATATTGATTCTATTTTTATGGATAAGAGCAAATATTGGTTCTATTTTTATGGATAAGAGCAATTACAGTAACTTTATTTGCAATGAGCAAAATTGTTGGTGGGGTCTCTCAAACTGACTTTCCAATTTTCATCACACAAATGACAGAAAACTAAGATTTTACTTCACCTGCAACTAATATATTCGTTATTCAAGTAGGTTTAATCATTTTAAGCATCACAAAATTGGAGGCTCTTAAACTGTTCATTACCATAAAGCAAAATAAAGACCCTTTTCTGAGACAGTTTGTAAGGTTCAAATTTTGTTATTATTCTTTCACTCACCTTGCATGGTTTTTAAAAACAGTTAATGCTAGCAATTTTCTCTATATTTAATTTAATTAAGACTTCAAGTGCATTTACACTCTAACTAACTTCGAAAGAATGTGTTGTCTTATTGCCACTAATACAACCAGTAATTTCACTAACAGTATTTAATGCAATTAATCTTTAAAGCACAAACACTTTGAAACAAAGCAAATCAGTCACTATGGAGGTGTTCATAAATACAACGCTAACTTCCTCGCTTAACTTCACTTGAAAGCACAGTATCTCTAGATATCTTTTTGCATTCAGAATTGTGCAAATAATCAACCATTTATTTTCATTAGATTTTAACACTCAGAATACTAGGATGTCAGTATTTCTGTGGAGTGGATCCTAAGAGGTATCATGAGAGGAACCAAATCAAGGATAGGACACAAGTTTCACATAATTAGCCAGATAAATGAAAATTAAATAATATTTAAATGTTCTGGTTCATACTTTGACAAAATTCTGACCTCTTGCAACTGCCGAAGCTATTGCACAATATCGGTGGTGAGCACATAATGGCTACTGGTCTCTCCTCTGGATGTAATTGGCTCTACTATTTTCTTCATTTCCAACATTACAGCCTTTTCCATTAATATGGCACCATTTTATAGCGGTACACGCATCCAAGGCCTTTCCATATTAATCCAGGTACTGGATGCCGCCTTCGGCACTTGCACAGCCCACTCCATTGCTGCTCAGATAAAACTATCCAGTAGCTAACTGCCGACTGACTGTGCTCTCTCACTTGGCACCCAGACTGAGCGCCACACCCACCTTTCCCTAGTGCGTCATCTCACTTCCGTTGCAGATGAGAAGTACTGTTGCTTTTCGTTTTATACAATGCAAGTCCCTAGGTATGAACCAGCTTGTACATAGTTGCAAACGAATATATTTAATAAAATCCCAACATTTAAACACAATAATTAAATACTACTTTTCTCCAATTAATACAAAGAATTTAAATGGTAAAGAGAAAGCATTTTACACAACTTTTCCCTTCATTACTATAGGTCAAAGACATTACATAATGAAAAATACATACTTCACATTGAGCTGAATTAATCAGTACAAAATATTTACAGTATTAATTATGGTGTTACACTCTGGAATGGATACATAACTCGAATAACTGTGTGCCGTGTTGTAACTGCAAGTGGTGTGTGTACTCTGTGTTATTGTTGGCAAGACTTTATACAAATCGATTAGGCAGTGCAGCTCCCAATACCAATAAAATAATGCAATTGCTGCAAAATACAGGCAACACCTTAGGCTCTGTTCAAAACTAATAACTTTGGTCCCTGTGCACATAACAAATAAATTAAATTGCCTTACCTCTAGAGCAGCAACGTTGGAAAGCGATATATTTTGGTCTTTCATAAAAAAAATATAAATATGCTAGCTACAGGCTCAGCAGTGTGCAGTCCTGGCTATAATACTTTGTATCACATGAAATTCCTTTGGCTGATAAACGAGAACATTTTAAAAATATACAGCTTCTTTGAAACAATATATGACCTGGACCGGGAGGCGGTACTGTTTGTGGTGAATTATTAACACTGAGTTTTTCCTTAACCAAATTATATTGCAAGTTAAGTTTGTCTTTTCAAACACATCTACCAGTTGACATTCCATTACTCACAACTGATTCACAAGCAATGAGATTTAAACAACAAGCATTATCTAGCCTCACTAATCCAATATGAATGCAAATCGTCAATTACACATAACTCTGGTAACAAATCTTAAAAAGACTACGAGTGTGAAATATCTAACTAGCCTATTTATCAAAGCAGTTTACGTACATTCTGGGCTTACTCAACAATTACAAACTATCAGCCAACTCATCTATACTAACGCGCTGACAAAAACAAAAATCTTAATTATTTAACATCTTTACCTTGCTCGCGGGAAGACATCAGCTTCCACCTTCAACAGTATTGACGTAAAATTAATGTAACACTTGGTGGCTTCACACAGCACGCTACAGAAACTGACCACTCCTTCGTCTTTCCCTCACAGACTGCTACCTACAACTGTGCGCCACGCGCTCTCTTACTCCAACATTATAATAATCTCAGACCAGAAGCTGTATCTCTGGCTCTGTGGTCTCATACAGTCAGCGATGCAAACCCTATCAAAAACATACATCGTTTATCAAATGATATTCGGGTGCCACATACAAATTTGCCCCAGTACACGCCTTTCAACCTCAGTGCCACTGATGGCCGTGCGTTGGTTATGATGGGGCCAGTCGAGGACCTGTACTCAAAGTGCCTGCATGCAAGAAACACTCGACCTACACCTAGAGTTTTGGTGTGGACTGCGATTTTGCATGAGCAGGAGCACTCCTGTGCACCGTGACTGCAGATTTGTTCGTCAATCTGGTGATTCGACATGTTGTGCTGCCATTCATGAACAGTATACCAGGGGGTGTTTGTCAACACGATAAAGATCGCCCGCATACCGCTGTTGTAACCTAACATGCTCTACAGAGTGTCGGCGCGTTACCTTGTCCTGCTCGATCAGCAGATGTGCCTCGAATCGAAAACATATGAGACATAATGCGACAAGTCTAGTTTTGTCCTCAAAAGGCATTAACCGTCCCGGTAATGAGCGACCAAGTACAACGGGAATGGAACACTATCCCACAAACTGACATTCGACACCCGTACAACAAAATGCATGCATGTTTGCATGCTTACATTCAACATTCTGGCGTTTCCATCGGTTATTAATGTACCAGTATTTCACATTTGCAATGGCTTATCTCGCACTTACAGTAACCTGTAATCTTGCAATGTTAATCACCTATATATGTTACCAAGACAAAAGAATTTCTCAAATTTCATTGCTCCACATACATTATTGGTTGGTGTTGCGATTTTTTCCCATGAGAGTATGTTATTTAGTTGGTGATGAATGATCATAGCATTCAAAAAGTATAAGCATGAATGGTTCAACAAGTCTGGCACCACCCTACCGATACAACACTTTAGAAGCTGATATACTGGAAGGAATGACTCAAGACAAGGGAGAATGAGGCAGATCAGTTGCCTTGTAGGAGCAGGCTCTCATTAGGAAAACGGGAGGCTAGCAGGTAACAGAAGGGAGTGATGAAGAGCATTCGGAACGAGACTTCAGAAAATATAACTTCTAGCTTCTGAGGTACACTAAGGCAAACACGAAGAAAGAAACTCCAAATGGGACAGATATTGGTAAATGTGATGTACATGAACAGACAAATAAATATTTACAGTTTTAGAAAATTTGGATGATTTTTCCAAGAGAAAGAACTTCACAAACTGAGCAAGTCAATAACGCATTGATATACCTATGGCCCTTACGCAAAGAGTTATTCGGCTTTGCAGTGACTGACACCATTGTTGGATATGCTCCTGAGGGACACCGTGCCAAATTGTGCCCAATTAGCGCATTAGATCGTCAAAATCTCGAGGTTATTGGAGGGCCCTGCTCATAATACTTGAAACGTTCCCAACTGGGAAGAGATCCGGCGACCTTGCTGGCCAGGGTAGGATTTGGCAAGCACGAAGAAAAACAATAGAAACTCTCGCTATGTGCGGGTGGGCATTATCTAGCAGAAATGTAAGCACAGAATGATTTACCTTCACGGCAACAAAACGACGCGTCGTCTGACCACTGGGCTGTTTGTGCCATGGATGGCAACCAAAGGTAACCTGATTCGAAATGTTGGTTGTCGATCAGTACGGCTGCAAAATACTAACACCAATTCTTTACAGACGAATGGAAAAACTGGTAGAAGTCGACCTCGGGGAAGATCAGTTTGGATTCGGTAGAAATGTTGGAACACGTGAGGTAATACTGTCCCTACGACTTATATTAGAAAATACACTCCTGGAAATTGAAATAAGAACACCGTGAATTCATTGTCCCAGGAAGGGGAAACTTTATTGACACATTCCTGGGGTCAGATACATCACATGATCACACTGACAGAACCACAGGCACATAGACATAGGCAACAGAGCATGCACAATGTCGGCACTAGTACAGTGTATATCCACCTTTCACAGCAATGCAGGCTGCTATTCTCCAATGGACACGATCGTAGAGATGCTGGATGTAGTCCTGTGGAACGGCTTGCCATGCCATTTCCACCTGGCGCCTCAGTTGGACCAGCGTTCGTGCTGGACGTGTAGACCGCGTGAGACGACGCTTCATCCAGTCCCAAACATGCTCAATGGGGGACAGATCCGGAGATCTTGCTGGCCAGGGTAGTTGACTTACACCTTCTAGAGCACGTTGGTTGGCACGGGATACATGCGAACGTGCATTGTCCTGTTGGAACAGCAAGTTCCCTTGCCTGTCTAGGAATGGTAGAACGATGGGTTCGATGACGGTTTGGATGTACCGTGCACTATTCAGTGTCCTCTCGACGATCACCAGAGGTGTACGGCCAGTGTAGGAAATCACTCCCCACACTATGATGCCGGGTGTTGGCCCTGTGTGCCTCGGTCGTATGCAGTCCTGATTGTGGCGCTCACCTACACGGCGCCAAACACGCATACGACCATCATTGGCACCAAGGCAGAAGCGACTCTCATCGCTGAAGACGACACGTCTCCATTCGTCCCTCCATTCACGCCTGTCGCAACACCACTGGAGGCGGGCTGCACGATGTTGGGACGGGACCGTAGCCCAGCTTCATGGAGACGGTTGCGAATGGTCCTCGCCGATACCCCAGGGGCAACAGAGTCCCTAACTTGCTGGGAAGTGGCGGTGCGGTCCCCTACGGCACTGCGTAGGATCCTACGGTCTTGGCGTGCATCCGTGCGTCGCTGCGGTCCGGTCCCAGGTCGACGGGCACGTGCAACTTCCGCCGACCACTGGCGGCAACATCGATGTACTGTGGATACCTCACGCCCCACGTGTTGAGCAATTCGGCGGTTCGTCCACCTGGACTCCCGCATGCCCACTATACGCCCTCGCTCAAAGTCCGTCAACTGCACATACGGTTCACGTCCACGCTGTCGCGGCATGCTACCAGAGTTAAAGACTGCGATGGAGTTCCGTATGCCACGGCAAACTGGCTGACACTGACGGCGGCGGTGCACAAATGCTGCGCAGCTAGCGCCATTCGACGGCCAACACCGCGGTTCCTGGTGTGTCCGCTGTGCCGTGCGTGTGATCATTGCTTGTACAGCCCTCTCGCAGTGTCCGGATCAAGTATGGTGGGTCTGACACACCGATGTCAATATGTTCTTTTTTCCATTTCCTGGAGTGTATATTAAGGAAAGGCAACCCTACGTTTCTCGTGTTTGTAGACTTACAGAAAGCTTTTGACAATGTTGACCGGAATACTCTCTTTCAAGCTCTGAAGGTGACACGGGTAAAATACAGGGAGCGAAAGGCTATTTACAATTTGTACAGAAACCAGATGGCAGTTATAAGAGTCGAGGGACATGAAAGGGAAGCAGCGGTTGGGAAGGGAGTCAAACAGGGTTGTAGCCTATCCCCGATGTTATTCAATCTATATATTAAGCAAGCAGTAAAGGAAACAAAAGAAAAATTCGGAGTAGGTATTAAAATCCATGGAGAAGAATTAAACCTTGAGGTTCACCGATGACATTGTAATTCTGTCAGATACAACAAAGGACCTGGAAGAGCAGCTGAACGGAATGGACAGTGTCTTGAAAGGAGGATATAAGACAAACATCAACACAAGCAAAACGATGATAATGGAATGTAGTCGAATTAAATCTGGTGATGCTGCGGGAATTTAGGAAAGGAGACGCTTAAAGTAGGAAACGGGAGATAAGTAACTGATGATGGTCGAAATAGAGAGGATATAAAATGTAGACTGACAATGGCAAGGAAAGCGTTTCTGAAGAAGAGAAATTTATTAACATCGAGTATAGGTTTAAGTGTCAGGAAGTCGTTCCTGAAAGTATTTGTTTGGAGTGTTACTATGTATGAAAGTGAAACATGGACGATAAATAGTTTGGACAAGAAGATAATAGAAACTTTCGAAATGTGGTGCTACAGAAGAATGCTGAATATTAGATAGGTAGATCACATAACTAATGAGGAGGTACTGAATAGAATTCGAGAGAAGAGAAATTTGTGGCACAACTTGACAAGAAGAAGGGATCGGTTATTAGGACATGTTCTGAGGCATCAGGGGATCATGAATTTAGTATTGGAGGGCAGCGTGGAGGGTAAAAATCGTAGAGGGAGACCAAGAGATGAATACACTAAGGAGATTCAGAAGGATGTAGGTTGCAGTAGGTACTGCGAGATGAAGAAGCTTGTACAGGATAGAGTAACATGGAGAACTGCTTCAAAGCAGTCTCTGGACTGAAGACCACAACAACAACAACTCCTTACACCCAAGCCTTGTCCCCTCCCGCTTCGCCATACAAACCACCATAGGGGCGCTTTTGTAGTTCGGTACACAGACATGCTCCTTGGAGAGAGTGTATCACAGCATCCTTCGTTGGTAAAATGTCTGTAACAACGTTGGTCGTGGCCGCGTCAACCCACTGTTGTAATGCATCAGTACTGTTCTGTACGTACAGTATGCTCGGTTGTTTTTATATTTTGGAGTAATGTAAACATCTAATGTTTAAGTGTTACTACAAACAAATGTTCTTGAGTGATAATCTGATGTTTCGTAATATATACTTTCGAATTGTTACATAATAATTGCACTGCGTCACGCCTAATTCAGTTCCGCATGCAGAAATGGATGTGTTAAACATTTGAATTAAAAGCTTCGTAGAACGGAAACGATGAATTTCCGGACATGGGTTCCCATTCAAAATATTATGTATCCAGTCCCCTCTACAATTCCTAGAACTTCATAATAGAAATTTCCGAACACCCTGCGTACATACACTCGATTACAGTTACAGATTCTATGTTAGTTGTAGGAAATGAGAAATTAAAACGTTGGAGGGTGGGATAAGAGCAATACTTTTGTTCACCATGATATTTTGTACCCATATAATTTTATACTGGTATCTTAAACACGATCCTCATCATTTGTCAGATGGTTTTAAAGTTTTTCTTCAAAATTTCCGATGACAGTTAGATGAAAAAATAATAAAAACAATTTATCACATTGTCTTTTAATAAAAGACTTTACTGTGAGACTGAAAGAGGGCCACGGTCTTGTCGGCCGGAGTGGCAGAGCGGTTCTAGGCGCTTCAGTCTGGAACCGCGCGACCGTTACGGTCGCAGGTTCGAATCCTGCGTCGGGCATGTATGTGTGTGATGTCCTTAGGTTAGTTAGGTTTAAGTAGTTCTAAGTTCTAGGGGACTCATGAGCTCAGATGTTAAGTCCCATAGTGCTCAGAGCCATTTGAACCCACGGTCTTGCCACTGTGTTAAAACCTGTTCCCGTCAGACCACCGAAGTTCAGTGCTGTCTTGGCTAGTACTTGTGTGGGTCACCGTCCGGATCTGACAAAGAGCTGTTGGCGAGCGATGTGCACTCAGCTCTTGGAAGATGAACTGAGGAGCTACTTGACTGAGGAGTAGCGGCTCCGATGACCAAAACTGGCGGCGGCCGCGAGAGCAGAGTGCTGACGACATGACCATACGTATCCGTACACTCCTGAGGCCTGAGGATGACACAGCGACCGGTCGGTATGGTTGGGCCTTTAAGGCCCGTTAGGACGTTGTTTGCTAGAAGGGAAACATTGCGTGTTATTAACTTGTTGCATTTTGCACATGCCACACCTCATCGTTGCTCTGTTTACATGCTCGGTCAATTACAAATGAATGATACTTTTGTATATTTGCTTAATGACAATCTTTTCATTGTAAAGAAGAACATCAAGTCCACACATGTACCACACGTAACACTGAGATGATTTTTATTATGGTGTGTGCCACAGTACTTTATTTACAATATGTCTGCTGTGTGGAATTCAGCAACATATGGACTGACATGGAAAAGCACATGACCACAACAAATCAAAACGCCAAACAAAGTGAACACAACTATTTCACATTATTTCTAAATAAATGCAAGCACACGTCTACTAAAGAGACTGCTTACACCACGCTTGTCCGCCCTATTCTGGAGTATTGCTGAGCGGTGTGGGATCCGCATCAGGTGGGACTGACGGATGACATCGAAAAAGTACAAAGAAGGGCAGCTCGTTTTCTACTATCGCGAAGTAGGGGAGATAGTGTCACAAATATGATACGTGAATTGGAGTGGCAATCATTAAGACAAAGGTGTTTTTCATTGCGACGGGATTTTCTCATGAAATTTCAATCACCAGGTTTCTCTTGCGATTGCGAAAACATTCTGTTGGCACCCACCTACATAGGTAGAAATGATCATCACGATAAAATAAGAGAAATCAGGGCTCTCACAGTAACATTTAAATACTCGTTTTTCCCGCTTGGAACGGTAGAGAGACAGCTTGAAGGTGGTTCATTGAACCCTCTACCAGGCACTTTACTGTCAATGGCAGAGTAATCACGTAGATGTAGATGAACCACTTTATCGTGTTTCCTTTATTAAATTACTCTAAATACGCTGTTCATCAAAACAGCTGTGAAACTGTACATATTAGGCACCTAAAGATTAGCAAGGTAGCTCGAAACCGGTTATGGCACTAACATAAAATGTTTAAAAAGTATTTGTGTCTGGTTGCGTCATTCGCCAACTATCATTAACGGTCACGAACTATGCAAGATCCAACATGGATAAAGGAAAGTAGGTACAAATGGTTCAACAACTCTGGCTCCACCCTAAGGTGGAGTTCTGTAGTTAATGAGCTCTCTAATTAATGTAATGGAACTAATGATTCAAGACAAGAGAGGAAGAGACTGGTCATATACGATGTGGAAAAAGGTCCATGTTAGGAAATGAGGAGACTCTTGGGGAACAGCGAAGAGTGGTGAAGAAAATCAGTTGTTGAGAACCATCCGTCGGATTGAGACCTACGAAGAGAAGATATAGCTTTCCAGTTTTGCGATATTTTACGTCTGTAAAACAGAAATGCATTAGTGTGGATGACCTGTGGACGAAACGGAGTCGACAGTTATCGATAAATGGTACACAGCGAGGGAGAAATTGAGGGGGAACGGTTGCCCCGAGAGATACGCAGAATTGCTCAATCTGAAGGGAACAGAATGGGGAGTCCTATATTTGGGGAGGGCAGCGAAAGAGCCGGCGGCATTTCCCATTCTGCGCGAGTCGCCGGCAAAGTGCATATTCATGAGGCGCGGCCAATCGCCGGCCGAACGACAGCTGTGCACCGGACTCGCGAGCAAACAGCCGCGGGTGTGGATGTGGGTGTGGGTGTGGGTGGGGGTGGGGGTGGGGTAGAGGCGCTGCCGGGCCGGAACTGAGGCAGGCGGCGCGGGTGGGTGTAGCCCCGGGCTGGAGACCGGCTCAGCGGCGGCTAAGCCGCGCTGTCTGCGGAAGCTCTGCGGGATTACCCGCCAGGGGCAGGTGCTGCGCTGGGCTGCACTGTTTGTCGCGTGCCCTGCACGTGACCACTGCCGCACACCGCGAGGTGAAGCACGGACCCATTAGGACAGTTCAGGACCCCCGCATCAGTCGCTGCCACCGAAGGTTAACTGTACTGTACGGCCAATAGTCTTAAAGTTTCAATTATTACATAGAACGGAATCGAGATGCGACCTAGAATACTTTTAATTACACTGAAGATACAAAAAAAAAAAGAAAACTGGTATAGGCATGCATATTCAAACACAAAGACATGTAATCGGCAGAATACGGCGCTGCGGTCGGCAACGTCTACAGGGTGTTACAAAAAGGTACGGCCAAACTTTCAGGAAACATTCCCAACAAACAAACAAAGAAAATATGTTATGTGGACATGCGTCCGGAAACGTTTACTTTCCATGTTAGAGCTCATTTTATTATTTCTCTTCAAGTCACATTAATCATGGAACGGAAACACACAGCAACAGAACGTACCAGCGTGACTTTAAACACTTAGTTACAGGAAATGTTCAAAATGTCCTCCGTTAGCGAGGATACATGCATCCACCTTCCGTCGCATGGAATACTTGATGCGCTAATGGAGCCCTGGAGAATGGCGTATTGTATCACAGCCTTCCACAATACGAGCACGAAGAGTCTCTACATTTGGTACCGGGCTTGCGTAGACAAGAGCTTTCAAATGCCCGCATAAATGAAAGTCAAGAGGTTTGAGGTCAGGAGAGCGTGAAGGCCATGGAATTGGTCCGCCTCTACCAATCCATCGGTCACCGAATCTGTTGTTGAGATGCGTACGAACACTTCGACTGAAATGTGCTGGAGCTCCATCGTGCATGAACCACATGTTGTGTCGTACTTGTAAAAGCACGTGTTCTAGCAGCACAGGTAGAGTATCCCGTATGAAATCGTGATAACGTGCTCCATTGAGCGTAGGTGGAAGAACATGGGGCCCAATCAAGACATCACCAACAATGCCTGCCCAAACGTTCACAGAAAATCTGTGTTGATGACGTGATTGCACAACTGCGTGCGGGTTCTCGTCAGCCCACACATGTTTGATCACGTTGCAATGAAGCCGCATCCGTAAAAACATTTGCACTGAAATGAGGATTGACACACTGTTGGATGAACCATTCTCAGAAGTGTAACCGTGGAGGCCAATCAGCTGCTGATAGTGCCTGCACACGTTGTACATGGAACGTAAACAACTGGTTCTCCCGTAGCACTCTCCATACAGTGATGTGGTCAACATTACCTTGTACAGCAGCAACTTCTCTGAAAATGACATTAGGGTTATCGTCAACTGCACGAAGAATTGCCTCGTCCATTGCAGGTGTCCTCGTCGTTCTAGGTCTTCCCCAGTCGCGAGTCATAGGCTGGAATGTTCCGTGCTCCCTAAGACGCCGATCAATTGCTTCGAACGTCTTCCTGCCGGGACACCTTCGCTCTGGAAATCTGTCTCGATACAAAAGTACCGAGCCACGGCTGTTGCCCCGTGCTAATCCATACATCAAATGGGCATCTGCCAACTCAGCATTTGTAAACATTGCACTGACTGCAAAACCACGTTCGTGATGAACACTAACCTGTTGATGCAACGTACTGATGTGCTTGATGCTAGTACTGTAGAGCAATGAGTCGCGTGGCAACACAAGCACCGAAGTCAACATTACCTTCCTTCAATTGGGCCAACTGGCGGCGAAACGAGGAAGTACAGTACATACTGACGAAACTAAAATGAGCTCTAACATGGAAATTAAGCGTTTCCGGATAGATGTCCACATAACGTCTTTTCTTTATTTGTGTGTGAAGAATGTTTCCTGAAAGTCTGGCCGTAACTTTTTGTAACACCCTGTATATAAGACAACAAGTATCTGGCGCATTTTTAGGCAGGTCAATCTTGCTACAATTGCAGGTTATCAAGATTAAGCTAGTTTGAACGTGGTGTTACAGTCGGCACAGGAGCGAGGGGACACAGCATCTCCGAGGTAGCGATAAAGTAGGGATTTTCTGGTACGACCGTTTCAGGAGTGTACTGTGAATATCAATAAACTGGTAAAACATCAAATCTCCGACATCGCTGCGGCCAGGAAAGATCGTACCTTAACGGGACCAATGACGATTGAAGAGAATTGTTCAACATGCCAGAAGTGCAACCCTTCCACAAAGTGCTCCAGACTTCAGTGCTCGGCCATCAACAAGTGTTAGCGTGCGAACCATTCAACGAAATATCATCGAAATGGGTTTTCAGAGCGAAAGGCCACTCGTATACCCTTGATTACTGCACTACACAGAGCTTAACATAGCTCACCTGGGCCCGTCGACACCGACATTGGACTGCTGATGACTGGAAACGTGTTGCCTGGTCGGACGAGTCTCGTTTCAAATTGTATCGAGCGGATGGACGTGTACGGGTATCGAGACAAACTCAACAATCCATGGACCCTTTATTTCAGCAGGAGACTGTTCAAGTTGGCGGAGGCTCTGTAATGGTGTGGGGCGTGTGCAGTTGCAGTGATATGGGACTCCTGATACGTCTGATGCGACTCTGATAGGTAACACATACGTAAGCGTTCCTATGTGATCACCTGCGTCTATTCATGTCCATTGTGCATTCAGACGGACTTGGACAATTCCAGCAGGACAGTGCGACACCCGTCACTTCCAGAATTGCTACAGAGTGGCTCCAGGAACACTCTTCTGGGTTTAAACAGTTCCGCTGGCCACCAAACTCCTGACACATGAACATTATTGAGCGTATCTGGGAAGCCTTTCAACGTGCTGTTCAGAACAGATCTCCGCCTCCTAATTCTCTTACAGATTTATGGACAGCCCAGCACGGTTCATGGTGTCATTTCCCTCCAGCAGAACATCAGACATTAGTCGAGTCTATGCCACGTCGTGTTGCGGCACTTCTGCGTGGTCGCGGGGGCCCTACACGATATTAGGGAGGTGTACCAGTTTGTTTGGCTCTTCAGTGTATTAGGTAGGTACATAAGTTAGTAGCGTTTTTGTTTTGCATTTTGGAATTCCGTTTGTTATGGGTTTATTTATCGATTATCATTTTTTATTTACAGTTCACTGTTGCTGTCTGAGTTCACATACTGTCTTTTCTAATTTGGAGGTGCTGAGTGGAACTGTGGACGCCAGAAGATGGAGTGCGAAGCGGAGAAATCGGAGCGATTCCCAGATATTCCTCTGCTCAGTTCAGTACTGGAGTGGCAGCAGAGGAGGCAGCCAGAAACATTTGCACAGTGTAAGGGGATAACGCCACTGGAGCGAGCACGGCAAGAAAATGATCTCCTCTTTTTAAGGAGAATCGTTTTGACATTTGTGACTCTCCACATTGACGGTGTCCCTCAGGTTTTTTTAATATCGTTTAATCGCACTAACCCACAATGATTCACGTCAGAGTACTAAAAAGATGCGATGAACTGTGGTCATTCCGCCATCGTGCGACATTTGCATCCAATGGGAAAGGTTCAAAAATCGGGCGCATTAGGTACTGCATGCCCTAAGCCAAAATCAAGAAAGTCAGAGGGTGGCTATATGTCCATCTCCGCTTGCTCATCATCAATTGGCTCGTGAACAACACGGGCCATTCCTATCCTGTGTCATTGCTGATGACGAGAAATGGTTTCTTTATGGTATCACATGGAAAAGACAGGAATAGTTGAGTCCAAACAAAGCAGCAACTCCTCTTACAAAGACCTGCGCGCTCGCACGTGGGGTAATGTTAAGCATCAGGTGGCCAGCGACGGTGTGGTATATTACAAATTGCTTCCGCATGTGTAAGCATCAATGTTGACATTTTTTGTCGACAACATTATTGCAGACGCAATACAACAACAAAGATCAGGAAGACTATGTGAAATGATGCGGCTCCATGATGAAGCCCTCCCGCATTCAGTTAGACACACAAAAAACGCAGTACAGGTTTGGCTTGAAAAGTCATTCCACTTTACTCATCAGATCTTGCGCCCTCAGGTTTTCACATTTTCCACTCAAACTACCTTCCAGGAACTTTCTCTCTAGATGAAAATACGCTCCGAACATAACTCGACAAGTTCGCCTCAGATCCACGCGATTTCTACAATCACGCAATTGAAAAGTTACCCCATCGCTGTGTGATGAATGGCAGCTAGCTCTAAATGTACACTAATGGCCATTAAAATTGCTACACCAAGAAGAAATGCAGATGATAAACGGGTATTCATTGGACAAATATATTATACTAGAACTGACATGTGATTACATTTTCACGCAGTTTGGGTGCATATATCCTGAGAAATCAGTACCCAGAACAACCACCTCTGGCCATAATAACGGCCTTGATACGTCTGGGCCTTGAGTCAAACAGAGCTTGGAAGGTGTGTACAGATACAGCTGCCCATGCAGCTTCAACACGATACCACAGTTCATCAAGAGTAGTGACTGGCGCATTGTAAGGAGCCAGTTGCTCGGCCACCATTAACCAGACGTTTTCAGTAGGTGAGATATCTGGAGATTGTGCTTGCCACGGCAGCAGTCGAACATTTTCTGTATCCAGAAAGGCCCGTACAGGACCTGCAACATGCGGTCGTGCATTATCCTGCTGAAGTGTAGGGTTTCGCAAGGATCGAATGAAGGATGAGCCACGGGTCGTAACACATCTGAAATGTAACGTCCACTGTTAAAAGCGCCGTCAATGCGAACAAAAGGTGACCGAGACGTGTAACCTATGGCACCCCATACCATCACGCCGGGTGCTACGCCAGTGTGTCGATGACGAATACAGACTTCCGATGTGCGTTCACCGCGATGTCCCCGAACAGGGATGCGACCACCATGATGCTGTAAACAGAACCTGGATTCATCCGAAAAAAATGACGTTTTGCCATTCGTGCACCCCGGTTGCGACCATCATGATGCTGTAAACAGAACCTGGATTCATCCGAAAAAATGACGTTTTGCCATTCGTGCACCAAGGTTCGTCGTTGAGTACACCATCGCAGGCGCTCCTGTCTGTGGTGCATCATCAAGCGTAACCGCAGCCATGGTCTCCGAGCTGACAGTCCATACTGCTACAAACGTCGTCGAACTGTTCGTGCAGGTGGTTGTTGTCTTGCAAACGTCCCCATCTCTTGACTCAGGGATCGAGACGTGGCTGCGCGATCGTTACAGCAGTGCGGATAAGATGCCTGTCATCTCGACTGCTAGTGATACGAGGCCGTTGGGAATCAGCCCGGCGTTCCGTATTACCCTCCTTAACCCACCGATTCCATATTCTGCTAACATAATTGGATCTCCACAAACGCGAGCAGCAATGTCGCGATACGATAAACCTCAATTGCGATAGGCTACAATCCGACCTTCGTCACAGTCGGAAACGTGATGGTACACATTTCTCCTCCTTACACGAGGCATCACAACAACGTTTCACCAGACAACGCCGGTCAACTGCTATTTGTGTATGAGAAATCCGTTGGAAACTTTCCTCATGTCAGCGCGTGGTAGGTGTCTCACCGGTACCAACCTTATCTGACGGCTCTGAAAAGCTAATCATTTGCATATCACAGCATCTTCTTCCTGTCGGTTAAATTTCGTGTTTTTATCACGTCATTTTTGTGGTGTAGCAATTTTAGTGGCAAGTAGTGTAGTTTACGTGCGACCGTAGTGCGGCAACAATTTTTTGTTACAAATCACAACGGAGCATCATCTGTAAATCCAGTGTTCAAGGCATACTCCAGAGTGTTTCGATGAAGAGAAAAGTGGGTGCGAAGTTTGTTCCTGATAAGTTGACCCCAAACAAAAACAATGATACGTGGACGTCTATTGCGATTTGATTGCAATAGAAAGCACAACCCTTTTCTACATAAAGGCATCACAGGTGATGAGAGTTGGTGTCATCAATACTAACCTACCACAAAACCTCAAAGTGTAGATATTCACACGAAGTTTCAATGCATTCCAATAAACATTGATTTACAAAGGAGCTGTCTGCTAAATAACCGCGATTCAAGAAAATGCCTGTAAGAAAGAGGAAGAACCCGGCAGTATATGATTTCACGGCTATGGTGTACATCTCAAGAACACCACATCGTATAACTACTACGATAGAAAAAAAACTGCAACATCAAGAAGGAATTGTGCGACATAAACGAAAGCTGCAAGGCGTCTTTCTACATCTGAAAGATGCTATCTATTCAAATTTCGCTCCAGCCGCATAACTGTGGCACTACTAATGCCACTGTGAGCATACGAATAGGGTTTGCTTTCAACAGGGCGCTGTAGTGGTCGCAAGCCATAGCTACCTTTGAGACTGGATTTAGTGAATTGCTGTTGGTCCAGAATGCCCTCAAATTGACAAAGACGATATTATCAACACTTTCCTGAGTTTGAACGACGTCGTGTAATAGGGCTATGAGAAGCTGGATGTCCCTTCTGCGGTACTGCAGAAAGACGTTGCAGGCAGATAGCCACAGTACATGTTTACGGGCAGCGGTGACCATGAGGATGTACAGTCCCAAGAAGACCGGGCTCCGTTCGGCCACGCGGCACTGCCGAGAGGGAAGACCATCGAGTTCGGTGTTTGGCTCTGGCGCATCGTACTGTATTTGCAGCAGTAATCTGAGCAGCAATTGGCACCACAGTGACACAATCATCTGTTACAAATCGGTTACTTCAAAGACAGCTTCGAGCCAAACGTCCTCTACCATGCATTCCACTGACCCAAAACCACCACCATTTGCGGATTCAGTGGTATCAAGCGAGACATCATTGGAGGGCAGGATGGATGTGTGGTGCGTTTCTGATGAAAGCAGGCTCTGCCTCAGTGCCAGTAATGGCTGTATGTGGGTTAGAAGGAAGCCAGTTGAGGGTCTGCAACCTACCTGACACACTGAACCTGGAATTATGGTCTCGGGCGTGATCCCATATAACGGCGGGAGGATCTCGTAGCTATTCCAGGCATCCTGACTGCAAATTTGTACATCAGTCTAGTGATTTGACCTGTTGTGCTGTCATTCATGAACAGCCTTCCAATGGGTGTTTTCCAGGTGGAGTATGCTTGCCCACATGGCACTGTTGCAATACAAACATGTTCTAGAGATTGTTGACATGTTGTGTTGGCCGGCTGTGTTATCGGAGCTCTCCGCAGTCGAGCAAATACCGGACATATTCGGACGGTCACTCCAGCGTCGTCCTCAAACAGCATTAACCGTCCCTATACTGTCGGATCAAGTGCAACAGGCCTGGCACCCCGTTCCACAAACTGGCATCCGGTATCGGTACAATGCAATGCATCCACGTTTGCATGCTTGCATTCAACAATCTCGCGGGCACCCTGGTTATTAATGTACCAGCATTTCACATTTACAATGGCTTATCTCACGTTTACATTAACCTGTAATCTTACAGCTTTACTCAGCAAAATATGTTACCTAGACAAATGTAGTTCCGAAATTTCTTTGCTCTACTTTAGTAATTTTTTGGTTTTGTGATTTTTTTTCCGTCCATGGATTTAGGACTAATACCGGGAAGCGATACGAAATGGGATGATCGCATGAAATCAGTAACAGGGAAGGCGAATGGGAGGCTTAGATACGTTGGAAGGGTTCTGGGAAAGTGAGATGTGTCTGTGGAGATGCCAGTGCCTCTCATTCTACATGTTTGGAGACATCACCAGGTAGGGGAACTCGGGGCAGCATGGGACAGCGTGGCACTGCGATACTGTGCTGTTTTCTTGCTAGGAGAGTGCTGAAACTTGTTGTAGTATCTAAGACTCCGAATGGAAGCGGGGTTGCGCCAGCCATTTTGAATTGGTTGGGAGCGCGACTTACAAGTGGACGATCGTCCTTCCCGTTTCCAGTGGCATTTTTATAACTTTTGGTGAATTTCAAACTAAGATAAGACGTTAATTGTACGTCCATAAATGGCCTGTGATCTTAATGTGCATGATGTTACTGTATGTTAGTTACATAATACACTCCTGGAAATGGAAAAAAGAACACATTGACACCGGTGTGTCAGACCCACCATACTTGCTCCGGACACTGCGAGAGGGCTGTACAAGCAATGATCACACGCACGGCACAGCGGACACACCAGGAACCGCGGTGTTGGCCGTCGAATGGCGCTAGCTGCGCAGAATTGGGCACCGCCGCCGTCAGTTTTAGCCAGTTTGCCGTGGCATACGGAGCTCCATCGCAGTCTTTAACACTGGTAGCATGCCGCGACAGCGTGGACGTGAACCGTATGTGCAGTTGCCGGACTTTGAGCGAGGGCGTATAGTCGGCATGCGGGAAGCCGGGTGGACGTACCGCCGAATTGCTCAACACGTGGGGCGTGAGGTCTCCACAGTACATCGATGCTGTCGCCAGTGATCGGCGGAAGGTGCACGTGCCCGTCGACCTGGGACCGAACCGCAGCGACGCACGGATGCCAAGACCGTAGGATCCTACGCAGTGCCGTAGCGGACCGCACCGCCACTTCCCAGCAAATTAGGGACACTGTTGCTCCTCGGGTATCGGCGAGGACCATTCGCAACCGTCTCCATGAAGCTGAGCTACGGTCCCGCACACCGTTAGGCCGTCTTCCGCTCACGCCCCAACATCGTGCAGCCCGCATCCAGTGGTGTCGCGACAGGCGTGAATGGAGGGACGAATGGAGACGTGTCGTCTTCAGCGATGAGAGTTGCTTCTGCCTTGGTGCCAATGATGGTCGTATGCGTGTTTGGCGCCGTGCAGGTGAGCGCCACAATCAGGACTGCATACGACCGAGGCACACAGGGCCAACACCCGGCATCATGGTGTGGGAAGCGATCTCCTACACTGGCCGTTTACCTCTGGTGATCGTCGAGGGGACACTGAATAGTGCACCGTACATCCAAACCGTCATCGAACCCATCGTTCTACCTTTCCTAGACCGGCAAGGGAACTTGCTGTTCCAACAGGAAAATGCACGTCCGCATGTATCCCGTGCCACCCAACGTGCTCTAGAAGGTGTAAGTCAACTACCCTGGCCAGCAAGATCTCCGGATCTGTCCCCCATTGAGCGTGTTTGGGACTGGATGAAGCGTCGTCTCACGCGGTCTGCACGTCCAGCACGAACGCTGGTCCAACTGAGGCGCCAGGTGGAAATGGCATGGCAAGCCGTTCCACAGGACTACATCCAGCATCTCTACGATCGTCTCCATGGGAGAATAGCAGCCTGCATTGCTGCGAAAGGTGGATATACACTGTACTAGTGCCGACATTGTGCATGCTCTGTTGCCTGTGTCCATGTGCCTGTGGTTCTGTCAGTGTGATCATGTGATGTATCTGACCCCAGGAATGTGTCAATAAAGTTTCCCCTTCCCGGGACAATGAATTCACGGTGTTCTTATTTCAATTTCCAGGAGTGTACATTTAAATGTATCAGTTACTACAATCGATAACCGTTGTTAACCGGGAATGTGCTTCTGCGGCAGAACGGGACGGGGCAGAATGGAATAGTGTTCCGTGCAGCCCAGTACTTTTTTGAAGATAGTATATTTCAAATTACATATTTCTCTTTTTGCTTGCTTTTCCAGATGGTGTCAATTTACCTTAGACAGACAGACAGCCGTGAAATATTTAAATTAATGGGAACGGCAGTTTCAGCCTTTTGACCTTGGTAGTTCTAAAAGCATCTGAGGCAGTGGTAGTCAACCTGGTCTCTGTCGCTCACAGGTGGGCGTTCGAGGTTTCACGGTGGGCGGTAGGCGGTATGGATTTTAAAAACATTTTCATTAGGTTTTCGTAAAATTTTAACATTGTTAGTATATGCTTTAACTTGCTGTAACTCCGCTTTATAAATTTTACAAATTAAAGATACTTCCCTATTTTGTAACTCATCATTACTGCAGAACTGGTGGGCGGTTAGAAAATTTTACTGGTAATAGAAATACAAAACTGGGCGGTAGATAGAAAAGGTTGACTACCCCCCCTCCCCCTTATCTAACTATATTGAATTAGGGCAAAATCTTCAGAGTAACGATGAAACATTTCATTGCTAAGGTTTTAGCCTATCACCTACTAGAAAGACATAGCTTCTCACAATGAAGCTTGTCTAGTTTCGAAGGACTGGGCTATAGGATTTATTACTAGGCACCATAAGTTATCTATCGCAAGCCAGTAAATGCATCTGGTGCACGAGCGATGGGATTTAATATGGTTCAAATGGCTCTGAGCACTATGCGACTTAACATCTGTGGTCATCAGTCGCCTAGAACTTAGAACTAATTAAACCTAACTAACCTAAGGACATCACACACATCCATGCCCGAGGCAGGATTCGAACCTGCGACCGTAGCAGTCGCGCGGATCCGGACTGAGCGGGGATTTAATAACGTAACAGAATTTTGATATTAATCATTAAAAATAACTGTCCAGTTTTCAAATTGAAGTTACAATATGGTTAACGATTTTTTAAGATACCGTATTTCACAGCCTAAATTGTTCATCAAACCGCTTTATATCTTAGTTTTAAGATGACAGTCCTAATAATTTCACAAAAAAATTGCGTTATCACATTCTGTCCAGAGCGTGAGGCATAGAGGGAAATATGCACGCATTTCTTTGATAAAATGTAAGAAATACATACTGAAACGTCCCCTTAGGAAAATTTATGAATGACTGTGCTGATAAACCTCTTACGTTATTTGCTTTTCAAACAGCTGAGCAAAACTGAACGTACTCAGACATTACTCTCTTTACTTATTCTGATCAACATTAAACTGACACACAATATCTTTTGCGCAACGCAATCTGACTTTCAAAAATCTCTACAAACGAATGGCCTGACTAACAATAACCTATGCCTTTCATGAATCACTTACCTCAAAAAAATCTTCGTTACTCAAACTACTGCAATACAACGTGCGCCAATACTGCCAGCTGAATCAAAGATTCTAACTACTGAAGGCATTAACTACTGATAGGCATAGTTAGCAAACGAAAGATTTTGCTAGAGAACAAACAATGTATTTACCTCAATAGTGTTCAAAAGTCATTATATATATCAGTTCATGACATCCAGTCTTACAAATTTACTCTCTCTGATGGGCACCCGTCCAGATCATCCGCTCTCAAAACTCCGCCATCTCACTCCCCACATCCACCACTGCTGGCGGCTCAGCTTCAACTGTGCAACGCTACGCGCTGTTAACAGCCAACTGCCCAACAGTACAATACAATAGACAATATTTCAACAATGCCAACCAGCCACTGACTGCACACAGCACAGTCAGTGATTTTGATATAGAGCGCTACGTGGCATTACCAACATAAAAACCTAAACATGCATTAGTATACAGCGCGAGATCTTCCAGCCAAGCTGCGTTTCCCCTGGCGTTCCAAAATTTAAAAGATTAATATCTTAGTTATTGTTAACTGCAGTTTCATTAGTTAAAAACTTAAAGCTGTATTTCTGTAGTTGTGTTCCCAGAAAACAAACATACCGCCTCGATATTTTTCTTAAAACTGACGTTCTTAGGCTGCGGACATACATGAAATACAAGTTGAGTCTTAAAAAGAAGAAAACAGCATCAGGCCACTGTTGATAATTATATTTATTTGCTGAAATAGCGCCGTTACCGATTGCGAACTGACAAGATTATGTTCAGATGGCTGTTCACGTTTACGTTACATTTGTTGTTGTTTATATCAGTTGTTGAAAAAATTGCAGCCAAGAATTCATTTAAACAACAACAAACATAATGTAGACGTGAACAGCCGTCTAGGGACGAACCTGTCGGTTCGAAAGTAGTAACGGCGCTATTTGGTTAAATGAATTGCTTTATCAACAATGGCACCTGGACCAGGAGCATGGACATGAAACAGATTACAGAGAGCACAGTAGAGCTGAAAAAGCATTTTGTGAGAAAATTACAGTACATTTTCCCTTTTTCACTCTTCGTATGTGAAAGAAGAACTGCGTATGGAGCAGGGACACCACGAAACTGTTGCCAGAATTGATCTGGTTGAAATACCACTATCAGTAAAACGTACGGTAATGAAAATAAATGTATTTAGACTGATGTGGTTTATAAACTTGTCAAGATAATGAAAACTGGACATTGTTTGGCGTCTGCGACGAAAATATACTGTGCCATTAATACGGCGCAGCTACCTGTTGTTTCTGGAAACTATTCTTGGAAAGAAAGTGTAGCCAAAGATCGTGGGGTACGGTTTCTTCTCGCGTAGTCTGTATGGTCTCCACAGATTTCTATTTTTGTTTTCTTTAGCGAATTTTTATGTTGTTCACAAATTGCAAAATATTCTTAACTTTTCATTTTAGTTAAGACCATAGAAGCAGTGTTTTGCGAATGTACTTCTCACGAAAAAGCTATTCTAGTTGATGGAATCGGAGGTATTTGTTAGCTCTGTCTTTTGGGTTCTATGTGATGATATTTCCATCCCCTAACATATATTTGTTTAGAGGACGAATATCAATTTACATAGATTTATATTTAAAAATGTTTTAATGTAACGAAAAATTTTTATCCCCTCTTTCACGCCATTAGAGGCTGAATTTCCAGAAAGGCTGAAATACGTATTTTTTGTATTTTTAACCAAGAAGTCAAACACCAATTCTCAGAGCTATAGATCTGAAATGCATTAGTAGTTCTCTGATAGTGATTTATTCGCAAAAAAAAACCTCTTTCCCCCACTGCTGAAACACGTATTTCTTTATTTCTGACAGAGAGACCAAATACAAATTTTCGTAGTTCTAGCTTCAAGGTTCCCTAAATAGCGAAACGTTTTCAAAAAAACATATCATCTTCTATTTCAGCCCCTTAGGGGTGGAATTCCGAAAAAAAAAATCGCTTCTTCAACGATGCCCACAGCATAACGTCAACACCCTCTTCATATTTCGAGTTTTTATCCTTAGTGATTTGGGCTGGGAAACGATGGCTCAATAATTAGAACATTTGCTTTTATACAGCAGTGGAAATCAATAAATCCAGGGTTCCTACGTAATAAATCGCATAATGTCTGAAACATAAATGTACCGAATTTATTATTGTAGTTGTAGAAACATATAAAACATAAACAATTGTCTCGGAATTACGTAGTTCCTTTCATAAAAGTGTCACCACTGTGCAACCTCCGATGTACATAATTACATACAAAATTAGCTATGCCATTGTTTTTGTTAGGGTTTGTAGTTCTTGCAGTGAAACTGTCACCCACTCTTGTCTTATCACTCTTTTTAGCTGACATCCGGGCTCATATTGCTTTCCATTACTATAAAGACATCTTGGAAGGTTTTATGCGGGGTTCAAATTCGGGCTACGTGCAAGTAAGGGTAAGACGTCGATATCTTTATCTCTCAGACCACTGTTTGGTTGTAGCAGAAATATGCACAGATGTATTATCTTGTTGGAACAATAGACCTTCTTCCCCTAGGTCTTTATGCATTCTAATCAATTCTGTCTCTAGCATCTAAGTGTATTTCTTAGAGTTCATTCTCATGTACATCTTACATTTCATTCTAAAGTTCAGTCAAGCAATGCGTGATTTACCTTAAATGCAGAAGGCTGCCCAAATCGCGATAGTTCCAAAACCAATGTTTCTGCTCATTCTTACCTGCTGCTCTGTTCGGCTCATCTAAGTTTAACTTCTTATCATCACTGAAGATCACTTTTCCGACTCTGAAGTAAATGACGTATGTTTCTCCCCAAACTCCAGTCTAGCCTGAAACTTCCTGGCAGATTAAAACTGTGTGCTGGACCGAGACTCAAACTCAGGACCTTTGCCTTTCGCGGGCAGGTGATCTACTTCTGTGAAGTTTGGAAGTTAGGACACGATTTACTGACGGAAGTAAAGCTGTGAGGACGGGCCGTGAGTCGTGCTTGGGTAACTCAGTTGGTATGCCGGCACGGTAGCTCAGCGTGTTCGGTCAGAGGGCTGACTGGTCTCTGTAATAAAAAAAAAAAACTGAGTGAACGCATCAATAACTAACTACAGCTGATGTCATGTGACGTCCGCTACGACCAAACACAACGAACAATAATGAAAAAAAATGTTGGTAGAGCACTTGCCCGCGAAAGGAAAAGGTCCCGAGTTCGAGTCTGTGTCCGGCACACAGTTTTAATCTGCCAGGAAGGTTCATATCAGCGCACACTCCACTGCAGAGTAAAAGTCTCATTCTGGATCCAATCTAGCCTGTTTATGTTTCGGTGCAGGAACAGTTTTCTGCAGTTGATTCGTGAACGCAATGTGCTTGTCATTTGACAATATTTGTCGTACACATATGGAAGTTACTCGCAATGTCATTCAGCAACGAGATGAGAAGAATAACGGTTTGTGGTCCTTGCTTTGCGCCAAAGTAACCGTTTCGGTGCTTCAGATACTCTGTCCATATCGCGCATGCAACGAGATAATCAGTCTCTGCACCTGAATGGTTCAACTTCTTGGTGATTTGACAGTTAGAGAGGCTCATTACCTTTAGACACCGATTTTTTTTTATTTTTCATCACACGATAACACTTTTCCGCGCGGCACTGTCGGAGCCGTGCTTTATGTACACTACACGCACTGCCACAAACAGCGTCGCCCGTGTCTCCAGTAAATGCACGCATTACGATCGCACACAGCCGGCAGCGTTTATACGGAGTTCCGATCTCTACCACCTGCATCGTTAATGTTTTGTTATATATTGTACTACTGACATCAAACGCAATACCATATAACTGCATTTGTCTGTATACTGGATCTCATACTGTTGCGTATACACCGTGCACAACTATTCCAACTGACAATTTTTTTTTTAAAAATTAGCTATGGGACTTAGCTTCTGAGGTCATCAGTCCCCTAGAACTGAGAACTACTTAAACCTAACTAACCTAAGGACATCACACACATCCATGCCCGAGGCAGACTGAAGCGCCTAGAACCACTCGGCCACTCCGGCCGGCTGACAATGTTAATTTTTCCACAAATATCTGATTCTTCATACTGATTTCCACTACTGTATATAGAACTATGTTACCTATTTTCCAGATCTGACGTTCTGTCCTTTAATATCACATGGAGTGGAGAGAACCTGTTCAAGGTCGAAAAATGTTTGACAGAAAAAGAAAGACATTTATTCCAGAGAACTTGGAAAAGTGTTTGGTATCTGCTCTAACAGACGCGAATACTCGTCGGCAGCAGGATCTAATTATCATCTCTGATATTAGGAATTGCATGTATAGTGTTGGAGTCCGAAGGGAGCTCGAATTTTGTATCGCTTCTTTCTTTTTAACAGCACCTTGATTTATAATGTACCTTTTCTTCATTGTAGTGCATTGTTCCGGACGTTTAGTGTTTATTTCTGGAACATTAGTGCATAAATGCATTCATGTGTTCGAAATTTTAGTTCAAAACAATATGCCCTCTAGTCAGGACATATCCAATATTCACGTTTACGCGTCTTCTCACGGAAGATTTCAAAAATTCGGTTTTAAGTAGAAACTGGACTTAACCACTGGAAAGAAAACTGTTAAAATTAGGTGGAGCAGACGACTATTTGTGACGGGTTAGTGCCCAGATTGATTTCTGGAAAAATGCTGTAAAATGCAGACGATTACAAAAATGGTTCAAATGCCTCCGAGCACTATGGGACTTAACATCTGAGGTCATCAGTCCCCTAGAACTTGGAACTACTTAAACCTCACTAACCTAAGGACATCACACACATCCATGCCCGAGGCAGGATTCGAACCTGCGACCGTAGCGGCCGCGCGGCTCCAGACTGTAGCGCCTAGAACCGCTCGGCCACTCCGGCCGGCACAAGATTACATCTTTTAACACCACCATCAGTTTTGTGGGGCCGGAATCTGTTATTTACGGGCAAAACGGAGTTGTAGCTTGGAGACTGTGGTCGGATCGTTTAAGGTTACGCGCTTGCATTCAAGTTTGCAAAACGCTTCGTGATGATCGTCAGTTAATCTCATGGACGCTGTAGCAAGTTGCAAATGAATGAATGGCAGAATACTAATTGTATTTGGCCGTTGCGTCTCCACGCCACCACCCATTAAGCTCGTATTGGTCATTTGCTGTAACAATAAAACATTAAAACAATTCATGTGTCTTATATCGGTTAGGAGAACTGTGAAAACGAGAACCTACGAGACTTAACTAATTTATATTAATTTAATTGCAGATGTTTCCGCAGCTAATAGATGACACTTGCATCAGATCTGTCCAGATAAAATTTACTGACACCCAAGGAACAACTCTATATAGTACGTCCTGTCAGTATAAAAGCTAACAGGACAGAGAGAGAAATCCGAGCAGGATCGCTCTTCACTTACCTAAAGAAAAAAAAAGTGTTACAGTCAATAGCAACCAGCCACAAGTAATAAATGCATTTCACAAAATTTGCATTTGAAGTTATTTAATAGGTAATAGCACATTTTTGTGCTTCCCGTGGTTTTTGCGACGTTAAATTTACACAAAATTACGTAGATCTGTGGATGCAATGCTTCAACGCGTGTCGCCTATTTGCCAGGCGCGATTTGTTCCATATACTGCAACAGAGAGCAGAACGAATTAGGAAATCCCTCATTTACGCTTGTCAGCACATGTTTATGTAATCCGTCATTCTGCCGTTCGCTCTCCGTTGCTGATATCGATTCGTTTTCTGACCCCAGCAACTAATTTGCAAACAGATGTCGTTAGTATTTTGCTTTCTATCGTGATATCTGAAACATTCTGCAGTTCACATCAGCTCCTCCTGCGTTTCTACTGGGAAGTCAGAATATCATGATCAATCATTCAGCGTCAGTGTGGGACATCGGTCACATGCGAAATCGCTATGCGTCGAAGCCCTCGTTACAGCAAGACCACGACAGCAGCTACAACACGTCACCGTCCATCTCAAAGATAAACAGTCGTGCGGCAACGAACAGTAAGGCTCCTGGCAAATGTCACACCTGGTGAATGAGATGTTTACCGTGCAAGGACGTCGCACATTACCAAGCACGTTGACGTGGTGCAGAACCTGACTGATGACATCCGAAACAACTATGTGACCTCCTTTATATTATCTTGCTGCCAATGGTATGAGTATGAAAAATTATGAATCAACATGCTCTCATAGCTGATTTTTTTCTTACATTTTTTTAGAGAAGCAGCACTGGACTTGCGGCCGCTATATTTCTAGGGTAGTATAATCTGTTTAGAAGCTGACGTTACAAAGATCTGTGTCCGTATGCGTTGCGTTGTAACTTAAATTGCGAACTAACATATCAGTTAATTCATTTCCAAGAGCTTTCTGACATGTCGATATTTTCCTAGATGAATGGATCGACATCGGCTATAATCTAACCAGTGCTGATTTATAGGGCGCGCGCGTCCTTGTGTGTGTATGTGTGTGCGTTTGTGCGTCGTGGTTCACAAGTGCGATCTACGCAGTGTTGTCAAGAAAGTGCTTACCTAGCTATAACTCTATGTTTGTTTAGAAAAACATGCTTCTAACCTGATTAATTCGGATCTTCGAGTTAACACAATACTTGGTAATACGAGGGTAATCCCAAAAGTAAGGTCTCCCATTTTTTATAAGTACATAGACCTGTTTATTTCTACAATGTTTTACATCAGTTTACAGCTTGAACATTTAGCTATTTTTCGACATAATCCCCATTTCTGTCGACACATTTTTGTAGACGCTGTGGCGGTTTTTGTATGCCTACGTCATACCAGCTCGCCGCCGTGCTGTTCAGAAAGTTATGAACCTCCTCTTTCACCTCGTTGTCGGAGCTGAATTGCTTTCCGGCCAAATGTTCTTCTAACTTAGGAAACAGGTGATAGCCACTGGGCGTCAAGTCGGGACTATAGGGTGGGTGGGTGATTATGTTCCGCTGAAACTGTCGCAGGAGAGCAACGGTTTGCCGAGCAATGTGTGGGCGAGCGTTGTCATGGATAATGTGTACGCCTTTGGTTAACATTCCTATTCTCCGGTTCTGAATTGCCCGTTGGAGAGTTTTTCAGAGTCTCACAGTACCTGATGTGAATCTTCAGGTTTTGGCGGGGCAAAGACTGTTCCAGTAAGTTCCTCTCAGCGTTAATTGTGGTCCCAGCGATTCAGCTCCGACGACGAGGTGAAAGAAGAGGTTCATAACTTTCTGAAAAGCACGCCGGCGAGCTGGTATGACGTAGGCATACAAAAACTGCCACAGCGTGTACAAAAATGCATCGACAGAAAGGGTGATTATGTCGAAAAATAGCTAAACGTTCCAGCTGTAAACTGAGGTTAACCACTGTAGAAATAAACAGGTCTATGTACTTACAAAAAAATAGGGGACCTTGCTTATGGGATTACCCTTGTACGTAGCATCTACAACTTGTTCCGTAAACAATACGTCGCTTGTTTAGCGATTCTGCAATTATGGAAGTGACAGAACAACGTTCTAAACTATTATTGCCAACGAGACGCACTGTTTTGGTTACATCCAAGGGCAATCGTAAACGAAAAAAATCAGTCAATCAATGAGTCAATACAGAAGACCTGTAAGAGACAATAAAAGTGCAGGTATTCTTGTTGTAATAAATCTCGACCTACGTCCCTCTACAAGTAAATACCACGGGATTGCTGGGTGAGAAGAACTTCTGTCTGGAGAATCGTACATAGTTTTTTACGACCGTATCACATCCACGTTAGTCAGGCATTAAGCAGAAATGATTTACAGACAAGAATCGCTTCCTGTACCTCGTTTCTAAATCTAAACCTGGGATTCGCCACTCTCGTATTGCGTGCCTCCCAATCTAGTGGGGAAACGAGGGGCCGGGAAGTGTAAATATGCATAATGGCCACTGCAGCCCGTCTGAAGGAAACTTCGATGGTTATGTCACAAAGGCAAACAGCACGCCTGGACCATAAATGCCAAATGTGGACAATCCATCATATATTCACCAGACTTTATTCTTTGATGAACAGTTAAATGGTGATCGTCAATCAGCAATTATCCGATATGCATTTACAGAGTTGTTTGAAGATGAATGACTAAGAACTCCTTTGTTAATGCGTTTATGGCAAGACGGAATCCAAGCACAATTTTCCTCGGTGCCATGTGTACCTCAAATCAAAGTTTTCCTCTTCGATGGTCTAGCTGAGGAAAGCCAGTGACTTGTCCAACATGATCGCCAGAATTAACCAGTTTGGATTATTTCTTTTGGTGTCGTAACAAAAATACTGTGTGTCAAGAGTGTCCCACAATGAGAGGTGAAATGAAGGATGCCAGCCCCTCACAGATGTAGAGATACTTCGGGGTAATGAAAGTGACACGACTTCGATAAAAAATTTTGAACACCTATTAACATAAACTGAAATATAAAAATGTGGTATTTGATAATAATTTGTTTTAATTGTTGATGTTGTTTTATTCAGTCTGAATACTGGTTCGAGGTAGTTCCAAACTCTAGTGTATCCCGTATCGGCCTCTTTATCTCGATTACTGCACCCTGCACCCATTTCAATCTTCTTAATGTATGGTCATGCCCCCTCCCCCCCCCCCCCCCCCCACTTACACACACACACACACACACACACACACACACAACCCACACCAATCACTCTTTCCTCCATAATGAAACTGATGAATTCTTGATATGTGCTATCAACCGAGCCCTTGTTATAGTCAAGTTGTGCCACAAACTTCTTTTTTTTTCACCAGTTCGTTTTAGTATATATTTCTCACCTATCAGATCCACCCATCTAATATTCAACATTTTTCTGTGGCACCATATTTCAAATGCTTCTTTTCTCATCTTGTCTGACCTACTTATGGTTTACGCTTGAATTCTGTTCCAGACTACACTCCAGACACATACTTTCACTTCTGTTAGAATTGCAAATAAACTGTATTTAAAAGGAAAGTGTAATAGAAAGATTTCCCTGTCAGTAACAATGAAAACCACACCTATTATCCTACAAACTTCCCATTTCTTTCCTTCAGAGTTGTCGAAACCGTCTGCTACAGGAATAGTTCATTTTAATACAGCCAAAGCATCTGAAAATACAATAAAATATCCGATTTTGAGAGCTCTTTTCAGCTTCACGAATTCTTTTCCATTTGAAATTATAGAGTTCATGTTTTCCATTTTTAAACAGGTTCAAGGCATTGTTACGTTCGTGATTCCTTTCATATTCTACGCTTTGTCTAAACAGCTTTCCACACGAAAGAGATCGGATGCACCGTTTGCAGGAATAACTACCAGCACGATGAGGTCTGATGGAGGCCCTCAGACTGCCGGCCTTGCTGTAACTTCAGTAATGATACGAGCGCGGGCTCAGCCTTCTGTCGAAAGTAAAGTACGACTCGATTTTTTCTGCCAAAATGAAATTTTTGACGTAATGTATTATACGAATGTAAATTAAGCTCTACTGTTATCTTTTCTACGTACCATAACTACGTCTTTTCAGAATACGTTATTATTTAACCTGTATGGCTATGCGGATGCTGAGAAATTCTACGTTTCCAGTTGCGTATGTGAAGGCTATTTGGCACTAAGCTGCTATATGTTGTGTATGAGATAACTCAGTTCGTTGTTCTTGTTTTCTTCTCCCAGTATGTTACTGTGATAGTGTAAGGCCTGTACGCTTGTGATCACTGTTCATTTCGTCACTCAATCTGCACAGCTGTGTTACAATGGAGTAGCTCTGACGTGCCAAAGTGTGTATAAAGACTTTTCCAATGCATCACCTAGTATAATCTATTTCGTCATGAGGTCCTTACCAGTAATAGAACTACTAAAATAAAAGAATTAACAAACAAGTTACATCATACCTCAAATTCATATGCTTCCAAACATTATGGCATCACACTGGACTTGCAAATAAGAATGTAAATCTATTAGAAGCACTATTCAAAACTGTTAAAAAAGAAATTGTAGACTCAATGTGATAAACTAACCAGCTCTAACAGAATTTATGTCTGAAATTTACAGCTAAATTGAAAATACAAAGAGCAGTTTAATAACATAATGACGATCAGCACAATCAAAACGTAAGTGTAGCTTACACTGTATTTTTCAGTTGTCTGTGTGATATTTGATTAGACACAACTTATGATGCACACAATTATCAGTTAATGCTTGCCGTTTTATCCGTGTCCATAACTAAGTGGAAGAGAGTATACTGAACACAGACAACAAGGATTGCTTTAAAGTAGAAAACACACATTTCTAGTTCCGAAGCTTGTGAAGTGGAAAGCAGACTCGATATAAACACATCTTAAGTCACAGTACAACCAATTACTTTGATAGACTGCAGCATAATTTTTTTGACTCATTGATACCTTTGATGTCCGGTACTAACATCGTTAAGAGCTGATATTTCTAACCTCGTATTGTCAGTTTCTCTGACACTTTCATCTGGTCTGTCAACAATATTCACCACATTGTCAGACTTTGCCCACTGTCTAAAAAACAGTTTTCTGCCTGACGTATGTTGTATAGCTTTACGATCAAATGGAAATTTTTTATCCCCATTTTCAGTGTAAAGTCTTCAAAGATTGTGACTGATACAAGAGTTTTCGGTAAACATTCAGCAGAACTCACGTTTATAATGAAACAAATGCATCTTCAACGAAGTGTTCTATGTTTCATGAACATGAGCAGAATAAACTCCGGTCCTGAAGACTGAATATTATATTTCGTCCCTAATGTACCACTTCCAGAACTGTAATTTATCAGCCTGTTCTTATTCCTGTCCACGCACGTCACTGTATTTCCTGTTCTTTGGCAGCTCGACACTCAGAATGGATCAGATACTCATATTGCCGGTTTTACAGATAACACATGTTCACAGCCCTCTTCATTCTGTGTTTTGGAATAATATCGTTTTATGTGAAATGCTTTGTGCAAACTGCTGCTTCGGGAACTGGTTCTAAATCACTCTTGTCACGGGAAAAAGCCATTACGTTATGGAAACGGAAAGAACTGGCATACTGTTTCTGCATACCCTTCCTTCAATGTATAGCTGGAAGTGCAGCAAGGCGCACAGTATTCGCTTGTCCTCTGAACAAGCCGTTAATATCTTCCGAGGATAAGTGCCACTTCCAGGTGTGCTGAATTTGCGGTAATACCTACAAAGATTCTAAGTGAAAGATTTCAGTTACTTGAAACATGTTTTGGCATCAGTTCCCTCTCTAATTGCAATAACGAATAGCAGTTACTTTAGGAGGCAACATGTGATGCCTCTTAGATCGTTTGCAGATGGCGCTGTCATTTACCTTTTCCAAAAATCATCAGAAGATCACAAGAAATTGCAAAATGATTTACACAACATATCTGCGTGGTGCGAAAAGGTAACGATCCGTAAACAATAAAAAGAGCCACGTAATCCACATGAATATGTTGTGAGGAAGGAAGAACAAAGATAGCGTTTTACTGGCAAAACACTTCGAAGATGCAACAGATCTAAAGATACGCCTACAACATGCTTGCCCAGCATCTTCTGTAATGTTGCTGCGGGTATCTTATCCATACCAGAGAAGGTTAATGGAAGACATCGAAAAAGTTCAAAGAAGGGTAACTTGTTTTGTATTATGACAAAATAGGAGAGGAATTATCATTGATATTACACATATTGGCGTGACATTCATTGAGAAAAGGCTTTGAAGTTGGAGCAAGATCTTTCCACGAAATTTGACCGGTGTCTGGAGATTTGAGGACACCGGGGATTGGACAACACTCCCCTCTCCCCCTCCTGCCTCCCCTGCCGTCCCATTCTCTCAAAAGATGTGTGAACGCACGCTGCTGGAAAAGCAAATCCCTTTGCTTACTTTGTTGCCGAAGCAAGGACAAAACATTGTGGTTTTTAACATGAAAAAGGAAAATTGTTCGAACAATGGCCGGCCACTGTGGCCGAGCGGTTCTAGGCGCTTCAGTCCGGAACTGCGCTGCTGCTATGGTCGCAGGTTCGAATGCTGCCTCGGGCATGGATGTGTGTGATGTCCTTAGGTTAGTTAGGTTTAAGTAGTTCTAAGTATAGGGGGACTGATGACCTCAGTTGTCAAGTCCCATAGTGCATAGAGCCACTTGAACCATTTTTTGTTCGATTAAGAGTCCATGTTTTCCAATCTACAAACAAGCAAAAAGCACTTGTTTGTCTTCAGAATATTGCTGAAACAGCAGTTATACCAAAATTAAAAATGCTCGTATCACAGCACAAAAAGATGAATATGTACGGGGGGGGGGGGGGGGGGGGCAGAGTTAGGAGTGTAAAAGAAGGGAACTAGCTTTTCGATTTACCTAGTAGCATCAAAGATATTTAAATCAAAACATTTTGACATATTCGTGCTTTTAATCCACGCCAAGAAATATTATGCTATCAGAAAATCTTTTTTAGGTATTACACCTATGCTCTTCAGCCATTTGATATTGTACACGATGTCCCAAGAAAACACCGATAACGCTTAATACGTTGTGCGAGAACGCACACTGATCGGTTTTCAAGCTGAAACCCATATCTGGAAACATATTGCGGGGGCGCTGGAGAGCGTAGGTGGATGTGCGTTCCACATTATGTCGACGAACACGTCAGGAGCACACTGTACTGTCTAGATTACAAACGGGCTTCGAACTTCGTACCTCCTACGTCAATGTAAAGCCTACATTGGTGGTCCTAGCGTCACACACATGATTCACTTCGTGCGGTTGTCTTTGAAGAATTTCTGTAAAGTCTTTTGCTGACGTCACGAATGTGCCATACGCCGTAGCCTCGATACTACTCCACTGAAAATAGTCGAGAGGTGTCAGACCTTGTGAAGACTGTGGACAATATCCACAGGTAGCAAAGTGCTACTGCTTTACTGCACAATGTACACATTGAGGCGTCTCTCGGCAGGCGCAAACGTAAAATGGTGTGCGGATGTTTGTTTGGAAAAATGTTCCGCATACAGTCTTGCAGCAGCCGTCCCATAGCAATCCGCTTTATCGTATGCAGGCACCACGTGGCCAAGTGCCGAAGCTCTGTACTGGAACGTTTCGCACAGCTGTCAACAATGTTACTGCACAGGCGGACCGCACCAAGTCCGCAGTAGCATGCGCTCAAGGGCTGTATGGGGGTATGTAGCGCATGCGCAGGAGTGTTATTGCGCTCAGGTCGTACACAGACTGCTAATGGGTTGCATACCTTCTGTATGCAACGAGTCGAAACAAGGCCCCCGGAGTAGACAACATTCCATTAGAACTACTGACGGCCTTGGGAGAGCCAGTCATGACAAAACTCTACCAGCTGGTGAGCAAGATGTATGAGACAGGCGAAATACCCTCAGACTTCAAGAAGAATATAATAATTCCAATCCCAAAGAAAGCAGGTGCTGACAGATGTGAAAATTACCGAACTATCAGTTTAATAAGCCACGGCTGCAAAATACTAACGCGAATTCTTTACAGACGAATGGAAAAACTACTAGAAGCCGACCTCGGGGAAGATCAGTTTGGATTCCGTCGAAATGTTGGAACACGTGAGGCAATACTGACCTTACGACTTATCTTAGAAGAAAGATTAAGAAAAGGCAAACCTACGTTTCTAGCATTTATAGATATAGAGAAAGCTTTTGACAATGTTGACTGGAATACTCTTTTTCAAATTCTAAAGGTGGCAGGGGTAAAATACAGGGAGAGAAAGGCTATTTATAATTTGTACGGAAACCAGATGGCAGTAATAAGAGTCGAGGGGCATGAAAGGGAAGCAGTGGTTGGGAAAGGAGTGAGACAGGGTTGTAGCCTCTCCCCGATGTTATTCAATCTGTATATTGAGCAAGCAGTAAAGGAAACAAAAGAAAAATTTGGAGTAGGTATTAAAATTCATGGAGACGAAGTAAAAACTTTGAGGTTCGCCGATGACATTGTAATACTGTCAGAGACGGCAAAGGACTTGGAAGAGCAGTTGAACGGAATGGACAGTGTCTTGAAAGGAGGATATAAGATGAACATTAACAAAAGCAAAACGAGGATAATGGAATGTAGTCAAATTAAATCGGCTAATGCTGAGGGAATTAGATTAGGAAATGAGACACTTAAAGTAGTAAAGGAGTTTTGCTATTTAGGAAGTAAAATAACTGATGATGGTCGAAGTAGAGAGGATATAAAATGTAGACTGGCAATGGCAAGGAAAGCATTTCTGAAGAAGAGAAATTTGTTAACATCGAATATAGATTTATGTATCAGGAAGTCGTTTCTGAAAGTATTTGTTTGGAGTGTAGCCATGTATGGAAGTGAAACATGGACGATAACTAGTTTGGACAAGAAGAGAATAGAAGCTTTCGAAATGTGGTGCTACAGAAGAATACTGAAGATAAGGTGGATAGATCATGCAACTAATGAGGAGGTATTGAATAGGATTGGGGAGAAGAGAAGTTTGTCACACAACTTGACTAGAAGAAGGGATCGGTTGGTAGGACATGTTTTGATGCATCAAGGGATCACAAATGTAGCATTGGAGGGCAGCGTGGAGGGTAAAAATCGTAGAGGGAGACCGAGAGATGAGTACACTAAGCAGATTCAGAAGGATGTAGGTTGCAGTAGGTACTGGGAGATGAAGCAGCTTGCACAGGATAGAGTAGCATGGAGAGCTGCATCAAACCAGTCTCAGGACTGAAGACAACAACAACAACAACCTTCTGTATTCGCACATCAAAATGAGTCGGAATGAATCGTCATAACTGTTCGCCCTCACACTTCGACGCTTTCCACTGACCATGCCGTGCCTTTCCGGATATGGGTTCCTTCTCCAAAAAAGAGAGCTCACTGCGCAGGGTATTGCGTAAAAAACTCAGAAAACGTGTTTTTTTATTGTAAAATCGGAATGAATCTACATTTTTCAACGGGGGGCTTCAATTTTATCGTAAGATTGCATTTTCTGTTATTTGATTCACTGCAAACGGTTCATGTTACTCATGGGTAAATGTTTCTGCTCGTAAAATCCTAATTGTCCACATGCAAATGGTTCCATTAGATGAGTATTAATTCCAGCCCAGTTAAAATCTTTTGCAATAGGAATATATCGATTCGCGCAACTTGCCTGGGCTCGATATCCGGTTCGTCATTCAAACCTTGCTTAATATACTGTAACATAGCTACTGTAAGACACACGTTCGAATGACTATACAAATGACCGCTGGACTGGGCCTTTCCATACATACACGTTACAACGCTTCCGCGCTGTTGTGTTTGTTAACAAATACAGAACGTGTGGTGGCCCTTTTAAGTACTGGCAGCGTCGGGGAAGATGTGCACACTACGGCTTGAAAGCGAAGATTTGCGGAAACCGCAAACTACCTGGTGCAGATGGTCTCAACGAATCTCCTGCAAACTCTGCCGTTACCCCAGCTTTCTCCTTCTCATTTGGAGAAAATTTCCACTAGTATAGGGCGTAATGTCGAACATAATTAAATAATAGAAATCAGAGATAATGTGGAAAGATTTAGGTGCTCATTTTCCCAAGTGCTATTCCAAAGAGAAAAAAGAGAAACGGCCGAGAAATAGTCTGAAACTGATTCTATGAATCCTCTGCCAAAGACTTAAGTTTGAATTGCAAACATTCGTGTGGATGCTGATACAGAATTGTTACTGGGTGACGCAGGACGGTCGACGTAATAACACTCAATAAGGACACATACAATAAATGACAATCAATAGATGACAACAAATGACAAACGAGAGGCAGAAAACACTTCTCGCAAGTACGTAAACAGGTAGTCATATGACATTTACAATTGAATCTTGTAAATTAGCTGCTAATCGTTTTATTATGTTTCGTGCAATTAGCCTATTTCGGGAGCATTGCCATCGTCAGATACACCTGCGAATATTATAGTAGGTAAGTTTCATTTACTTTTGCGATATTTACATGGAGTTAAGCGTACATGTATACTTACGTCTGGATGGGCGAGACGTACGAATTGCATCATTGATGAATCCTTTCGCCAATTGTCGCTGCTTTTTATACTAAAATAAAGTCACCTAGTAATCTGACAGCTACTCGACAATTCACAATGCCGCTGCATGCTTACAAAGTGGCTACAGCTAGTCAGTGGTATTGTTTGTTATTCCTCATCATGATCTAGAACGTCAATAAAATTTTCTAGGTAATATTTATGTTTGAAACCTGTCTGTTCATTTAATACGTCGTGCGGATAATTTTTCATTTGTATGTAAATTTACAGTTCTTTTAGTATGGTTCACGGCAAGTCCTTTTGCTATCGTGTATAAGATTTGAAGTGTAGTTTCGCTTTAGTCGACCTTATGGTTTCGGGTTTTTAAATGCATAAAGAGACTCTATTGATTACTACCACTATCTCTAGTATGTTCTGTAAATCTAATGTTAAAATATCGTCCTATTTGTTCAATGTAAAATTTCTTACAATTGTGACATGTAGTTCTGTATTTGCCTGGATTAGCAAATTGTAGTATTTTGATTCTACCAGAGTGGAGTTTCGTGTTTAGGTTGTAGGTACCTAGGTATGCTAGTTTTATGGGTGTATTTTTCAGTATATTGTTCGTTTTGTACGACAGTTTTACTATGTAGACAGTTGACACGAATGTGTTGTTTTGTTCCGCTGGGGTTTCTCTTGTTAGTATTACACACTGCGAATACTGTCAAAGGAGAGGAACAACGTACAATATATATATACGCATAAAACTAGCAATCAGATCAACCGCCAACCTAGAGACGAAATTCTGCTCTGGGAGGACCAAAATGCCAGAATACGCTAGTACAGGCATATGCAAATCTACATGTGACAATCGTACCAAATTTTACATTAGACGAACAGGACGAAATTTTAACATCAGCTTACAGAACGTACTAGAGATAGCGGCAGCAATCTATCTAGTCTCTTCATGCATTTAAAAACCATAATCATAAAGACGGAAAAATCGGAACTGCACTTCAAATCTTACAGATAATACCAAATGAACTTGCCATGAACATACTGGGAGATATGGAACTTTGTGTACAAATGAAAAACTATCCGCACGACATATTAAATAAACGGACAGACTTCAAACATGAATATTACCTACAAAATTTTATTGACATTGTGAGGGTGAGCTGGCCGAAGTGGCCTAGCGGTTCTAGGCGCTTCAGTCTGGAACCGCTACGGTCGCAGGTTGGAATCCTGCCTCGGGCATGGATGTGTGTGATGTCCCTAGGTTAGTCAGGTTTAAGTAGTTCTAAGTTCTAGGCGACTGATGACCTCAGATGTTAAGTCCCATAGTGCTCAGAGCCATGTGAACCATTTTTTGGGTGAGGCTGACTAGCTATAACCATTTTGTAAACATACAGTATCATTGAGAACTGTCAACTAGCTGTCAAATTACTATTTGACTCTACTTTACTATCATGAAACCGGCAACAATTGGCTAAAGAATTCATCAATGATGCAATACGTACGTCTGACCCTGCTAGAGGTAAGTACATATACACAATTAAGTCCATTTACAAATATCGCAAAAACAAATGAAATGCATCGAGTCTAATATTCGTAGGTGTACTTGATATAGCAGCACTGCGGAAATACACCTGTTTTACGAAACATAATACAACTATTAGTATATAACTTGGAAGATTCAGTTTAAAATGTCATGTTACGACGCTTTTCATGCTGCCGGCCCAACTATACAAAAAATATGTAAAGTCATTGTGCCCGGTCACCGGCTGTGACGTCACCACATATCATGCGATAATTCTTCTGTGATCAGGGACTTTGTGTCCATAACTCAGGCTGCCAAACGAATAGTCGCGCGTAAGGCCTCGGTCTACTGCAGAGTGTCGGCACGATCAGCTCTGCGGTAAGGCTCGCAGCCGCACAGCTACACCGGTGACCAGCTCCTGTCTGCAGTTCGGTGAAATGAAATGATCGTACGGCATTGTTGGCCGGGAGACCCTATGCGGGTTGTTCGGCCGCCGAAATTGCAAATCCTTTTTAGCTGATGTCACTTCGGCGACTTGCGAGTCAGTGATGATGAAAGACACACAACACCCAGTCATCTCGAGACAAAGAAAATCCCTGACCCCGCCGGGAATCGAACCCGGGACTCCGTGCGCGGGAAACGAGAACGCTACCGCAAGACCATGAGCTGCAGTCGGTATTTTTGCCGTGGCGCCTGTCGGCCCCAGATAGCGCCTGTCGGGCTATCCCCAGACTGGCCGACGTGCCTCTGGCCATTACTTAACACGCCTGTCCGCTGTCTCCCGACCTGTCTGCAGCTGCGGTACGGACGGCGGCGCGACACAGAAAGCTCCCGTCTGTAAGTCAGCACTTACTTATCGCCTGGAGATCCACCGTTTCCACCCACCCCACTGGCACATTAAGGACATAGCCGCCATCTCGGCTCTCCTGCCGTCGTTCTTGCTATTTCCACATCTACCAGATGACTGATATCACGTTCATAACTTATACACTGAGATGACAAAAATCGGGGGGGGGGGGGGGGGGAGGGGGGGTACATACTAACATAGTGTCGGACCTCCTTTTGCGTTGCACCATGCAATGCAGTAACTCGACGTGGCATGGACTCAACAAGTCGTTCGAAGTCTTCTACGGATATATTGAGCCATGCTATAGCCGTCCGTAGTTGTGAAAGTGTTGCAGGAACTGACCTCTCGATTACGTCCAATAAATGTTCGATGGGATTCATGTCGGTCGGTCTGGGTGGCAACAACACTCGCTCGAATTATCCAGAATGTTCTTCAGACCAATCGCGAATTTTTATGGCCCGGTGACATGGAGCATTGCCATCCATAAAAATTCCATCGTTGTTAGGGAACATGAAGTCCATGAATGACTGCAAATGGTCTTCAAGTAGCCGAACATAGCCATTTCCAGTCAATAAGTAGTCCATTCCAATGAAACGCAGCCGAAACATTATGGACTAACCACCACCTTGCACAGTGCCTCGGACGTCATGGGGTCTGCACCACACTCGAACACTATTATCAGTTCTTCCCAACTGAAATCGGAACTCGTATGACTATATCAAGGACTTCCAGTTGTCTAGAGTCCAACCGATATCGTCACTAGCCCACGGGAGGCGTTGCAGGTAATGTCGTGCTGTTGCAAACGCACTAGCATCTAGCGTCTGCTGCAGTAGCTTTAACGCCTAATAATTAGTTTGTTCCGGCCCGCCACGAATTCCTCTGCTGGTGCCAACCTCTTCATCTCAGAGTAGCTCTTGCAACCTACTTCCTCAATTATTTGCTGGATGTATTCCAATTTCTGTCTTCCTCTACAGCCCTATTTAGTACCACGGAAGTCATACCCTCATTCCCTCATGTCTTAACGGATGTCCTATCATCCTGTCCTGTCCTTTCCTCTCCGATTCAGCATAGAACCTCCTCATTCCTTACCTTATCAGTCCACCTAATTTTCAACATTCGTCTGTAGCACCACATCTCAAATGCTTCGATTCTCTTCTGTTCCGATTTTCCCACTGTCCATGTTTCACTACCATACACTGCTGTACTCCAGACGTACATCCTCAGAAACTTCATCCTCAAATTAAGGCCGGTATTTTATATTGGTAGACTTCTCTTGGCCAGAAATGCCTTTTTTGCCATAGTTAGTCTGCTTTTGATGCCTTCCTTGCTCCGTCCGTCATTGGTTATTTTACCGCCTAGGTATCAGAATTCCTTAACATCATCTACTTCGTGACCATCAATCCTAAAGATTCTTGCTGTTCTTATTTCTACTACTTCTCATTAATTTCGTCTTTCTCCCATTTTCTCTCAATCCATAATCTTTACTCATTAGACTGTTCATTCCGTTCAGCAGAACATGTAATTTTTCTTCACTGTCGCTCAGGACAGCAATGTCATCAGCGAATCGTATCATTGATTTCCTTTCACCTTGAATTTTAATTTCACTCCTGAACTTTTCTTTTATTTCAATCGTTGATTCCTCGATATAGAGATTGAATTGTAAGGGAGAAAGCCTGCATCCTTGTCTTACAACCTTTTTGATACGAGCACTTCGTTCTTGGTCGTCCACTCTTATTATTCCCTCTTGACATTTGTACATTTTGTACCTAACCCGTCTCTCCGTATCGTTTACCCCCACTTTTTTTTAGTATTTCGAACATCCTGCACCATTTTACATTGTCGAACGCTTTCTCCAGGTGGACAAATCCTATGAACGTGTCTTGATTTTTCTGTAGTCCTGCTTCCATTATTAACCACAACCTCAGGATTTCCTCTCTCGTGCATTTTCTAAAGCCAAAGTTATCGTCATCTAGTCAATCCTCAATTTTCTTTTATATTCTTCTGTATATTATTCTTGTAAGCAACTTCGATGCATGAGCTGTTAAGCTGATTGTGCGATAATTCTCGCACTTGTCAGCTCTTGCTGTATTCGGAACTGTGTGGATGATGCTTTTCCGAAAGTCATATGGTATGTCGCCAGACTCATACATTCTGCACACCAATATGCATAGTCGTTTTGTTGCCACTTCCCCAATGACTTTAGAAATTCTGATGGAATGTTATCTATCCCTTCTGTCTCATTTGACCTTAAGTCCTCCAAAGATCTTTTAAATTCTGGTTCTAATATTGGAACCCCTATCTCTTCTAAATCGACTCCTGTTTCTTCTTCTATCACATCAGACAGAACTTTCCCCTCACAGAGGTTTTCAATGTATTGCATCCACCTTCCGCTCTCTTCTCTGCATTTAACGGTGGAACTCCCTTTGCACTCTTAATGTTACCACTCTTGCTTATAATGTCACCGAACATTGTTTTGATTTTCCTGTATTCTGTTTCTGTCCTTCCGACAATCATTTCTTTTTCGATGTCTTCACATTTCTCCTGCAGCCATTTCATCTTAGCTTCCCTGCAATTACTATATATTTCATTCTTCAACGATCTGTATTTCTGTATTCCTGAGTTTCCCGAAACATTTTTGTACTTCCTCCTTTCACAATCAATTGAAGTATTTCTTCTGTTACCCACTGTTTCTTTGCAGTTACCTTCTTTGTACCCATATTTTCCTTCCCAACTTCTGTTGTGGCCATTTTTAGATATGTCCATTCCTCTTCAACTGTACTGCCTACTGAGATATTCCTTTTTGCTGTACCTATAGCCTTACACAACTTCAAGCGTTTTTCATTATTCGTTAGTACTTCCGTATCCCACTTCTTCGCGTATTGATTCTTCCTGACTAATGTCTCACACTTCACCACTACTATATTGTGATCTGAGTCTGTGTCTGCTCCTGGGTACGCCTTTCAATTCAGTACCTGATTTCGGAATCTCTGTCTGACCATGATGTAATCTAACTGAAATCTTCCCGTATCACCTGGCCTTTTCCAAGTATACCTCATCCGCTTGTGATTCTTGAACAGGGTATGGTATTCGCTATTACTAGCTGAACCTTTTTACAGAACTCAATTAGTCTTTCTCCTCTCTCATTTCTTGTCCCAAGCTCATACTCTCCTGCAACGTTTTCTTCTACTCCTTCCCCTGTAACTGCATCCCAGTGCCTCATGACTATTCGATTTTTATCTCCCTATACATACCGCATTACCCTTTCATTACCTCATACACTTCCCCTATCTCTTCATCTTCAGCTTACGATGTCGGCGTGTATACCTGAACTATGGTTGTCGGTGTTGGCGTGCTGTCGATTCTGATAAGGACGACCCTCTCACTGAACTCTCCACAGAAACACACCCTCTGCCCAACCTTTCTATGCATAACAAATCCTGCTCCTGTTCTACCATTTTCTGCTGCTGTTTATATCACCTTCTTCTCATCTGACCAGAAATCCTTGTCTTCTCTCCACTTCACTTCACTGACCCCTACTGTATCTAGATTGAGCCTTTGCATTTCCCTTTTCAGATTTTCTAGTTTCCCTACTAAGTTCAAGCTTCTGACATTCCAAGCCCCGACTCGAAGAACGTTATCCTTCCGTTGATTATTCAATCTTTTTTTTTTCTCATGGTAACCTCCTCCTACGCAGACTTCAGAAAGATTCTATTGCGGCCAACATACATTTTGTGCAAGGATCACGAAGATAAGATTCGAGAAGTTAGGACTCATACGGAGGCATATAGACTGTCGTTTTTCCTTCGTTCGATTTGTGATGTAACAGGAAATGAAACGACTAATAGCCTAGTAGTACTGGCCACCCTCAGTCACGCACCATACAGTGTCTTGGGGAGTATGTATCCACATGTAGGTATAGAAGTAAAGTTATGGATATATGAATCTCCTCAACAAGAGGATTGTGAGCTTCAGAAACCAGCACAATACACGTGAACACATCCGCGATAGGCTGCTGCTTAATAATGCACGATTGGGTGATAGTCCCGCTTTTCTTCTAGAGGAAACCATAATGGGAAATGTTCGCCTGGACATGTTCGAACAGTTTCTGCTACCACAGATCTAAAAGTTGGAGCCGCCCGTCATCATCCAGCATCACAACGCACACCTACTGTTGGTTTTAAACATGCGGGATGTGGTGGACGACGTATTTCCTGTGCGGTGGATGGGCTGTGACAGTCCCATCGCATGGACGCCGTGCTCTCCAGATGTCACGGTATTAAGCTTCTGTTTGCGGATCTGCGTCAAGGATTTAGTGTACGCAGCGGCAGTCGGTGAAACTGCTAACGTTCGTGCACGAATAAATGAAGCAATCAGATGTGCTGATGCTGCAATGCTGACCCAAACATGGGAGGATACCGAACGAGGAAGCCCAGTGGTTATCACACAGGACTCGTATTTGGGAGAACGACCTTTCAAACCAGCGTCCGGCCATCCTGATTTAGGTTCTCCATGATTTCCCTAAATCGCTTCAGGGAAATGCCGGGATGGTTCCTTTGAAAGGGCACGGCCGACTCCCTTCCCATCCTCCTCTACTCCGATGGGACCGATGACCTCGCTGTTGTTCCCATTCCGCCAAATCAACCAACCATGGGAGGAACTCGAATATCGGCTTGATGTTCTATGAGCGGTGAGTGGGGCACTCATCGAAATTCTGGCATGATGGAAAAAACTCGAATAGCTGCTAAACGTATTACAACAAATTACGGTGCTCTGACTATAATATTTATGCTCTGTCTCTATACTTATGATGTAGAAATCATCGCTCGTATGAAGCTCAGCTTGCCCTTTTCTCATATGATATCCTACAAACCATCGATGGAGGCAAACTGGCAGATTCCATATTCCTAGATTTCCGGAAAGCACGGAGCCCTACTACAGGTTGTTCAAAACGGTTCAAATGACTCTGAGCACTATGGGACTTAACACCTGAGGTCATCAGTCCCCTAGAACTTAGAACTACTTAAACCTAACTAACCTAAGGATATCACACACATCCGTGCCCGAAGCAGTCGCGCGGTTCCGGACTGAAGCTCCTAGAACCGTTAGGCCACTGCGGCCGGCGAATGCCACAGGGAAGTATGATAGCACCGCATGTATTTCAGTATACATAAATGACCTGACGGATAGAGTGAACAGCAAATTCTGGCCATTTGTTGTATAGGGGGCAGCCGTCGCCGTTGAATAGCTCTAGGAATATTCGTAAAGACTTAGACAAAATATCTAGTGATGTGATGCATGGCAGCTTGCTATAACTGTGGAAAAATGTACGTTAATGCGGATGGGTAGGAAGAACAAACCTGTAAAGTTCGAATACAGCATTTGCATGGTGCAGCTTGAACAACTACCGCGATTAAATACCCATAGGTGAGTCAACATAAGATGATCCCCTATGGCTGGTGACGCTGTTGCCAGCTTTCAGCTATGAAGTGCAAACGGTTGCTGGTGGAAACAGTAGCTGTCTTTAGAGCTCCGGCAACGGAATTTTTTTTCCATAGAAACGTTACAAAACGTCGTAACGTGATTGGTTGTAGTAGGCATGCGGAGCTGCTGCACCCAGCCCACAGCAGCTGTCCGAAGTCTTCTTACAGCGACTCGACTGTGGGCGTAATGTTGCAGAGCGACGTGAGACGGAATGAGCACGTCAGGTTGGTAGTACGGAACGTGAATGATTGACTTCATTTAAGTGGGACAATTATTTGACATTGTAGCTCATTCATAAAGAAAATGGCGTGTCGAACTGTCCGAGAGTTTGGTATCCCCGCCAGGCAAGATTAAAGAAAGGTATCGAAGCAGTTCAGAGGCGGGCAGCGAAATTTGTAACAGCCAGGCTGGATCAGCACGCATGGGTTGCGGAGATGCTTCTCGAACTCAAATGGGAGTCACTGAAAGCCGCACGATGGTCTTTCCGCAACGCACTATTCCGCAATTATAGAGAAACGGTGTTTGAGGCTGACTGCAGAACGATTCTCTTGCCGCCAAAGTGCATTTCCCGTAAGGACAATGAAGATAAGATGCGAGAAATTAGGGTTCCTGCGGAGACTTTTAGGCAGTTGTTTTACCCTCGCTCTGTTTGCGAGTAGAACAGGATAGGAATGACCGTGCGGTGGTTTGCGGAGAACGTATGTAGATTTAAACGTTTTTCAAATGAAGGCGGGACTTCATGGATACAATGTACTTTTGCATTGTCAGAGGTTTGTCGCATAGCTCTGTGTTTCGCATTGTATTATACAGTTTAGCAATTGTGTATTACAAACTTTATGACTGTTATTAATGTATCTTCACAGAAACAAAGGTAATTGGGGTAATAAACCAAATAAATCATAATTCCTGAATTATTTTGTACAGAGCCGGCGCAGATACGGATCCCTTGCACAAAAATTCTCAGAAAATACCCCTGGTCGGCCTCCGAAACTTTTTAGTTGGAATGCGGATTAACTCCGTATAAAGAAGGAATCACACAAGAGCGCTTGCCTGTGTAAATAAAAAAAAGAAGCGACATGCATATGACAGATGAATGTTTAGTAGCAGAGGCAGACCTTAGAATACAATGCTGACAATCATAACAAAGAATATTCTTTGCGACTGCTGTATGTGGAACGAAACGATGAAGCAATAGGAGACAATAAATAATTAGTAAAAATGGCATAGTATGCAATCCTGTGCGTTGCGCTCCAGGATTATTCTTGTATTGAACAGCGCAGCACTTAGTTTCTAACCAGAATTATCGTCTACCTTCATTCCTAAGAAATTAAAATGTTTAACTGGTGACGAAAGTGTCTGACAATTTTTGAACGAGGATAATTTGTTTTTTCTATTGTGCAGGGAGCTGTTTTGGGAAAAAATAGACGAAAACATATGTAAAATGCGCTAAAATGAAGCTACGAGAGAATATGAGGAAAGGAAAGCAGGCTAAATTTTGGTGGTTATTCACCGGCTATTAAAAAAAGATTGCTTCCATCTTGAATCAAAAATCATCTCTGCATGTGCTGAATCTCAGATTACTCATTCAGTACACGAAGTATTTACGAGCTGATGAGAGCAACGCATGTCGATGCTAGATTACTGTATGGCCACAGGTCTTGTCTGCGAAACTCGGCCGGCAGTTTGGGGAGATCGAGTATCTTTGGCGGCAGCCAACAGAGGAAGATGATCTTGGAGCGTGCCACGCGAACAATGGCGCATCTCCCCGGCGCTTCCTGCGCAGCACACGCCGCCGGCGCCAACGTCTAAGGGTATTAGATTACCGCCGCCTTAGCGCTGCCTTTTCCAGTTTGTAGCATTTATACGCACCACGAGACTGTTGAAGGCTTTATGGGCCTCTAAATTCCTTTTTGCTTCATTTAGACGTCTTACAAATTTTCTTCTCGTGAATCATAAAGACTGTTTACCTTGTGCACATTCGACAGTGCGGACGCACCGTTACACAGCTTTGTAGTAAATGCGCAACGTATAGTAGGTTGTGTTCCACTGAACGGCCACAGGATTTGCCAGTGCGTGAAGTTTACCGTACGCAGCTGAATAAACACCCCTCATTATAGGTGTGTGTATGTTAGAAAGAAAGAGACAGTGGGAGAGGAACCACTCACTTTGCTTCATGGATGATTTAAAAAATGTAAGAGAGCAATAGGGAACCGTTATCCAAGATACCGCAACAAATGCGTGACGCTCGATTAAGTCTCTATTGAAGCCCGATTACAAAAAGTGCTCCAGTTGTGAGAAAATCCAGTGAGAACAATCAGCAACACAACACAGTAAACCACATAACGGGACTAGTCCCAGCCTCTTGTTATGACAAAGAGTTTCAAATTCGCTGTAGTGTTGACGATTACTAAGGGAGCGTTTTGATTTGTTGCAAGCCTAAACACTTTGACGCTTATTTTTAGTTTTTATTGCTTTTCCCTCACAATCTGGGTGCTCTTGTTTCGTAAACAGACCTAAAATCATTGTTCATTAACTTATTAGCCTCACATTTATTAATAGCCCAATCATCTGCACTTGCGTCAGTTTCAAGCTGGCATATGTCTCGGTCGAGTGTCAGTCTCATGTTGATATCCTGGAAGATCAGGGACTAGACGCAAAGACAGTAAGCCTCACCAAGCAAACACTCACAGAACAGAGTCGAGAATAAACTTTATGAAACAAATATTATAGCCCTTTGAAATTACACGCATCAAACAAAAGTTTTGCATCACCCCGGTACCCAGAATTCCTGAAAATAGACGTTGACAGTGGATATTGTGTCACAGACACAGTCCCTATGACTGTTCAGAGGTGTCACTAAACCCGCCCAAAGTTGTAGACGACCATGCATGAGCAGAGCCTATCATACAGAGGGTGTCCGACAGCCGATCAGTTCCAGTACACGGCTCGTGCTGAACGTAGTACAACCATGCCCAGACGGTCAATACCGAAGTTCGACCGCGTCCGCATTGTTACTTTGCGCCAGGAAGGGCTCTCAACAAGGGAAGTGTCCAGGCGTCTCGGAATGAACCAAAGCGATGTTGTCCGCACATCGAGGAGATACAGAGAGACAGGAACTGTCGGTGACATACCGCGCTCAGGTCTTCCAATGCGACTACGGATTATGGCTCGGAGGAACGCTGAAAGCCGGCCGTTGTGGCCGAGCGGTTCTAGGCGCTTCAGTCCGGAACCACGCTGCTGCTACGGTCGCAGGTCCGAATCCTGCCTCGGCCATGGATGTATGTGCTGTCCTTACGTTAGTTAAGTTTGTTTTAAGTCTAGGGGACTGATGACTTCAGATGTTAAGCCCGATAGTTTTCGGAGCCATTTGAACCAAGACAGCAACGCCACCATGTTGAATAATGCTTTGCGTGCGGCCACAGGACGTCGTATTAGCCGGCCGCGGTGGTCGTGCGGCTCTAGGCACTACAGTCCGGAACCGCGGGACCGCTACGGTCGCAGGTTCGAATCCTGCCTCGGGCATGGATGTGTATGATGTCCTTAGATTAGTGACGTTTAAGCAGTTCTAAGTTTTAGGGGACTGATGACCTAAGATGTTAAGTCCCATAGTACTCAGAGCCATTTGAACCATTTGAACGTCGTATTACAACTCAAACTGTGCGTAGTATGCTGCATGATGCGCTACTTCATTCCCGACGTCCATAGTGAGGTCCATCTTTGCAATCACGACATTATACCGCGGTTTACAGATGGGCCCGACAACATGTCGAATGGACCGCTCAGGATTAGTATCACGTTCTCTTCACCGATGAGTGTCGCGTATGCCTTCAACCAGACAATCGTCGGAGAGGTGTTTTTTATAGGCAAACCGGTCAGGCTGAACGCCTTAGACACGCTGTCCAGCGATGGCAGCAACGTGCAGGTTCCCTGATGTTTTGGGGTGGCATTATGTGGGGCCGACGTTCGCCGCTGGTGATCATGGAAGGCGACGTAACGGCTGTACGATACGTCAATGCCATACTCCGGCCCATAGTGCAACCATATCGGTAGCATATTCGCGAGGCAGTCGTCTTGATGAACAATAACTCACTCCCCCAACGTGCTCATCTTGTGAATGACTTCCTGCAGGATAACGACATCGCTCGACTAGAGTGGCCGGCATGTTCTCCAAACATTAAACCTATCGAACGTGCCTGGGATAGATTGAAAAGGGCTGTTTAGGGACGACGTGACCCACCAACCACTCTGAGGGATCTACGCCGAATCGCCGTTGAGGAGTGGGACAATCTGACCCAACAGTGCCTTGATGAACTTGTGGATAGTATGCCACGACGAATACAGGCATGCATCAATGCAAGAGGACGTGCTACTCGATATTAGAGGTACCGATCTGTACAGCAGTCTGCACCACCACCTCTGAAGGTCTTGGTGCATGGTGATACAACATGAAATGTGCGGTTTTCATGAGCAATAAAAGGGGAGGGAATGATATTTATGTTGATCTCTATCCCAATTTTCTGAACAGGTTCCGGAACTCTCAGAACGGAGGTGATGTAAAACTTTTTTTGATGTATGTACAACCCGAATTAAAAAGACAAATCAAATCGTAACAGATGATCCCCAGCGACACATGAAGTATGTTTCAGTACCAGTGACTGCCAATACTTAACTAACGTTGTTTACATTTCATTGACCAGGCGGTCAAAGTGGCCCGTGGTCTGAGAAAGCCGGACCTCGGCAGCGGTCGGTTAGTCACAAAACAGATGGTGTCTGCCGTGGTGCCAGAACACTATAATCTGCTTTTAACTGCTCAGGTGTCCAGGGGCACCAGCCGTAATACTCAGGAGGGCTTAACGTGCCAGTTTTGGGAAGCAACGCTCATGGGGTCCGTAGAAGCCACGCGGGATTTTCAGGTATACCACCTGGCGGCGCACCGAGAGCGACCTACAAACAGATACCTCGCCAGGCAACAGCCAGAGATCGCTGGCCGCATCGCAGGACCGCACGTACATCCTGTCACGAGTTACCAGAGGGAGAGCCCTTCTCTTCCTGGATAACAGCCGTTTAAGGAAACCCAGGGATCACTGCGTAGAGTTCGCGTCGATGAGAGCTGACCGGCGCCTGCGCTGACTGCTTTTTATTATATTTCGTTTGGTATAATTGGTTTATTGTTTGTTGCTGTTTTTGCTGGTAGTCTTTTGTCTTGATTAATTTTTCCTATTCAGTTGAGCTCACGTCCAAGACAGCCGGATACCGAGAAGTAGGTTTCGGTAAAGAGCTTCCTTCGAGTGGTAGTCATTTCAGTGTTTAATTCCTGGCAGCTAACTGGAACCAAATACACAGAATGGAATTTTGTTTGGAACCGCAGAGGAGGCGGAGATAATATGTGATCACAAATTGCGACAGATAGGTTTTTTTGTTTTCAGGAGGAGAATAAAGAAGCTATTGTACGCCTGCTGGGACTCTCTTTCAATTAGGAAAAATATATTTTCCCAGTAACAAGCTGTGTGTGGTATGGGGGTACGTACTATTTTTGGCAGAGACCCAGAAGAATATTTTTGTGGGCAGAATGGTAAAAGGCAGGACTTCATCAAAATACACAATCGGCTATAGATGTCATCTGAGAGTGCAGTGAGGAACGGTACGGTTTACGACGCCTTTGACGACGTGGGACACCGCCACTAAGCTCACACCCTGCAAACCAAATGCTTAACTCTGTGCAAAAACTGCTTCGTTTGGGTAACTTAAATAATGTATAAGTGATGTATATATATACAGGGTGGTTCCATTGATAGTGACCGGGCCAAATATCTCACGAAATAAGCGACCTTTTCCGCAATTGGTGAACGATCCATTTTAACACGTGTAATGTATCACGAAGCAAATACCGTCCGCACTGGCGGACTGTTACGTGATACCACGTACTTATACGTTTGTGACTATTACAGCGCCATCTATCACAAAGCGAAAAAAGTGGTTCAACTAAAACATTCATATTTCTTTACGTACTAGACGAATATGTAATAAAAAATGTGGGTTCCTATTTTAAAAAACGCAGTTGATATCCGTTTCACCTATGGCAGCGCCATCTAGCGGGCCAACAGTAGCGCCATCTGGTTTCCCCCTTCAAGCTAGACAAGTTTCGTTCTTTGTAGTTTTTTCGTTTGACGCTTATTCGTGAGATATTTGGCCCGGTCACGGACAGTGGACCACCCTGAATGTATATCATATTCATTAGTCATAGACAGAGATAGGGAGTAGGCACACTTTTTCAGAGCTATGTGTTAGGTAGCTTTCTACTGGTTAACCACCTGAATTGAAAGTAAGGGAAGGAGGCCAGCATCTTTTAAAACAACTTTTCATTGGTGGGCGCTCGGAATACCTGTCATTCAGGCAATCAAAGTTACGTGACGAGAGAAAAACGCACAGAACCCGAGTCTTCCTCGTAGGAGACAGACCGTACAAAATCACTCTTCAGCGGTGTCTCTCTACAGCCAGGTATCTCTTCGACCAGACTTGACGAGCTGTGGACTCAGGCATTTTCCCGGCTGAATTTGAACTTAGACGCAGTCCCAAGTTGTTGATACGAAACCAATTACTGATTTTGCCGTCACTTCCGCCTCCATCCACAGATGAACATGGGGAGATCTAGCCGCCAGAACAAGACGAATGATTGGGAATGTTGAATAATTTTTATCGGGATTCATTGATTTCGGGTTTTATTCTGAAGACTTGCCTGCAGCTATAAGTTCAATATGCTCTCAACTTTGGCCATAGATCGAACCCATTCTGTTCTGTTGCGCTTTCTGCCTTTAAACACTAATCCTCTAGCAATCATAGTACGACTTCTGCAAAGGTAACTGTATTATCCTAAAACGCGTTCATTTGAATTGCATTCCATGTCCCTTGTTCAAGCTTGCGAAGTAATTATCCTATCACTGTCAACGTTTGTCAAACCATTTATCATGCAATTTAATGTAACAAACCACGTTAATTGTGGTTCTTGTTTGATTCGGTAGATAACGAAGTCCATGATCATTCTTTTCAAGGCAATGATTTCATTATGTCAGATAAGCAGAACCACCTTGCAGACATCTAATTAACATAAAAGCATCCTCGCACCACATTCACTTAACACTTGCAGCGTAGAGAGAGGCTGCAAACCAGTCTTCGGATAGTTGGCCGCAATAGCGAGAAACAGTGTATTTGTGATGTTTAAAGCTTTCCCGGCGTACTGCTTGTTCCATAAAAACACGGGAGAACTGCCGGATATCAGTAACGTCCTGCCACGATATTTCGGCGCAGAGTCTTCTGGCCATCTTCAGGTGAGTGCCAGTACTGGCGAGTACGCGCTGAGCTCCGCTATTTAAAGCCTTCTGAGATGACATTGCGCATGCGCTGCTCAGCGTGCGTGTTCATAACGGCTCCGTGCGCTGCGCCTCGCGCCCTCCACTGTGAAGGCCTGGCGTATCGATATCAGGTCGATGTTCATCTTTATGCAGATAACTACGTCGACTACGAAGTTTCTCTATAACAGGATTCCAAGCAGAGTTCAGCTGATAACCGCTATCTGGATTGATGAGAGTCTCGCTGTCACACAATCCTATTTCCACAGATTCATTGATAATCGAGCTCCAAAAGTTTGATGTATGGGCCAAAATTTTTGTGTCGCTGTAATTCATGGCATGGTCTGTGGAAATACAGTGTTCGGCGATTGCAGACTTGGTGGGTTGGAGAAGGCGAGTATGCCGTTGGTGTTCCACAATGCGTTCCTGCACAGTTCGTGTCGTTTGCCCTATATAAGATTTGCCGCATTCACACGGAATTTTGTAAACACCTGGTTTACGCAGGCCCAGGTCGTCTTTAACGGCTCCCACCAGTGATGAAATTTTGGAAGGAGGACGAAAGATGACTCTCACTTGATACTTTCTCAATATTCTGCCTATCTGTGAAGAAATATTCCCAATAAATGGTAGATAAACAGTCGACCTGAAACCTCTTCCTCTTCCTTGTTCCGTCGTTTGTAGGTCTTCATCGCTCTGTTCACTTGCCTAGGTGAAAAGCCATTCTTCAAAAATACTTTTAGCAGGTGTTCCAGTTCCGCTTGAAGACTGTCGGCGTCAGAGATAATATGGGCACAGTGTTCCAAGGTTTTGAGAACGCCCATTGTTTGTGGTGGATGGTGGCAACTAGTAGCTTGTAGATACAGGTCTGTATGAGTGGGCTTTCTGTACACCGAGTGACTCTTCTGTCGCACCAATACGTCTAAAAAGGGCAGACAACCATCTTTCTCTATCTCCATTGTAAACTTTATGCTTTCATGTATGGAGTTCATGTGACGTAAAAATTCTTGGAGACAGTCAAGACCATGAGGCCACACTATAAAAGTGTCGTCAACGTACCGCCAAACTACTGTCGGTTTAAAAGAGGCAGGGTCGAGTGCTCTCTCCTCAAAATCCTCCATAAAAGGATTGGCCACCAGGGGAGACAAAGGACTCCCCATGGTGACACCATCAGATTGTTTGTAAAATTCGTTGTTAAATGTAAAATATGTAGAGGAGAGAGTGTGCTCAAACAACGCTGTAATGCCTGCACCAAACATATTGCCAATGAGGTGTAGTGAGTCCACCACAGGCACCTTTGTGAACAGTGAAACCACATCAAGAACGACCAATAAGTCACTACTTTGCAGTTGTAGTGACTGAAGTCGACTGACAAAATCACCAGAATTCTTTATGTGATGTGCACACTTGCCTGTCATTGGTTTGAGTAAATATGCCGAGAATTTTGCTAGGTCGTAGGTGGCTGCTCCAATGTTACAATTGAACGTAATGGCACATTTTCCTTGAGGATCTTCGGCAGTCCATATAGCCTAGGTGGAACTGAACTGTTTGGTTTCAGTCTCTTAATAACCTCCTTCGGTAGAGAACTATTTGATAAAAGTTGAGCATGCTGCAAACTGAGCATACGCAGGAACACGGACCTGTGGTGTCGTCTGCTAACGTCGAACGTTACCGCGACCTATTGTGGCTTAGTTAATTGCTGTTACAGAAACGGATTTTGTGCATTTGTGCCTTCTTAATCCATCTTTCGTCGCTTGTTTTATGTTCGTGGAGCACTCAAAAGGCTGCACCAGGGCCTGGCAGTCATCCTACTATTGTTGTTCCACAAAAAGGCACAAAATAGCTGTAAGCAGAAAGGTACAGTCATTTAACGAAAAAAATAAATGTTGATCCTATTTCGCACTTAGAAACAAAACAAGATACAAAATATAAAGTGCAAAGACGCGTGAAGAACGAAATTTTCAATCTGCAGTGGAGTGGGCGCTAATATGAAACTTCTGGCAAATTAAAACTGTGTGGTGGACCAAGACACGGAGGTCCAGAGTTCGGATTTCGCCCCAGCACACCATTTTAAACTGTCAGGAAGTTTTTTAAAACACTCTCTGTACACTGCCTTGTACGTCTAAATCTACACTCAGCAAATCACCTTAATGTGAGTAGCTGAGGATACTTTGTCCACCACTGTTACTACCTCCTTTTCCTGTTCCAGTCGCCTGTGTTTCGCGGGAAGAGCAATCGCTTGTAAGCTTCCCTGTGGGATCTTCCCAGTTTTATCTTAGTGGTACTTTCCAAGACAAGCGTACGAGGAATTTACGCCATGGGTTGATTCTTATAGGAACACACACTCTCGGAACTTTTAACAGTAGACCACACAGTGATTCTGTAAGTAGGCTGTTTAGGTTTTTTTATTGGTAACGCCGCCGCCACGTAGCGCTCTGTATGAAAATCACTGGCTGTGCCGTGTGCAGTCTGTGGCTGGTTTGCATTGTTGTCTGCCATTGTAGTGTTGGGCAGCGGCAGCTGGATGCTAACAGCGCGTAGCGTTGGGCAGTTGGAGGTGAGCCGCCAGCAGTGGTGGACGTGGGGAGAGAGATGGCGGAGTTTTGAAATTTGTAAGAATGGTTCTCTATTAAAATCTTTCATTCGCTAACTATGCCTATCAGTAGCTAGTGCCTTCTGTAGTTTAAATCTTTTATTTAGCTGGCAGTATTGGCGCTCGCTGTATTGCAGTAGTTCGAGTAACCAAGGTTTTTGTGAGGTGAGTGATTTGTGTAACGTATAGGTTAATGTTAGTCAGGGCCATTGTTTTGTAGGGATTTTTGAAAGTCAGACTGCGTTGCGCTAAAAATATTGTGTGTCAGTTTAAGCACAGTTATGTATAGTTTTCAATGGGGACGTTTCAATGCACAACGCCTCTCTTGCAGTGTCTGCCACAGGCTGAGCAGCTTCGTGACGCTTTCGCGCTCGCTAAATGAGCCTGTAACATAACATGCTACTCTGCTTTGGATCTTGTTTCCTCTACCAGTAATATCTGGTCCGGATCCCAAACTGACGAGCAATATTCAAGTATTGCCGAGCGAGCGTTTTATGGCCTATATTTCTTGAGAATTTTTCCAGTGAATCTCAATCGGGGTTTACGTTCTCTGACAGTAGAAGCAAAGTGAGACATATACAATCCTGTTGTTTCATCAACACCATTCAACACACAATTTCGATATTTGTCAACCGTTAACTCGTCGACAGAAAATTGCTTTTCTTCATTCTCTGTGCACTTTACATGCAGCACTGCACCTCTCAGTCTACGGAATTCAATAATATCTCCACTGAAATGGTCTTTTATTAATCCTATTTCTTTTTCACGAAAGTAAGATGAAAAATAATGTAAACATGGTTGTACAGGGCGTGGCGCTGGAACTTATTCAACAAAATCATGAATCAGAAGTATTAGAGAAATCAATTTAATTCTTTTTTCTGTTCAAAGAGTAACATATGAAGTTTTGTTACATTAAGTTTTGAAAATGATATTTTAAAGATATCTTGAAGGTGGCCTCCGTTCTGCTCAATGCATTTGGAGAGTAGAAATCGGAAGTTTCGGTCTACTTTTTCCAACATGTCTCTGCCGATGTTGGTAATAGCAACACGAATATTGTTCCGCAGTTCAGACAGGGTCTGCGGACGATTGCTATACACCAAGGATTTGAGATAGCCCCATAAGAAAGAGTCGCATGGCGCTAAATCTGGCGAGCGTGCTGGCCACTGGAGATTGCCCCTCAAAGAGATGAGACGATCGTGGAAGTGTTCGTACAGCATGATCATCTATGTTCGTGCTGTGGCGCCATCTTGTTGGAATCAGACATCATCCACACCCATTTCTTCAAGTTCTGGAAGAAAAAGCTGTTCAATCATCTGACAATAACGTTCAGAAGCGACCGTCATTGCCTTAACGTTCTCTTCGAAAAACCATGGGCCAATAATGCCAACTTTAGATAGTACACACCACAGACACACGTTCTCTATGCAGCGGCTGCTCATGAAGTTCTCGGAGGTTCGTGCCACTCCAATACCGCATATTTTGTTTATTCCCGCAGCCATACAAATGAAAATGTGCCTCATCGCTGAAGAATACCAAGGCGTCTTGAGGCAGCTCATCGATCAAGGCTTCACATGCAGTTTTTTCGTGAAACAAAATCACGTGGATGAAGTGTGTGCACCACTGCCAGTTTATACGGATGCAATTTCAAATCTTCATGAAGAATTCCTCTCACTGTGCGTTCAGAAATTGCAAGAGCAGCTCCATGATTGCGTGCAGATCACTTGGAGGAATTCAAAATCGACATCCTTCTGTTGGATCGCGAAGGCCCTGGTTTCTTTTTCTGCACACTTCCAATATCCATAAAGGTGTCTACCCACATAACAGTTGATTTCCTATCAGGAACACGACCTGCAGGCGCGATGTTGAACTGTTTCCTGAATGCACGCTGAGTTCTGAGACCGAACGTCCGTTTGAAACGTATGTGGCAACGGCAAACGAGCGCTCCTCTTTGCCCACTGCATGACCGCTACTAAAATAACCTTAAAAAACGTTAAGTCTCGCATTTTTGATTGCACTGAAACCCACACAACAATGAGTAACAGCCGCTGCGTGCCGCGCGTTTCAAATTAGGAAGTTCCCGCGCCGCACCCTGTAAAATGGGAACGAAATGATCTTGAGAAACACGCCAGGTGGCATCTGGAAGGAATGTCCTTAGGTTGGTTAGGTTTAAGTAGTTCTAAGTTCTAGGAGAAATTGAGTGCCATAGTGCTCAGAGCCATTTGAAGCCGTCGGGGAAAACATCAAGCATGAAGCCATGTAAGGGGTTCGTAGCTGTCAGCGTGCCTTTGATTACTACCACAGGTCCGATGCAAATGCAGGACAATGTCTCCCGTAGCATAATATTGCTCCCACCAGCCTGCGTCCGTGGCACGCTGCTCGTTTCCAGCCGCTGTTCGCTTCGATGATGGGTTTTGTGGAGACGAACATCGCCCTAATGTAGAAAAATTGTGATACATGCGAAGATCCGACACGTTTCCATTGATCGACGGTCAAATCACGATGGTCCCGGCCCCACTGCAATCGTAGCTGACGGTGTCGTTGGGTCGACATGTGGACACATAGGGGTGGTCTTCTACGGAGCTCCATGTTCAACAGTGCACGATTAATGGTGAAACATCCTGGCAGATTAAAACTGTGTGCGTGACCGAGAATCGAACTCGGAACCTTTGCCTTTCACGGGCAAGTGCTCTATCATCTGAGCTACCGAAGCACGACTCACGCCCGATCCTCAGAGCTTTACTTCCGCCAGTATCTCGTCTCCTACCTTCCAAACTTTACAGAACCTCTCCTGCGGACCTTGCTGAACTATCACTCCTGAAAGAAGGATACTGCGGAGACATGGCTTAGCCACAGCCTGGGGGATATTTTGCAGAATGAGATTTTCACTCTGCAGCGGAGTGTGCGCTGATATGAAAGGCAAAGGACCCGAGTTCGATTCTCGGTAGGGCACACAGTTTTAATCTGCCACGAAGTTTCAAATCAGCGCATACTCCGCTGCAGAGTGAAAATCTCATTCTGGCACGATTAATGGTATCCTCCGAAACACTTGTGAGTACACCAACATTGTGCTCTTTTGGCAGCGATGCTACAGATCACCATCTATCCTGCTTTACGGAGCAGACGACCCCATGTTCTGTGAAGAGTCGTGAACGTCCAACCGTTTAGCGCCTAGTGACAGTTTCACTGTCCTTCTACCAGTTTCTGTAAATGCTCACGATGGTAACATGTCAACATTCGACCAGCTTCGACGTTTTCGAGATACTCGTTCACAGGCTCTGCGTAATTATGATCAGCCCTTTGTCAAAGTCGCTTATCTCAATGTATTTACCCATTTGCAGCCCATATCTTCGCTATGGTGATCCCCGTTCGTATCTCCTCCGCTTACATACTCTTATTACCGCGTCACGTGCCCCCAAAGCCACCAGGCGGCATCCAACGTCGCGGTGGGCAGTGGTCATGATGTTTTGTGTCATTAGTGTACAACACACACCATTTTCGTGACAAACGACACGTAGCAAGGGGATAAAACGCCAGGGGTGATGCCGTAGAATCACGAGTAGTCAGTTGAGACAAGGAAGCCGATCTTGTACAAAGGTGTTCTAATTGTTCGCTTTAATGCATGCCGGTGGACGCAGAGCCCGCTTCCACTGTGCGACCCTACAGCAGACGTAGCGCCGCTTTGCGTTCGCCACCCCCGCCGCTACCGCGCTGCCCGGTACGGGCTGCTCCGAGCGCGATGCGATGCGCGCCGACCGCCGGCTGCGCGGCAAAAACAACAAACAGCGGGGGTGCCGCCACAGCAGCGGCCGCCCAACATCTCCACTCTTCTGTTCTCTCCTCTTCTGTTACTCTCAAGGAGGACGGCAGCCTCCGCGGCCGTAACACGCCACCCCTCTCCGTAACAAAGCTGTCCCGCCCCAGCCCGCCGCGAACAACTTACGCCACTTAAACACGCTACCTGCGCCCGCCAAACTGTTCCTCCCACGGCACTCTCGAATGATTCCCTGCCGCTTCAGCCCTCACGCTAAACACGGGGAAAGCTGCCGACTCCCGGTCTTCCCGCTGCAGATGTTCCAGCCTGCCTCCGAGAGCCGGCTACATAGAGGTAATGTGGCAACGCTCTGCACAAATTCGAGAAACAGCAGAAACACCAATCCTCCGATATCAGCCGGCAACAACACGTGCTGCCGTGACGTACACATGTAGATTGCCATACTGTGTGTAAAGATACTATTCTCAGTGCAGCTCTCTACAGGGTGATCCAGAACTCATGATTTATCACAGTTTGTCCAGAGATTGCTTCTGAGTATTTTGGTATAAGGGGTCCAAGAGCTCCGGCTTATTACAGCGTTATTGCGTATCATTTTGTTTCCTGCTCCAATTAGCCTTGTATCTGTACTGAAGTGAAAATAGTGCATACAAGTGCCAACGTCGATGGAACGCGCTTCATGCCCTCTGTACCCAGTTGCCCTCTAGTCTCCATCCAATACCGCTCGGTTCTGTCAAGGGTTTTGCTTTCCGGCAGTGTTACAGTCCATGCAAACCAACGTGAGCATCGTGAACATGATGAATCGCTAGGCGTTTCGAAACCGGTAAGGGGAAAATAAAAGAACTGAAGAACAAACCAAAAGCCGACTGGTTGCAGCAATTTCAGGAAACCTTTAATGATGTGTAAAGTCTGTTGGAAATCGCTTAGTGCTCTGATTCTCGAATACGGGATTAATAAAGGCCGGGCAGTTTGGGCCACGAGAGTTACGCTACATTAAGACATGTACACAGTTTCTCACTTTATTACTAGACTTATTGTGTTAGGCCTTTAATGCAAGGTTATATCTCTTATAATTTATAAATTCCTTAATAATTGAACTGAAGAACAAATCAAAAGGCGACTCGTTGCAGTAATTTTAAGAAACCTTTATGTATCACAGTCGCACTGTTCCTCATCCATACTGCACAAAAGTTCTGCACATCATTTCAAACATTCGAACAAAATTATGAAAGGATAAAAGTATCGCTTCCTACATTTCCGCTGTTCATGCCGTAAAACATCATCAGGCACTACGTTTTAATTTATTCCTTTGCTACGACTAACTACATTCGCAACATATTTTACAGACAATATCCACATACCGCTGCATGTACCTGCAAAATATATCGCTGAGCGACGCGTAGTTCCGGAGATATGACAGGATAAACATTGACATACCTTGAAAACTAACTACTCTGAAAGCGGAGCGAAAATTACCCAGACTACACTCATGCAACGTTTGATAATCACTTAGGGACTCCCAAAGTGGCTTCAGACCCTTTCTAAATGTTTTCTCGCTCACGGCTTCCACAAAATTATGAAAGGAAGAGACTATATCGCTTACTAGACGTTAGTTATTTGTGCGTTAAAAACTTCAGCATCAAGCATGACGTGCTTTAGGCTTTTTCGTTAGCCTGTAAGTGAATAATCGAAACTTATGAAACCAACGTAATCAGGGTTTCGCATCTTCAACTACAATGGTTTTACATGCTTAACGTCAAATATTTAACACATTAACTCATTTGTTAAGTAAACAAAAGTTTGAAGCTGCTTTACACACGGTAGCTACATTATTTACGGAACCGTTAATGGGAAGAGGGGTTACGGTTTAAAAACAGAGAAGCTTGGCTCCTGTGCGTCCTGTTACCTGCGCGGCACACCACAGATGTTGCCGGAGTCACGCCGTACTGCCTGCGTATCAAAGACACCGCACATTCTCGGAAGTGAGCTCCTACAGGGCCGCGTGCCAACTACTTCCTCACCAGATCAGAGGACCGAGATAATTAGTGCAACATACCAACGACTATAAGTTTATAAGAGAATAATAGAAGTTTAAAATCAAGACGAGACTGAGGTAATAAGAAAACAAGGTTTTAATATTGGCTGGCGTTTCTTAAGAATTACTAACGTAGGAAGACGTATCACATGCCCGGGATTCTCTTTTACTTCCCAGGTAGACATCGTAAAGTTCTCTTCTAGCGGAGACACCATTCACTTGGGGTTGGTGTATTTCCAAATGAAAACACCGGCGGAGGGGGGGAACGGCAGGGGGGGGGGGGGGGTAACACATCCAGTCTTTATGTGAACCACAATGGCTTACTTTTCTACAAAAGCATTTCCTGGTGCTTCGAACCTTCTTAAGTAACTCTTTCTTGGATATGATGTTATCATGGTATTGAGAACAAGTGAGGCCGACCGGAGTGGCCATGCGGTTCTAGGCATGTCCGCCCCCGATAGCTGAGTGGTCAGTGCGACAGACTGTCAATCCAAAGGGCCCGGGTTCGATTCCCGGCTGGGTCGGAGATTTTCTCCGCTCAGGGACTGGGTGTTGTGTTGTCCTAATCATCATCATTTCATCAGTCTGCTTCCGACCGGTGAGCGGCGAGGACGTCTTGTTTACGTCCCGTCCGCAGAGCCGCGAGCGCGCTTAGTTTGTTTACTTCCTCGCCGCAGCTAATACTCGCGTCAGTTAACACTGAGTCGCCATGGCTCATTCGTACAGAAAAGCTACCATCAAGATCACCTTCCAGCCCGACTACGCACGATCACGAGCCTTTGAAGTCGAACGATTCATCCGTGACGAAGTTCAAATACCAACACAGCACATCATCGGTATCCACCTATCCATCACAATTAGCGTCGTTTACGTCAAGATGGTCGATGACGAGTTACGTCACGCACTTGTGAACAGATGCGCGAACATTCTCAAGTTCAAACACTCCGATGGTCACATGGGAGAGGTTCCTGTTGACCATGCTGGACTAGGATTATGCACACTAAGAGTCTTCGAACTCCCTTTAGAAGTACCACCGGACGTCGTTACCTCAGCTTTCCGCCCTTATGGGACGATAATTAGCTACGTGGCCGAAAAATGGAACACCTTCGAGACGTACCAGGTCCTCAACGGCGTCCGACAAGTGAAAATTGAATTAAAGAAACATGTGCCATCCTACTTAGACATAGGTGGCTGTCGAGCAATAGTAATGTACGACGGAGAACCTCGTACTTGTTCTGGTTGCGGCCAGGAGGGTCATGTGCGCTCGACGTGTATTCAACGTCGGGTTACACAACTTCCATTACATGACACGACGCCACCTCCTACGCTCACGGCCCTCCCCCTCAATTACGCAGAGGTGACACGATCGACTGTAATGAGAGACGACAACCCCCCGGAAGACAGGAAGCGTTAGAATGCGCGCCTGTCGCCGGTCCTGGATTGACCAACAACGTTACGGTGTCTGCAGAGGTTGAAGAACGCCGCCCATCGACTCCACATGAAGATTCGGACGAGAGAATGGAAGTCGACGCTAGGGTTGTACCGACCTCTGCCTTTCTGCCTGAGGGGGATGCTATACGGGAACCACAAACTCTTTCGGACATAGAAACTCATGTCCACAAACAAAGGTCACCGAGAAAACATAAAAAGCGACGTCGCACACCCTCAGAAGATTGCCTCCAGCGGACGTCTTCTCCAGTTGACGACCGGACAGCCGACGAAATGACGAGGAAAATGGATGACACGAGATCGCCCTCACCTGTCACTTTGTCTGATTTTGACAAACCCGATTCCGCTCTCTCGGACAAACGGATGGCCAGCACAGCGCCCGCCTTTGGTACCCAACCGGAAACAACTGCGGATACACCCTTAGTCACTCAGCCCACAAGTGTTCTACCGCAGCCACCGTTAACTTACGGACCTTGGACGGATGACATTGAAGACGATTCTACGGCCGCTGTGGTGGATGAGGAGAGGGGTCTCTCCTCCCACACCTCGGCCCCTCCTGAGTAGCAACAGACGACGGCCAGCAGATCACAGGCCCCACCTTTTACGGCGATACTGACGGCGGCCCCCAACCGCAGGAGACGATCTACCGACCTATCGCTTAACGACCATCAACATTAACACCATTCGGACACGTACGAAGTTGTCGCTGCTCCAAGACATGCTCAATGCAGCAGACGTTGACACTGTGTTTCTCCAAGAAGTCTTCGTCGCCGATTTACCGGGTATGTATGGTTATACGGCTCATGTGTCCCACGCCTCGCCAACTAACAGTGGAGTCGCCATTCTCCTCAGAGAGGGCCTCGAGGTGGACGAAGTCCGATATCTCCCCGACGCTAGAGGAATGGCCGTAACGGTGCAAGGCGTCCGGTTTATCAATGTGTACGCCCCTTCCGGAACGAATCGCCGTTGTGACCGATCGCTCTTCTTCGCAGAAGGAATAGCACCGCTTTTTCAGAGCAGGCACGATGACTTGATATTAGGTGGAGATTTCAATTGCACCCAAGCACCTAAAGCTCAGCTGCCACGCCATTCACCGTGCCCCGAACTTAGAACACTCATCGGCGATCTCCAGCTGGTAGATACATGGGAACATGTCCGAGGAAATAGACCGGGATACTCCCATTTCACAAGTCACTCGCCTAGTCGCATCGATAGGATTTACGTCTCCCGTTCTCTCGCGGCAACGGTGAGTGACGCGGAGGTGTGGCCAGTAGTCTTTTCTGATCACGAGGCCTATGTATGTGCCGTCACCCTTCATCGCCAACGGGTGTGGCGCAGCCGACATCCCTGGAAATTAAACCTTGCTCATCTCGCTTCTCCGGATTGTCGATGCGCCATCGAAGACACGTGGAGTTTGTGCGTCCGCCGCCTCCCAAAGTATCCTACGTCGATTAGTTGGTGGTTACCCTGCGCCAAGCCTGCCCTACGGTGAACCTTTATTATGTATGGTCTTGAGACTGCTGCTTGGAGGCGTCAGACCCTTGATTTTTATTTCACCGTCCTTCGCGAATGCGCCTCCTTGCCACCCACACCGGAACGACAGTTGACCGTTCAGCGTGCGAAAGCAATGATCGTAGCCCATATGCGCCGCCACCTCGAAGGGACGATCGTCCGAGCACGAACACAAGACAGACTCGCAACGGAACGACCAACCATGTACCACGTCATCCGAGAAGGCACACTGCGAAGACGGGCGCTGATAGATGCCATCACCACTGAGGACGGCCGTCATCACACCACACAACGCGATATTGCTGCAGCTTTCTTCGACCATTACGCACGACTTTATTCTGCTCAATGTTCAAATCCGACGACGGTGACGGTAGTCTCACAACTGGTTTACGACGTTGTCCCACAGGATTTACAAACTGAATTATTGAACGACATTACGGAAGCCGAAGTTATCGACGCCATCAGTGAAGGAGTGGCGAATAAGTCTCCTGGCCCCGACGGGCTCCCTGTGGAGTTTTATAGAACTTTCCAGTATTTACTGGCTCCCAAGTTAACAGACATCTGTCGGGAGCTTATGTCCCCCGCGGTGCCGCTCCCTGTGACCTTCGTAGAAGGAATAATTATACCGGTTCACAAACGTAAAGGTGGGGCTCGAATACAAGATTACCGCCCGCTAACACTCGTCAACTGCGACATGAAGATATACACCAGACTGTTAGCAAACCGTCTACGACCGACCCTACCTTACGTCATCTCGCCAGATCAGACTTCCCTAGGGGGTATCAACAACATCCACAGCCCTAGCCAGGGCACGCCGCATCCCGGGAGCGCTGGCGTCACTAGATTTTAGCCAAGCTTTTGATCGAGTGGATCACGCGTACCTAACGTCCGTTCTCCAGCATATGCAGTACCCGCAGCAATTCACAGACGTCGTGATGCGCCTCCTCCGAAGGGCGACTTCCAAAGTCCTCGTTAACGGGCGTCTCTCGCAGTCCCTCGTGATTTTCCGCTCCGTGCGTCAAGGCTGCCCCTTGTCGACGTTACTATATGCTCTGGCACTAGAACCGCTCCTCTGTGGCCTCCGTCAACGCCTCACCGGTCTTACCCTACGTGACGTCACATTTCGCTGTACAGTATATGCAGATGACCCGGTTCTCGTGTTCCGCAATCGCGACGATGCCAACAGAGCACTAGAATGGATTACCACGTACGGTGTGGCTTCCGGCAGCTGTCTCAACGTCGCCAAATCCGCCGCCATGGCCATAGGAGACGGGTTGATCCCAGCGTGTGTCGAACACCTACAGCTTCGTGGCACTATCAAAAGTCTCGGAATAGAGTTTCACGGCGACATACGGCGTACTGCGGCTCTTAACTACCGCCGCTTATTACAACAAATTCGGGTCCAGATCTTCAACCTTCGTCTGCGGACCCTGGACATTCTCCAAAGGACACACTTCGTCAATGTTTACCTCCCATCGCGCCTTCCACACATAGCGCGTGTTCTTCCAATACCGTTACTGATGGCTCGACGTCTATTAGCGGCATTCGGAGCCTACGTCAGTACAGGCATGCTCTTCAAAGTCAGTTATGAGTCACTGACCCTTCCCCCAGAAAGGGGAGGTCTTGGTCTAGTCTATATCCACAACAGAGCTGTGGCCCTGTATGTCAGCTCACACATCAAGCTGTGGCGCCACCACCCGGAAAGTTTGACAGGTTTGCTGTTGGAGTCCTTAGCTCCGCCCTCCCTTATGCCCCCACTGACGACGCAAGACATACCCCCACCCCTCTACTACTTCGGGAACTTTTACATTGAACACAGCTATGTCCGTATCGCAGTAGCACCGACGAAACAGGCGTCGGCGCGGGATACATATCATGTCCTACAACAGAGGCGCCCACCAAACATCGTGGAGACCAAAAGCCCTCAGATTAATTGGAAGGTGGTGTGGAAGACGATTCACGCGGTTACACTGGACACAGCCGTCCGATCCACATGGTATATCACAGTCAATGGTAAACAGATCACCCGATCACGCCTCCACAAGATAAACATGGCGGAATCGCCTCTGCGTAGACTGCGGGATACCAGACACGGACGAACACCGTCTCACATGTGGCGCGGCAGACGACGTATGGCGCTTGGTGAGACAAACTTCGTCGTATTTTCTACGAGCGACTCCGGAACACAACACCTCGGTTCCTACTATTTCCGGATCAACAGTATTTCCCGCGCGCCAAGACCAACGCTGTTACGTGGATCCGTGCGCATGCGGTACACTACTTATTTCACGATGGACCTAAAAATGTATTCGACTTTTGGAACTACCTACAAGAACGTCATTGCAAGATCGTACGGAACCCAAAATACAGACAGTATTTTTCTAATTACTTAGGGAGTGCCCTACGCGACCCTCCACGCAGCTGGATCATCAACAGGTAGGAGAAGACACCCATTGAGTGAGCTGACAAGACTAAGTTCGATTCTCGGTGGAATAACATGATATACGTGAAGACGTACCTGGATGATGAAACGTAAGGAGAGTAGCGACACACCCTTCTGCATCTTGTATGAAGCACTCTTTTTTTTTCGTTTTCTCCATATACACTCCTGGAAATTGAAATAAGAACACCGTGAATTCATTGTCCCAGGAAGGGGAAACTTTATTGACACATTCCTGGGGTCAGATACATCACATGATCACACTGACAGAACCACAGGCACATAGACACAGGCAACAGAGCATGCACAATGTCGGCACTAGTACAGTGTATATCCACCTTTCGCAGCAATGCAGGCTGCTATTCTCCCATGGAGACGATCGTAGACTGCTGGATGTAGTCCTGTGGAACGGCTTGCCATGCCATTTCCACCTGGCGCCTCAGTTGGACCAGCGTTCGTGCTGGACGTGCAGACCGCGTGAGACGACGCTTCATTCAGTCCCAAACATGCTCAATGGGGGACAGATCCGGAGATCTTGCTGGACAGGGTAGTTGACTTACACCTTCTAGAGCACGTTGGGTGGCACGGGATACATGCGGACGTGCATTGTCCTGTTGGAACAGCAAGTTCCCTTGACGGTCTAGGAATGGTAGAACGATGGGTTCGATGACGGTTTGGATGTACCGTGCACTATTCAGTGTCCCCTCGACGATCACCAGAGCTGTACGGCCAGTGTAGGAGATCGCTCCCCACAGCACGATGCCGGGTGTTGGCCCTGTGTGCCTCGGTCGTATGCAGTCCTGATTGTGGCGCTCACCTGCACGGCGCCAAACACGCATACGACCATCATTGGCACCAAGGCAGAAGCGACTCTCATCGCTGAAGACGACACGTCTCCATTCGTCCCTCCATTCACGCCTGTCGCGACACCACTGGAGGCGGGCTGCACGATGTTGGGGCGTGAGCGGAAGACGGCCTAACGGTGTGCGGGACCGTAGCCCAGCTTCATGGAGACGGTTGCGAATGGTCCTCGCCGATACCCCAGGAGCAACAGTGTCCCTAATTTGCTGGGAAGTGGCGGTGCGGTCCCCTTCGGCACTGCGTAGGATCCTACGGTCTTGGCGTGCATCCGTGCGTCGCTGCGGTCCGGTCCCAGGTCGACGGGCACGTGTACCTTCCGCCGACCACTGGCAACAACATCGATGTACTGTGGAGACCTCACGCCCCACGTGTTGAGCAATTCGGCGGTACGTCCACCCGGCCTCCCGCATGCCCACTATACGCCCTCGCTCAAAGTCCGTCAACTGCACATACGGTTCACGTCCACGCTGTCGCGGCATGCTACCAGTGTTAAAGACTGCGTTGGAGCTCCGTATGCCACGGCAAACTGGCTGACACTGACGGCGGCGGTGCACAAATGCCGCGCAGCTAGCGCCATTCGACGGCCAACACCCCGGTTCCTGGTGTGTCCGCTGTGCCGTGCGTGTGATTATTGCTTGTACAGTCCTCTCGCAGTGTCCGGAGGAAGTATGGTGGGTCTGACAGACCGGTGTCAATGTGTTCTTTTTTCCATTTCCAGGAGTGTACCTTACCTCGGTGTAGGAACGTGCCGAGATTTTTTTTTTACTCAGTGCACGATGCGGTGCTAGATACATTTATTTTTGTTGTGGTATAAAATAAAACCACATTAACTTTGTATTAAAAGCAGTAAATAAAAATAAATAAATAAATTATGATTCCCACAAAAGATTTCCCCTTCCCATCCGTGATTCCTTGACGGACGAGGGGGACACTGTGACCAGGCCTCGGGTTACGACCCCTGATCACTCTGCTTTTCCCACCCTCCCCAAACTCAAAAAAAAAAAAAAAGCCTCGGACATGGATGTGTGTAATGTCCTAAGGTTACGTTTTATTAGTTCTAAGTTCTACGCGACTGGTGATCTCAGAAGTTAAGTCGCATAGTGCTCAGAGCCATTTGAACCATTTTTTTTTTAGAACAAGTGAGATCTTTATACTCATAACTGGCGAAAAAAAAAATTCGTTACACGTTTTACGTAAAACAGGAAAATATCCTTCCCACAGCTGTATTGTGGGCAGAGAATGCAAAAGAGAATTGCACAGTTTTCAAATGTTCTGAATATTGATCTACAGAGCGACTGTTCATGAAATCGCACCATTTATCAGATACAGTTTTCTCTAAAAATGTAGATCTTGTCTCCGATTTGAGCTTTTAGCTTAGAAATAATTTTTATTTCTCAAAGTGGCTACAGTACTTTACAAACTTTCCTAATCAAGTTCGCCGTTAAGAGATACTCAACTGAACACACGTATTGCCTCATCCGTTTGCTAATGTAAAAGCATTCATATCTTTGCTGAACACGTTAAAAAGATGGTCACTGTCACTTTTAGAGATCACATCTCTTACTTTTAGTGGAACGAAGTTACCTTTAGCCACCTCTTGCAGACTTAACACAGTGTCACTCAGCACAGAATACACTTCCACTGCAGTCTTTATTTAACCTTCAGAGAGCAATATTTGTTTGTGCAGGTAATTGGAGACACTATGAAGAAACCATAGGTATCCTTCAGTCAGATGATTTTCAGGAAAAGCCTAATTGTAATGGAGATCGTATTTTCAGACATGAATAAGATTTACGAACCTGCTATATTTGCAGAATTGTTTCATTTGCAGGCATAAGTGATAGGCAACTTCTCTAAGGATGAGAAAATATTGTCTTATTTCCAGTTCTCACAAAAAAATAAAATTCAGCCATGTCTGTGCTCTCACAGTATAAATTTAAAAGCGAGACAAAAACTTCCACATCCATCTTCAGAATGTTTGAAGCAACTCCACCAGTATTTTATAAAACACGAGCGAGAAAGTGTTTTATGTCCCTGGTAACGGCTTGGACTGAGGCAAACCAAATGTTCCATTACTTTTTTTTTTGTTGAAGCGTTGTATGTAAGTCGAAGTCATAAGTTTGAACAAAGCTAAAATCTCTCCATGAAAATCGTAAAAGAATTAATCGTAGCTGCTGGCAAATGATAGTTTGCTCTCTCTCGGCAACCCATGGCAAGCAGATTTCAGGAGCCAAGACCCCTGGAGCACCTACTGGGCTGAGCAACAGTTAAGCACTTTCTGTGTCGAGGTAGGCTGTATCGAGGTAAGTCAGGACGGCATGGTCAACATGCGGTGTTGCGTTACTTTGTTGAAAGATAACGACACGTATAAAACGAGATGAGCAGCCACTTTCTTAAATGTTGTCATCCAATTCTTTATTCAATTTACGGAAGACGTTGATTGCAACTAGACCGATCTTGTCCGCCAAAGCTGACATTGGCGTTATGATCGCAAAATGCAACACACTTTTGTTTCTCTGAAACAGTTCCACTATATACTTGGCTATAGTGTCTGACACTTCATTTGTAAGCTTTACTACGTCAATAACCTTAGCCTGCATGCCCCCCACGGCCATACAAAAGAGCTGAACAACTATAGAAAAAAGTTCAATATTTCCACGGTTGCTTGCATCAATAGTAAACTAAGAAAATTAACTCCTTCCAATTGAACTTTTAACTAATCTTGACACGCAGGGGCTAAAACATTGCTGACTATTGCTTAACATTTCATTCTAGCCATCCTTATACTCTCTTTCTCTCAATTTATGCCACTTTCAGTTTCTGTACACCAGATGACACTTGACGTTACAGAACAACAGTGCGACATGGAAGTCTAAAAATCTTTTTTTTTTTCCTACTGTTTTATAAACTTGCATTCAGAGGTTAAAATTTAATATTAAAATAGGGTGGAATTCGGATAAACTGGGTGATTTGCTAACTCTACATTCCGTCGTCATGCATGCTTCATAGACTGGATATAACGGATTGTAATGTCCGCCCCCGGTAGCTGAGTGGTCAGCGCGACAGAATGTCAATCCTAAGAGCTTGGGTTCGATTTCCGGCTGGGTCAGAGTTTTTCTCCGCTCAATGACTGGGTATTGTGTTGTCCTAATCGTCATTATTTCATCCCCATCGACGTTTCCAAGTCGCCTAAGTGGCGTCACATCTAAAGACCTGCACTCGGCGAACGGTGATGCATTAGATACCCCAGGAATTGCGAAAACTACTCCAGCCACTGACAGTGGAGACAATGAAATCGATACTGCCGAATACATATTGACAGCATGGTAATTTGGGACAGGCTCTTCGCAACAGCATGAAACTCACATAATAGAACTGGACAGGAAATGCTAGGAAGTATAACATGTCTGCAAAATGAAAAGCGAGCAGCGTTTATGGGGGAAGTTGCCTTTCCCATAAGAAAGCTACAGCTGCCGCATAGGACGACCAATTGTGAGAAACAGTTTCCACTCTAGCAGTGTAGAACAGTGTGCGGAGTTTTGCATAGATTTTGTCCATGTGAGTTTCTAGCGTTGGTACTATTGGTAACTCTTATCCTTTCTCCATCTAGATTTAATGCGCTTTGTGGGGCATAAACACCCACCGGGCATGTCCGTGCACTGTGTCGCCAGTTATCATAAGGTGCACTGCGGCCCATCGGTACATCTTTGTGAAACGCCCTGTAGTTGCTTCTTATGAGGAGTAAGTTAAGACTCCTATAATCTGAGCTGAACTCTCCGCCACGTTTTCCCCAAAAGTGTAGAATATTCGTACTTGTTTACGTATGAGTGAGGATGCGAGTGGAGATATCTAATTGAATTTATCGAAGAATTTATCGTAAATATGAGTGCTGCTCAGCTGTGAGCTGGGCTAACCGCTGCAAAAATTGTTTTCACACGTTTAGATTTCCAGGTGACCCCAAACGCAGAAAAAGACGGGCCATAAATTGCCGCGGAGACATCTGGGAACCAGCACCTGGAGTTGAAAACTATACTGAAGCAGTTAGCCTCAAAAACTTTTTCGATTTCGAGATTTTATCGCAATTAGCAAATTGGAGAGGAATATTTATTTTGATGTATTTACATGTCGTTATCATGAACATAGGCTCGAATCCTGCCTGGGCGTGCATGGACGTGTGTGATGTTCTTTGGTTAGTTAGGTTTAAGTATTTCTAAGTTCTAGGGGACTGATGACCTCAAATGTTAAGTCCCATAGTGCTCAGAGCCATTTGAACCATGAACATAGATACACAAAGTGAATAACACTTAACCCCACGTAGGTACAGTACGACGAGTAATAATTATTGTTTTTTAATAGTAGGTTGGTTATTATGAAGTAGCCTGTACAAGTAACATAACCGTCAAGAGTAAAGATTTGAGCAGGCCTATATGAACATACTCTTAGGATTGAATTCATGCGTGGTACAATTCAAAGACCTTCATAGTGACACGTTTCTTAAAATACCTACTTATGATTAAAAAATAAACATCACTTTTGCAAGTGCTTATATAATGGCGAACACTAATAAATAGTACTGGTTCTTTCTGCATAACAACCATATTTGAAGACAGCGGTACCGAGTTCTTAATCCAATACACTTAATATTTACAAACTATCACGCAAGTTATAAACCTACATCTCTATAGCCTCGTAATATTTCATTTCAATTTTTCTGTTGTATGAAAAGGGAATTTTAAATATCTTTGCAGATATTAATAACTGTTCGGTACACTTCACACGTTTAATATCAAATATTTTATAATAAATATGCCTTGTTCGTAATATGTGATTGTCTGATGTATAACGGGCTAGTAAATTTGACTATGACTTCAGGTAGTTTCAGCACTAAGTCTAGTTCAGCTGGTGATGCTGCCTCGGTTTTTTTGACCAAAGTGATCTTTCAACATCTTGCAGAGGACACACCGGTGCAGAACGTGTATAACTGTCTGTCGAGTTCTAATAATCCAGGACTCAGTTCAGATAAAACTATGTTTACTCCAAGGTGGTGCAGACCATTGAGAGTCTACTGGATATGTAAAGGGATGAAATTATGCTGCCCATCGAGAAAAATTGGATGGCTTTCATCTCTCGGTAATTCCGCGAATTGCAGATGTCACTGACACTAATAAGGCCATTATCAAAGAACGGGTTGAAACGAGCTATATTAGAATTTCATGACAGAGACATGTTGTTACACAGAACATGCATTTAAACCGAAAAATGTTGTTGTTGGACGAAATGAATCCAGTGCCTTGTGCTTCGTGCAAGTATAATTTTGTCAGTTGTCCAGATGCCCTGTTTTCTTTCACCAATTTTCGTTTAAAGCAAAATACTGTAAATCATAACAGTTTGTGCTAGTTACTAAACAGCGTAATTCTTGCACTATTAAACTAATTGTTTCAAAATATTTGTTTAGTTCGGTTTTTCATGTCTACAGCTCTGAAAATGAAGGTAGCAAACCAGTTAATGTATGAGTAAAGCCTGCGGAGTTGTGTGGATAAATAAAAGAAAAAAGTATATAATAATCAATCAACTGTCTGTTGTATTCATATGCGTATTACAAACACAAAAATGCGTCGTAGTGGTCTCTTGGTGTGAGACGCAGCAATTGAAAGCAGTCCGCCATAAAGAAGCCTTTCCTCGCATGGGGCAAAAAGGGTCGCCCATATCATCAAGTCATATTTTTGGGCACGTGTTTCTCGTCATCCCGAATCTACAAATGATACGAGAGATGCATAAATTCTAGCTAATGCCCTTCCCAGACGGGGGCTGTCCCGGCCGCTATCTAGGTGGCGGCAGCAACCAACTTGCCGGCGGCGCGAGCCCAGATAACCCCTAGCGCGGTGGCTAAGTGGAGGCGACAGATACCGCCTCACAGCTGCGATCCACGCGCTTTCATCAAACGACGCAGCTTGTCCGCTGTAGCTGCGCCGCACTACTCGAAACAGAGAGGCAGACTTATTGCAGGCCCACCGACACAGGGCATATTTTTACGGGACATCCACATAGCCCAGCGTGCCGCACAGCCTCAAGGTCTTTTGTTAGTTAACTGGAAAAAAAAATCGAACAGGGTACCAACTCGTGACGGAATTGCGATGAGATTTTATGTTGAATACAGTGCAAAATTAGCTCCTTTTCCACCTCTTATTTATACAGCGTGCTCTAAAATTTCCCTAAAAACCTTCCAGGACGTGTGGAGCGGACTGACAAGGGGAACTCCCCAGTGCACCCCCTCAGATTTAATGGTAAGATGGGCCAGTGGACAGCCCGTCAAAAACTTAACGCAGATCAAGCATGAAAACAGGAAGAAGGTGTATTTAACTGTGAAAAAAAAAAGCAAAATAAAAACAGTGAACGATCCAAGGACAAGAAGTGCCACGGGTAATTGGTCATGGTGTTGGATTACGAAACGGGCGAGCCGTGTTCAAGTTTTTTTCCCCACAATATTATGAACTGTCATTGAAATGTTTGTTCTCTTTCTGTAGTCCTGACAATGGTCATACAGTACACTGGTTACAGAATATGAGTCATGTGGTAAGAGTACGTTACCGTCGCAAGTAAAGGTGATGGATAGCGAGAGCAGGCGATATACCACATGGACGTCTCACAGAAATGAAAAAAACCTAATAAAATGGTGTGAACCATGTTACAACAAAGTAATTCATGAGTCAAGACTTCCAAAACGGGACACAACTGCAGAAGCGTTAAAAAAGTATGTTTTCACAGAGCACAGAGAAACTGTGTGATTGTCAAACTGTTGCGTTCATTTGTTGCAGCTTATGTGACAACCTATTATGCTTTCATCGTTTCCTTGGAAGCGATCACATTCAGATTCACACGAACGCCTGTATGGGGCAAGGAGGCGCATCTCACTCACTCACTATTCGTACAGATTAGGTGCGCCGATAAGAGATTCCTATCATATGACGCACACGCACTACCACTAATGCCGCGTATGACACACCAGACGTGTTTTCCGGTGGAGGATTCGGTTGTCATATCGCCTTGTCATCAGAAGTTTGCGGTTCCCATTCGAAAGCCACTCCCTTTCGGCTGCTGATGGAGTAGTAGTGCAGAATCAACTGTCATTATAGGTCTTGCTGTTGCAAACGCGGTCGTTAAACCACGATACACACACACACACACACACACACATATATATATATATATATATATATATATATATATATATATATATGAATGAAGTGAACAGCGGAGAAAAAAATTGGTGCGAGGGAGATTGGAATACGGCTCTCCCTCATCGTAACCGCGAGGCCATTTTGTTTACTACCTGCTACACCTGCTATACATTGCACTTCTTGAAACTTCCTGGCAGATTAAAAATGTGTGAGGGACCGAGACTCGAAGTCAGGACCTTTGTCTTTCCCGGGCAAGTGCTCTACCATCTGAGCCACCCAAGCACGACTCCCGACCCGTCCACACAGCTTCAGTCCTGCCAGTACCTCGTCTCCTACTTTCCACACTTCACAGAAGCTCTTCTGTGAACTTTACATAGCTAGCGCTCCTGGAAGAAAGACGAGATATTGGTAGAATTGAAACTGTGGCAACGGGTCGTGATTCGTGCTTGGGTAGCTCAGATGGGCCGGCACGGTATCTCAGGGCGTTTTGTCATGTGACGTTCGTAACGACCAAACCCAATGATAAACAACGAACAAAAATTACAAAAAAAGATGATAGAGCACTTGCCCGCGAAAGGCAAAAGTCCCGACTTCGAGTCTCTATCCGGCATACAGTTTTAATCTGGCAGGAAGTTTCATATCAGCGTACGCTCCGCTGCAGAGTGAAAATTTCTTTGCACTTCTCGTTCTTGAACTGTTCACTGTATCTATTTCTTTTTTTTTCACAGTTCAGTACACCTTCTTCCTGTTTCCATGCTTGATTTGTGTTTAGTTTCTGATGGGCTGTCAACTTGGTCCTCTTGCCTCTAAACCTGAGGGGGGTGCGGTAGGGAGTTCCCTTTGTGAGTAAACAATGTTTTGAATTGCCCAGAAACGTCTCTGTGTCAAGCAGCACACAACTGCATCCTTCTGGAGAAACTCTACGACGACGCTTTCCCGCAGGTTGCTGCTCACCCTCTCTGTCAGGTCGTTTACGTATACAAGAAACAAGAGCGATCCTGTCGCACTTCTCTGTGGCTCCCTGACGATGCTTTCGTCCAGGTTAACGTATTGTTCTCTGAGAACATATTCCGTATGTTCGGAACTTAGAACCAGTCTGCACTGGAGCAGTGTGTCAGAAACTTTCTGAAAATTTAGGAATGTGGAATCTGTCTGTTGCCCTTCATCTATGGTTCGCAGGGTATCGTGCGAGAAAAGGGCGAGCTGAGTTACGTACGAGAGTAGCAACGTTGGACAGTTCACGTTGAAACACCAACAAATCGGGCAGCTTCATTCACTGTGTGGTCATGGGCATGTCGTAACAGCATCGCCCGTTTCCGCAATTCTGTCTCACCTGCACGTCGGTGCATCTCACTGCGCTGATCCGCTCCTCAGTACTGTACTACTATCGTGTCGTTAACTGTAGTTATCTCTCATTGCTGTCTGTCTACCAGTCAGATTTCTTTCTTTCGTTTTATATGAATATGGTACATGAAACGTTTTCTTTTTGAAACATAACCAGTGTAAAAAATTGTTCCAAGATACAGGGTGTTTCAAAAATGACCGGTATATTTGAAACGGAAATAGAAACTAAACGAGCAGCGATAGAAATACACCGTTTGTTGCAATATGCTTGGGACAACAGTAAATTTTCAGGCAGACAAACTTTCGAAATTACAGTAGTTACAATTGTCAACAACAGATGGCGCTGCGGTCTGGGAAACTCTATAGTACGATATTTTCCACATATCCACCAAGCGTAGCAATAATATGGCGTAGTCTCTGAATGAAATTACCCGAAACCTTTGACAACGTGTCTGGTGGAATGGCTTCACATGCAGATGAGATGTACTGCTTCAGCTGTTCAATTGTTTCTGGATTCTGGCGGTACACCTGGTCTTTCAAGTGTCCCCACAGAAAGAAGTCACATGGGTTCATGTCTGGCGAATAGGGAGGCCAATCCACGCCACCTCCTGTATGTTTCGGATAGCCCAAAGCAATCACACGATCATCGAAATATTCATTCAGGAAATTTAAAAACGTCGGCCGTGCGATGTGGCCGGGCACCATTTTGCATAAACCACGAGGTGTTCGCAGTGTCGTCTAAGGCAGTTTGTAGCGCCACAAATTCACTAAGAATGTCCAGATACCGTGATGCAGTAATCGTTTTGGATCTGAAAAATGGGCCAATGATTCCTTTGGAAGAAATGGCGGCCCAGACCAGTACTTTTTGAGGATGCAGGGACGATGGGACTGCAACATGGGGCTTTTCGGTTCCCCATATGCGCCAGTTCTGTTTATTGACGAAGCCGTCCAGATAAATATAAGCTTCGTCAGTAAACCAAATGCTGCCCACATGCATATCACCGTCATCAATCCTGTGCACTATATCGTTAGCGAATGTCTCTCGTGCAGCAATGGTAGCGGCGCTGAGGGGTTGCCGCGTTTGAATTTTGTATGGATAGATGTGTAAACTCTGGCGCATGAGACGATACGTGGACGTTGGCGTCATTTGGACCGCAGCTGCAACACGGCGAACGGCAACCCGAGGCCGCTGTTGGATCACCTGCTGCACTAGCTGCGCGTTGCCCTCTGTGGTTGCCGTAGCGGTCGCCCTACCTTTCCAGCACGTTCATCCGTCACGTTCCCAGTCCGTTGAAATTTTTCAAACAGATCCTTTATTGTATCGCTTTTCGGTCCTTTGGTTACATTAAACCTCCGTTGAAAACTTCGTCTTGTTGCAACAACACTGTGTTCTAGGTGGTGGAATTCCAACACCAGAAAAATCATCTGTTCTAAGGAATAAACCATGTTGTCCACAGCACACTTGCACGTTGTGAACAGCACGCGCTTACAGCAGAAAGACGACGTACAGAATGGCGCACCCACAGACTGCGTTGTCTTCTATATCTTTCACATCACTTGCAGCGCCATCTGTTGTTGAAAATTGTAACTAGTGTAATTTCGAAAGTTTGTCCGCCAGAAAATGTACTGTTGTCCCAAGCATATTGCAACAAACGGTGTATTTCTGTCGCTGCTCGTTTAGTTTTTATTGCCGTTTCAAATATACCGGTCATTTTTGAAACACCCTGTATATGATGATAAACTCATCACATTCAACATTCTACTACGGGGCCGAATTGCTGCCTGCACCTTCTCAGTGAAACTTTATATTTAACAACAGTAAAAAAAATTTACTTTCATTCTACACCCGCTTTTATCCATTTCTGTCCGCAATATGGTCTGCAGGAAACCCTTAATTATCACTGTCCACGAATATGATACATAAGACGGCCACGTTCTTGGAACGCCGGCCAACGACGAGTTATCACGCAGACTAACTGCGGGAAGGTTGAACGCTATAACAAAAAAGACATTCTCACGCGACCGTGAGGTTCTTCTTCCACTGACATGGAGCTATGACGTGAAAGAATAAGTAAACGAATATATAGAAAGTATACACGCAGAATGTCCGTATGAAATCTCCCTCATTTCCAAATGCATTTAAAAAAAAGGCTATGAGATATAGATACTGGAGCATCGTGTAATACGACCCAAAAAACATCCTACAATAAATTTAACACACTTCTGCACGGGCTACTTTCGTACCCCGTAAAATACCTACACGATACCGTAACTGCAATGTGGGCACAAGTATGTGTAGTATGATGAAAACTGTTGCATCTTCTGCGTAAACAGCCAAGGTCATGTACGGGTGAAAGTCACGGGTCAGGCCTGGAAATCGCGGTGGCCACTTCGTTGCTCCATCACGTCCAATCCAGCGCTGTGAAAATGTACAGGAAGTCATGAACGTGTAAACTCCAGTGCGGTTGTGCACTATCCTGCTGGACGATCACATCTGTCCTATATATCTACATAAAAGGTTCCTATTACTGTAAGCTGGATGAAAAAAAATGATCCAACTACAGTGCTTCTCATCAGCGCGAAACTGTTTCGTTGTCTCTGACATCTTACAGAAAACTGTGGCGGTTTTCCGAACCCTAGATGAGCACGTTGTGCCGATTAACCTTCCTACATGTGAGGCGAGTTGCTTCGTTAGAAAACGATGTTCCTAGATAGTTGGAGCTTAGCCCGGATCGTGTCCAGCTTCTCGGTAGCAAATTCGTGGAGAAGCTGCAAGTCGTTTCGCTTCAATGTTTACCCAGTCGAACTTAATAAGCTTGCAAGTGATGCTGTTTACGCATCACCTTGTAAACTGTTGAGCGATGTTTAGCGCTCGTGATACTCGGCTAACTGACTTTGATGGGCCTATTTGAAAGGTTTCTCTGATCTTCTCTAGCACTTTATCACATGTTATTTTTCTGCCCGAAGTTGACGTTTTACGTTCCCAGTGGCTAGGAACTTGTCATACCAAACCTTAATAGTTCAGCGCGTGGTGGGTCTGTTTGTAATTCACGTCACAATTTCATCGGACAGCCGTGGGTGATTTCGTTTCCCATACAATACCATGCATTGGGTTCCCTCTTGACGTGCAGTCATTGCCGATAACTATTTTGCACCTAAAGCCTTCATGTGGACACCCTGTATATAAATTAGGTAATGTGATCATAAAGTAACCGGAATTTTTGTTTTTCTTACAAAATCTTTACTTATCCATCAAGGTCAACTTTGTTCCCTTGAAAGCATTCCTCCTCATATATAACACACTCGTGCCCGTGCTTTTTCTAATCTCGGAAGCATTTCTGGAACTCACTTTTCGTTATGATGTTCAGTCAGGGTAGCCAAGAGCGCTAACGCGCTGCTTCCTGGACTCGGGTAGACGCGCCGGCCCCAGAACGAATCCGCCCGGCGGAATAACAACGAGGGCCGGTGTGCCGCCCAGCCTAGATGTGGTTTTTAGGCGTTTTTCCACATCCCGCTAGGTGAATACCGGACTGGTCCCCAAGTTCCGCCTCAGTTACACGAGTCACAGACATTTGAAAAACGTTCGCACTATTGCATGACTTACACTAAACGCAGACAGATGGGGTACACTACTTCCGTCCTGAGGGGTTCGGGGTGGTCGCAGGAACGGCATCCAGCCACCCTCTACCATTAACACTGCCAAATCCGCCATAACGAAGCCGACCCCGCGTTGGTGCAGGACAAAGGCCCGAGAAAGAAAGAAAGTTCAGCTCTTTCAGCAATTTTCTCTTTATCTCACCAGTGGTGGTAAAACGACGTCCTTTCATGATTCTCTTCAGCCTCGGGCATAGAAAGAAGTCGCATGGGCCATGTTTGGCAAATGTTGAGGCTGAGGCAATATACCGGTTTTTTTTCTCCAAAAAATCACGAACAAGCATTGAGGTGTGAGCAGGAGCATTATCGTGATGCAGTTTCCACGAGTGCTTTTGCCACATTTCTGATCGTTTTCTTCAGACTGGTTCACGCAAACGGCACATAACTTCCACGTAGTATTGCTTATTGACCGCACGACGATACACAGGAACTCATGATGCACTATACCACTGCAATCGAAGAGAACAGCAGGAAGAATCTACATATGTGACAGAACTTGTAGATGTTTTTTTCGGTTTTGGCTTTTCAGGCAGTTGCCATTGGAAAGATTGGGACTTGGATTCGACGTCGTATCAGTATACCCATGTTTCGGCATCTGTTACAGCTTTCTTTAGAAGTTGTGGATCGTTCTCGGTTTCATTCAGCAACTTCTGACTGCTGTCTACGCGATGTCGGTTTTGGCTGAAGTTCAACACCTATCGGAACAAACTTGGCTCCTACAGGATGACAATTATTGAACTATATGAAAAAAACGTAAATTACTTACAAACTGCGGCGTGCACACACTTCATTCAACATGTAAACGTCACTACAGATATTCGTGTGTAGGTTATGACATGCTAGATATGCCTGCCATCATTGGCGATGATGTGGCGCTGACGAATACCGAAATTCTGCATGACCGCTGAAGTATAGGAACGTTGATGCTGTCAGTGACTTCTGAATGGCTGTTTTCAGCTCAAAAATGGTTTTGGGGTTATTACTGTACACCTTGTCTTTAATACAGCCCCATAAAAAGATGTCGCATGTGTTGAGATCCGGAGAGTACGGTCCATGCCACTGGCCTCCAGGTACCCCAGATCCAGAATGAAAAGTGCTCCTTCAGCAAATTAAACACTCTGCGGCTTCGATGGGGCGAGCTCCGTCTTACATGAACCACATCTTGTCGAAATCCAGGTCACTTTGGATAATGGGAATCAAGTCATCTTCCAAGACCTTCACTTACCGTTCAGGAGTCACCGTGGCATCAAGGAATATCGCACCGATTATTCCGTGACTGGACATTGCACACCACACAATCACACTCTGAGGGTGAAGAGTCTCAGTCCCCCAAATGCGCCTACGCTGCTTATTGTCGAACAGATCCAAATGACGGTGGCGTCGTCGATAAACCAAACCATACTAACAGAATAGAGAAAGACATACAAGTAACTAAAATTCAGACATAGTTAGAAATTAAAAACTAGAAAATTAGAAAACCCTGTAGTGATAGATTAATATTAAGGATTTGCCTGTAGTATAGAAATAACAGCTGCAAAAATGTAAAGTATGAAATTAGGACCCACTAATGTATTAGGTAGCGGGTTAATGTGTATAAATATAATAACAGAATAAAGAATTTTTTTTAAAAAAAAAGAAGAAGAAGAAGATACTATTTCCCAAGATTCCTCGCGACGAACCCTACATTTTAAACGTTCTAACCCAAACCGTTCAGAAGTTATGACGATTTTATTTCCTATAGTTCGATAACTGTCGCTCTGTACATGTTTCATCCCCAAAACATCGGAAAAAATTGCTTGCCATGAGTCAAAAGATATGCCGATATCATCACCAACCTTTCTGATGGTGATTCGGCAATTTTTCTAAATTCTTTTCTATACTTTTTCCACATTGGTGTCCGTAATTGATGTGTTAGGAGGTGATCGTCATGTTCACCGTTATCTCGATCCTCTCTGATACGTTTATACCGCTCGTAAGCTTTTGTCTCACTCATAGCAGATTCGCCATAGTCAACGTTTCGAATGCTGTGTTGCTCTTTATTCCATTTTTCAAACAAAATGTAATGCAAATTCTTTGATCCATCTTTTTGGAAAGAAAAAAAAATCCGCCAAGCACTCTAACACAGATGTAACCTTTTGGGCTCTCAACTATAAACTAAACATTCAAGGCACCTGAAAATGCGAACGTAAAATAGTAACATTTGTACCACCAAGCCAAAAGAAAGTTTTCAAAATCTGATGTATAAGGTGCACGAAATTAAAAATTGTATACTGACTGCAAAACGTGTTGCTAATAGACTTAGTAGTAAAGACGTGATAAATTAAAACACCATGCCTGATGCTGAAGAATTACTGCGTTCCCCAAGGAAGTGTTACAGGCCCTCTCTTGCTCCTGATCTATATTAACGACATATGAGACAATTTGAAATGCTTCAAATGGCTCTGAGCACTATGGGACTTAATTTCTGAGGTCATCAGTCCCCTAGAACGTAGAACTACTGAAACCTAACTAACCTAAGGACATCACACGCATCCATGCCCGAGGCACGATTTGAACCTGAGAAGACAATTTGATCTGAGCAACCCTATTAGATTGTTTGCAGATGATGCTGTCATTTACCGTTTTGTAAAGTCAGCGGGTGAGCAAAACGAATTGTAAAATTGATTTAGATAAGATATCTGTATGGTGCGAAAAGTTGTAATTGACCCTGAATAAAGAAAACTGTGAAGCTATGCACGGTCATCAATGGGATCTGTTCTTTCGGGAACAGATGCCATCTTCATATTATTCACATGAGTACTAAAAGAAATCCGCTAAATTTCGATTACGTGATAGGTTCGCGGACGGGACATCCTACATCACGGGAGGCAGCGCCGTCGGCACACGGGACGGACTGGTTGACGTGATACGCGCTCTCAGCGCTCTCCAGTGGGTGTTGCCTGCTTTATTTGGTTCGTAAACCACAACAGTTTCTTTACGGCAACAGACGCGCGTAAAATAACTACATTAACTCTGTTAGCGACTGTCAAAGGAGAGCGGATAAAATCGCGAAGAATATTCTGGATTCAAGATAGGAATTCGATTCATCATTTCATTTGAATGGAAGAGGAGATATTTTTCGAATCTGCTCACCATCATTAAAAATGACATTTACCAGAAAGATACAAACATAAGCCAGTCCATAAATCCAGAGACAGATTTATACACACTTTACGGGAAGTTTCGTAACAGCAAACACTTCCAGTGTTTATCTTGTGTTTGCTTTCTGTCATGGACTGGCAGTCACGTTAAGGTTTCTGGCCACTGGGAAAACATTCCACTCGCAGGGCTTCGCAACAAGAATTGCAGCAAATACATTATTTATAACAAATGACATCAACTTTTTGAGATAATACTTCTATTAAATAAATAAGAAAGATCCAGAACCTTTTAGAAAACAAAAGGTGCAAAAGAAATTTGGGAGGAGGTGGACGCAAACCTGCTATCTTTCTCGTAACACCTCGCAGCTCATGACTCAATCAACTGCACTTCAATTTCGACACAGCAACAGGGCTTTCATATTAGGATACATTGTCGAAAGAGTATTTATAATATCAATACTGATATTTAGTATATTTCGTATGCAAGTTGCACAAAAAGACGCACTTTCGATAGATCGTCATTGCGCCGTAGTATTGAAACGGTATATTTTCGTAGCACACAAGTTATAACACTAAAAACATCAACTACAGGAAGATGTTACTTACTGGTATATACACTCCTGGAAATTGAAATAAGAACACCGTGAATTCATTGTCCCAGGAAGGGGAAACTTTATTGACACATTCCTGGGGTCAGATATATCACATGATCACACTGACAGAACCACAGGAACATACACACAGGCAACAGAGCATGCACAATGTCGGCACTAGTACACTGTATATCCACCTTTCGCAGCAATGCAGGCTGCTATTCTCCCATGGAGACGATCGTAGAGATGCTGGATGTAGTCCTGTGGAACGGCTTGCCATGCCATTTCCACCTGGCGCCTCAGTTGGACCAGCGTTCGTGCTGGACGTGCAGACCGCGTGAGACGACGCTTCATCCAGTCCCAAACATGCTCAATGGGGGACAGATGCGGAGATCTTGCTGGCCAGGGTAGTTGACTTACACCTTCTAGAGCACGTTGGGTGGCACGGGATACATGCGGACATGCATTGTCCTGTTGGAACAGCAAGTTTCCTTGCCGGTCTAGGAATGGTAGAACGATGGTTTCGATGACGGTTTGGATGTACCGTGCACTATTCAGTGTCCCCTCGATGATCACCAGAGGTGTACAGCCAGTGTAGGAGATCGCTCCCCACACCATGATGCCGGGTGTTGGCCCTGTGTGCCTCGGTCGTATGCAGTCCTGATTATGGCGCTCACCTGCACGGCGCCAAACACGCATACGACCATCATTGGCACCAAGGCAGAAGCGACTCTCATCGCTGAAGACGACACGTCTCCATTCGTCCCTCCATTCACACCTGTCGCGACACCACTGGAGGCGGGCTGCACGATGTTGGGGCGTGAGCGGAAGACGGCCTAACGGTGTGCGGGACCGTAGCCCAGCTTCATGGAGACGGTTGCGAATGGTCCTCGCCGATACCCCAGGAGCAAGTGTCCCTAATTTGCTGGGAAGTGGCGGTGCGGTCCCCTACGGCACTGAGTGGGATCCTACGGTCTTGGCGTGCATCCGTGCGTCGCTGCGGTCCGATCCCAGATCGACGGGCACGTGCTCCTTCCGCCGACCACTGGCGACAACATCGATGTACTGTGGAGACCTCACGCCCCACGTGTTGAGCAATTCGGCGGTACGTCCACGCGGCCTCCCGCATGCCCACTATACGCCCTCGCTCAAAGTCCGTCAACCGTCAACTGCACATACGGTTCACGTCCACGCTGTCGCGGCATGCTACCAGTGTTAAAGACTGCGATGGAGCTCCGTATGCCACGGCAAACTGGCTGACACTGACGGCGGCGGTGCACAAGTGCTGTGCAGCTAGCGCCATTCGACGGCCAACACCGCGGTTCCTGGTGTGTCCGCTGTGCCGGGCGTGTGATCATTGCTTGTACAGCCCTCTCGCAGTGTCCGGAGCAAGTATGGTGGGTCTGACACACCGGTGTCAATGTGTTCTTTTTTCCATTTCCAGGAGTCTAGTTTCCTGTCATTTTATTATAACAAATCGTAGCTAAAAAGACACGTCTCGAGAGGTCCTTTTCTGATGCTTTGCGGCAGTTTATATTCGTACAACGTATACAAGAAAAAGCATCCACCAAATACGATGTAGGGGTGACACAGAATAACGGAAATGTTTGAAATGAGTAGTGGCAGCCATGGGCAGCTGGCAACACTAAGGGTTCGTGACAGCGAGTAAGCAGTCAGCAATCATGGATCAGTGGAACGGACAACAGCGTGAGTTAGTGATAAATATGTTTTATAAAAACAATGATAGTTTGGTAGCGCTGCACAGGGAATTTCGACGTTTTTATAATTTAGGACGTCATGATGCCGTTCCGTCGAAATGCGAGATAAAATGTCGGATTGATAACTTCGAAGAGACCGGTTCCGCCCCGGAGAAGAAACCAACAGGACGACCAAGAAGTGTGCGCTCTCCAGCGAGCACTGATGTTGTAAGCGAGTTTGTCTTATGGAGCCCTCGGCGTTCAATCCGTAAGCAAGCAGCAGTGGTTGGAATGTCCCAAAAGAGTGTTCCCAGAATTCTTCATCTTGATTTGAAATTTTATTCGTACAAACTACAGATGGTGCGACAATTGAACGATTACCGGTTACGCTTAGGTTTCTGTCAATAATTGATAACAAAAATAAACAATGACGATGATTTTCTAAACAAGTCGTGGATGTCAGATGAGGCAAATTTTCATCTCACAGGTTACGTGAATAAACTACTGTTACTGGGCAAACACAAATCCTAATGACATTCATGAGTGCCCTTGACACGCTAATAAAGTGACAATATGGTGTGGTGTTTCATCACATGGGCTTATCGGACCGTATTTTTTCGCAAATGAACAGGGAAACAGAATAACTGTCAACCCCGATCGTCACGTAGAGATGTTACGAACTTTCGTTAGACCTGCATCGAACAACTTCCCTAACGTTCAAGAACCCTGCTTTCAACAGGACGGAGCGACATCGCACACTGCACGGCAATCAATGGCGTATGTGCGAGAATTGTTTGGCAACCTTGTGATCTCACGATTCGATAACACTTCCTGGCCCCCTAGGTCGCCCGATTTATCTGTTGTTGTTTTTTTTTTTTTTTTTTTTTTTTGGGCCTACCTCAAGAGCAAAGTCTGCACGACTCGACCAAGGACCCTGGATCAGTTGAAACAGAGAATTCTGGGTGCACAGTATCCCAGCTGAGATGTTGCAGCGGTTAATTAGGATTCTGAGCAGCAGATTTCACGAATGTATTCGTACGGGATAACGCCATCTAAACGACGTATTTTTTTTTAATGGTAAATGCCATCGATGTTTCGTTAATGGCAAAGTTGTAAGGTTTCAATTACTATGAATGCAATTTCTTTTCTTCATCACTTCTAGTTTTATTGGATTGTGGAAATGTTCCCTTTTATCTGTGGCACCCTACATAACGCCATCCTATGCGGCAGCTCATATGTTCTGCCGTGCCCACGAGTAATATGGGCCCTGCGACTAACTTGTGACGTCACACTAGTCGACGTGTCTGGCACACTTCGCGATCGCTTAGCTCCGTGCGGAGCCCTCGGAACATCAGTAAATAACTGAAAAGGTACCGTCTGCAGGTCTTAACTTTGTCGCGTGCTATCGAGAACTTGTATATACTTGACCGTGCAGTCACGAATTGTAGAATTGTCTGAAATAGTTACTATGCCCACTGCCGGAGACGGCTGCTGGCACTCGGAAGACCTGCAGCGTCCCGTGCTTTGACGTACGCGCCACGGCCAAAGCACTGAAAATACCGAGCTGAACAATTCGCTATTTTAAATCGTAATCCACGGACAGTGTCGAATGCTTAGCGTGGTGTACCTAAGTGAGTCAACGAATCTTGCTTAATTTCGTTGCTCCACAGCGTCAAATGGTTGGGTATGCAGCTCCAAACTGCTCAAATAACAGCAGACATGGTCACTATCAGTTTCATCGGTTTCATTCATGTGTAGACCGGCGTAAAAATGGCTTGTAATTTCAAGGCGCAAAGACTGGACAGCAAAATCGAGCAACAACCACTGTAAAGTAAGTAAAAAAAGCGGTTTTTTTTCCTTTTTTTAGGCGTAGATGAGTTCACATTGCGGTGGTAATGAAATTATATTTGTAAGAAGTGTTTATTTTAATCTTGGTGCAGATTACGTTTACACAACACGATGTAGGCCTACCATTGTAAATTAAAAGCAAGTTTTTTTCTTGATTTTATTTACAAGTGTTAATTTTGTGTTGTTGTTCTTGTGATCTTCAGTCCTGAGACTGGTTTGATGCAGCTCTCCGTGCTACTCTGTCCTGTGCAAGCTCTTCATCTCCCAGTACCTACTGCAGACTACATCCTTCTGAATCTTCTAGTGTATTCATCTCTTGGTCTCCCTCTACGATTTTTGCCCTCCACGCTGCCCTCCAATACTAAATTGGTGATCCCTCGATGTCTCAGAACATGTCCTACCAACCCATCCCTTCTTTTAGTCAAGTTGTGTCACAAGCACCTCTTCTCCCCAATTCTATTCAATACCTCCTCATTAGTTATGTGATCTACCCACCTAATCTTCAGCATTCTTCTGTAGCACCACATTTCAAAAGCTTCTATTCTCTTTCTGTCTAAAGTATTTATCGTCCACGTTTCACTTCCATACATGGCTATACTCCGTACAAATACTTTCAGAAACGACTTCCTGACCTTTAAATCTATACTAGGTGTTAACAAATTTCTCTTCTTCAGAAACGCTTTCCTTGCCATTGCCAGTCTACGTTTTATATCCTCTCTACTTCAACCATCATCAGTTATTTTGCTCCCCAAATAGCAAAACTCCGTTACTACTTTAAGTGTCTCACTTCCTAATCTAATTCCCTCAGCATCACCCGACTTTATTCGACTACATTCCATTACCCTCGTTTTGGTTTTGTTGATGTTCATTTTATACCCTCCTTTCAAGACCCTATCCATTCCGTTCAACTGCTCTTCCAAGTCCACTGCTGTCTCTGACAGAATTACAATGTCATCGGCGAAACTCAAATTTATTTCTTCTCCATGGATTTTAATACCTACTCCGAACTTTTCTTTTGTTTCCTTCACTGCTTGCTCAATATACAGATACAATAACATCGGGGATAGGCTACAACCCTGTCTCACTCCCTCCCCAGCCACTGCTTCCCTTTCATGCCCCTCGACTCTAATAACTGCCATCTGCTTTCTGTACAAATTGTATATAGTCTTTTTGCTCCCTGTATTTTACCCCTGCCACCTTCAGAATTTAATTTTGTAGAAAGAGTAAATCAGTAATACCTTATCTAAACTTGTTGGCAATAACAAACTATTTGCAAATATTAGCATAGGCCCATTTTGAAAAAAGCCAGTTTGAGCAAAACTGGGCAGACAACAAGAAAAAACTGAAACGAAATGGCATCCCTACTCTTTTTTATGCGCCAAATCCTCCTCTTCCAGTTGCTCAGTTAGGATTGAGAAGCAACGGTTAAAAGTATTAGACACTAGTGAGGGGTCAGATACTTTATTGCTTTTTCAGTCATTTTGATATTACTGTAATTATCTGACCCAGTATCCCTTTAATAACTCGCACTGGTTGCTTTAGTTTTATTCCTAGGTTTTCAAAAGTTTGTTGTCTACCAGTTTTTTTTTTACTTTTTAAATAACTTGTGACACACTTCTTTTAAAGCTTTTGAAATAGTCACTAAAATTTGGAACAGTTATAGACTGAGTATTGTTGCAATTCCCGCTTGTGCCGGCATTAAATTTTTATGTCTGGTGTGTTCCATTTCAACATTATTCCGTAATTGTTTACGAATGTAACTCTTAGTTACTATAAAGTTAGGCGGATGTACTATATGTAAACGAGAAAATACAATGCTGATAACGCATTTTTCCCGTATTTGGTAAACATTTAGAACAGTAACGTATGACTTATACGGGCGTAAGTGAAGGTATCATGCCTCGAATTACTCCTCTAACCACCTAGTTTAATTTGCTTACCTCTGATAGACAAATGTAAACCAATACGCTTACTACGCTGTAATATTGTCTGCGAAAGGAATTACATTTGATGGTCTTAAAATAATATTAAAAAACGAGTGTTCCGTAGAGTTTAAACGAGCGCCTTCAACGTGGGATTCAAAATAGCGGACTGTTCAACTTGTACTATACAGTACTGTAGCCACGGCCTGTCGTGGTACTCGTATGTTCTCCTTCTGACGTAAAACGACGTCGCGTCTGATTCGCCACGTTCGTTTCCTCGAGGCAAAAATCTAGTCTTTATTTGACGCTCTGCACTGCACTGGGACGTGGAATTCCATGCCGTGACGTCCCCAGCTCCTAGCCCACGAGCGTTTTTACGCCCGGTGTGAGCACGGCTGTAAGCCTCGTAGCCGGCAGTGACGCGACGTCAGACGCTGCCGGCGCACGAGCAGAGGGTCGCATCGCGTGCACCGCGGACGGGCGGGGTTTGCTTTGCTTTGCGTCCGCCGTTAGCGCGTGTCCCCCACCCCCTGGCAGGCGGGGCGCAAACAAATGGAGCGCGGGGAGCGGGTCCGCGCGCTGAATAGCCGCTAACGCCGCACAAAGACCGCCTATTTGGACGGACGGCCGACCCGGCTGCCGCGACGTCGCGTGATTAATACGCGACGCCAGTGGCAGGTTAAAATAAAGTGCCGGCCAGGGACCGACGGCTACACGCTCGCTAAGCGGCACGGCTCGTCCCGCAAAGGCTGTGACAAAGTTACCTCTGCGTTTAGGGATGCGCCGACCAGCAGGAAGCGAAGACGCAGAAAAGGCCACCGAGCGGGGTCACACAGTATAGCACACTGGACTTGCACTCGGGAGGACGACGGTTCAAACCCGCGTCCGGCCATCCTGATTTACGGATTTCACGATTTCCCTAAATCGCTTATGGGAAATGCAGGGATGGTTTCTTTAGAGAGGGCGCAGCCCACTTCCTTCCCCATCCTTCCCTAATCCATTGGGACCGATGGCAACCACAAAAGGCTGTGTATGGTTGTTACGCTTGTAACCTCCCAACAGTAAAAATAGTTATAACGTTCACATTTTAGTGTTACCTCCCCACAGATAAATTCCGTAACCTACCAATAATACAACGTGACTAACCTCTCAATAAAATTATGGCTCACTTATAACCTTTCAATAATTGACTCTGACTTTAAACTGCTAAGTTTTGGACGTCAGCAATGCTGTATCATGGCCCTGAAAAAATTATTCTGAATAAACTGAAAATTCTTACCTCAATGAAGTCGCCGGATAACGCATATATATCTACATCTACATCTACATCTACATGACTACACTGCAATTCACATTTAAGTGCTTGGCAGAGGGTTCATCGAACCACAATCATACTATCTCTCTACTATTCCACTCCCGAACAGCGAGCGGGAAAAACGAACACCTAAACCTTTCTGTTCGAGCTCTGATTTCTCTTATTTTAGTTTGATGATCATTCCTACCTATGTAGGTTGGGCTCAACAAAATATTTTCGCATTCGGAAGAGAAAGTTGGTGACTGAAATTTCGTAAAAAGGTCTCGCCGCGACGAAAAACGTCTATGCTGTAATGACTTCCATCCCAACTCGTGTATCATATCTGCCACACTCTCTCCCCTATAACGCGATAATACAAAACGAGCTGCTCTTTTTTGCACCCTTTCGATGTCCTCCGTCAATCCCACCTGGTAAGGATCCCACACCGCGCAGCAATATTCTAACAGAGGACGAACGAGTGTAGTGTAAGCTGTCTCTTTAGTGGACTTGTTGCATCTTCTAAGTGTCCTGCCAATGAAACGCAACCTTTGGCTCGCCTTCCCGACAATATTATCTATGTGGTCCTTCCAACTGAAGTTGTTCGTAATTTTAACACCCAGGTACTTAGTTGAATTGACAGCCTTGAGAATTGTACTATTTATCGAGTAATCGAATTCCAACGGAGTTGTTTTGGAACTCATGTGGATCATCTCACACTTTTCGTTATTTAGCGTCAACTGCCACCTGACACACCATACAGCAATCTTTTCTAAATCGCTTTGCAGCTGATACTGGTCTTCGGATGACCTTACTAGACGGTAAATTACAGCATCATCTGCGAACAGTCTAAGATAACTGCTCAGATTGTCACCCAGGTCATTTATATAGATCAGGAACAGTAAAGGTCCCAGGACGCTTCCCTGGGGAACACCTGATATCACTTCGGTTTTACTCGATGATTTGCCGTCTATTACCACGAACTGCGACCTTCCTGACAGGAAATCACGAATCCAGTCGCACAACTGAGACGATACCCCATAGCTCCGCAGCTTGATTAGAAGTCGCTTGTGAGGAACGGTGTCAAAAGCTTTCCGGAAATCTAGAAATACGGAATCTACTTGAGATCCCCTTTCGATAGCTGCCATTACTTCGTGCGAATAAAGAGCTAGCTGCGTTGCACAAGAGCGATGTTTTCTGAAGCCATGCTGATTACGTGTCAATAGATCGTTCCCTTCGAGGTGATTCATAATGTTTGAATACAGTATATGCTCCAAAACCCTACTGCAAACCGACGTCAATGATATAGGTCTGTAGTTGAATGGATTACTCCTACTACCCTTCTTGAACACTGGTGCGACCTGCGCAATTTTCCAATCTGTAGGTACAGATCTATCGGTGAGCGAGCGGTTGTATATGATTGCTAAGTAGGGAGCTATAGTATCAGCGTAATCTGAAAGGAACCTAATCGGTATACAATCTGGACCTGAAGACTTGCCCGTATCAAGCGATTTGAGTTGCTTCGCAACCCCTAAGGTATCTACTTCTAAGAAACTCATGCTAGCAGATGTTCGTGTTTCAAATTCTGGAATATTCCATTCGTCTTCCCTGGTGAAGGAATTTCGGAAAACTGCGTTCAATAACTCCGCTTTAGCGGCACAGTCGTCGATAACAGCACCATCGGCACTGCGCAGCGAAGGTATTGACTGCGTCTTGCCTCTTGTGTACTTTACATACGACCAGAATTTCTTCGGATTTTCTACCAAATTTCGAGACAATGTTTCGTTGTGGAACCTATTAAAGGCATCTCGCATCGAAGTACGTGCCAAATTTCGCGCGTCTGTAAATTTTAGCCCATCTTCGGGATTTCGCGTTCTTCTGAACTTCGCATGCTTTTTCCGTTGCCCCTGCAACAGCGTTCGGACCTTTTTTGTGTACCACGGGGGATCCGATCTATCTCTTACCAATTTATGAGGTATGAATATCTCAATTGCTGTTGCTACTATATCTTTGAATTTGAGCCACATCTCGTCTACATTCGCATAGTCAGTTCGGAAGGAATGGAAATTGTCTTTTAGGAAGGCTTCTAGTGGCACTTTATCCGCTTTTTTAAATAAAATTATTTTGCATTTGTTTCTGATGGATTTGGAAGAAATGGTATTGAGCCTAGCTACAATGACCTTGTGATCACTAATTCCTGTATCAGTCATGATGCTCTCTATCAGCTCTGGATTGTTTGTGGCCAAGAGGTCAAGTGTGTTTTCGCAACCATTTACAATTCGCGTGGGTTCGTGGACTAACTGCTCGAAATAATTTTCGGAGAATGCATTTAGGACAATCTCGGAAGACGTTTTCTGCCTACCACCGGTTTTGAACAAGTATCTTCTTCTATAAGAAATTTTTCTGGCACAGTCCAGAGCAATGCTGGCCGCTAGACTTGTCATGAACAAAAAGAAACAACTGATTTTTCTTTACGATAATCGGGATGACCATGGATTGTGGAAATTAATGAATTCTTTAAATTCAGTTGAATAATGGTCAGAAAGTTAGTTTTATAAAAAAGATGATTATTAAAAGATTTTTTGAAACATTTACATGGGACTTGATATAACAATAGTACAAATTTAGTTGTAACAAACTACATATGCGCGCGGCTGCTTTTACCTTATACTACATCGCTCAGGCACCGCCATGTCTCCCCACGACCGGCCCCGCCAAGTCCATACACCCGACTGCTAGCTACTATTTACTCCTACTGCCGGAGCTACAACTACTACTGCTCTCTGATCTGAGAGTCTCTTATAGCTTACATATCGCAGGCAGCACGTGAGCAGTCCCTCGAAATTACATCTGCTCGAGTGCGCTAGCAATAAATTCCTTAGTCATGGACCTCTACACGCTTTCTGAAAGTGTAGAAGCCATACTAGAATCAATAGTGGTCTGATATAGTTGGTCGTACCCCTTTCTCTTCGTCGATTCTCTGGAATTTCGGCAGGAGGCATAATTTTACTGTTTCACTTAACAACAACCAAATGCTACCGTTCACGATGCGAGGCAAGCACATTAACGATGGGTGTTTGGTTAAGCGTCGATTAATTGGCCTTTCTGATTATTTAAGGGGAGTTAGAACGGAAATTTTTTTTCACATTTTCGGATTTATTTCTCATTATAAAATTTGCAATTTTCCGAATAAAATGATATATATATCACTTATAACCTCACATGGGTCGTTTATTTTTTTAAATATAATCTACACCTGTTGAAAATGTTAAAATTTTTACGTGCATTACTTCAGGATATAATAAGATCGGTAATTTTTTTTACATAGAAGGCCGTGCATTGCTGTGTTATAAAGGTTAAATTACGTGTTTGTATTGGTAGCAGAGTCAATAACAGTACGGTAGCGTTTACTGTTTAATAGTATAAACACGCGTTGTATGTCGAAGTGCTAACGTTCTTCCGAGGAAAAGATACGAATAGATTGGTAAATTTCTCAAAACGTAAAGTATGACGCCAAAACGAAGTGTTTTTAAGAAACATAGGTTTCATTGTAATAGATTTTCGAATAAAAGGAAACATTGTGTTCAACATGTGGCGTGTGAAGTTACAGGTAATGAAATACAGACAGGTTCCTCAGTATCTAGAGAAACACCCATTAGTGCTTCGAAGATTAAAATAAAACGTCGTGATACACAGTTCTCTCAAAACGAAAGTGATGTAAATGGTAGGTTAGGTTATATTCCGGCAGATTTACACATCCTAACAAGGGTGTTAGTACTCAAACAGTTCATACAGCCATAAACATCCCATCCCAACAGCAGTCATGGAAATAACAAAATCTATTTACGGTGACCTAGCAAATCCTGAATTACTGCAGAAGTATCCGCACGGTCAGACTCAAAATCCCAACGAGTCGTCCAATAATCTTATATGGACTCCCTTTCCAGAAAAGTTTTTGTTGGATTAAAGACACTAAAGTGATGGAGTCAGTGATGCTGTTATTGCTTTTTAATTATGGCAAGATTGGTAGGGTGAAAGTGCTACAGCACACGGGAATTAACCCTGGAGCAAACGGTATCAGAGAACTTGAATGTATGGACAAGGTTCGCATTGATAAAGCAGAGTATGCTACACAGTTGGCCACTAAGGAGTCCAGAAAGAAGAAAAAACTTTGAAAAAGATCAAGAGTATGATATACAGTATGGTGCAGGGTACTTCTGAATGATTAAAAATAAAAATTAAGTATATATTAAGTGAGTTACAGTCCTTTGAAACTTTAGAAACCGTTCCTAAAAATTTCATTTACTGTTGCATTTTTCCCTAAATTTCAGAAACCACTTCGAGTATTCAAATTTTCAGGGAGTAATAACATACATATCCTGAGTCTACTGAACTAAAAGAAGAATGTAATGTTACGTACAAAAAAGTACACAAAATTTTAACTGTTTAATTAAAAATTGTATTTCTTAAATCAGTGGCTGAAATGCAGTTATTGTAGCTCAGTAGACTCCGAACATACAGTTTAATGTCCTATAAAAGTTCCATGTCAATGGCTACAGAGGTTCCTGAAATGCGGGGAGGCTATGTCACTAAATTTACCATTGTCGGGCTCGAGCGTTCCCACTCCCCTTAAATGAATCGATTAATGTTAAAAATTGCATTATACGGTACACAGCTGTGACGGTATAATTTATTAGAGGTGATCGATCTCAGTCTATGATCAGACCATCATCGGGTCCACAGTTCCAAATAAGAACAAAAAGACGCATATCGAAGCATGTAACATTAAAGTAATGTACCTGATTGCGTTAAACAAACTAAATTCATCACATTTTACATCAGTTACAAAACCATCTCAGCTATCACTTTGCATAATTGGCATAACAGTTATCAGAAGTACATTGTTTCATCATTGTTACTTGCCTTAAATATGTAATATTCTGTCTATTTAATCTCATAAAAGTATTTGCGTGGCATACTCATTTTCTGAGCAAAGTAATTCAAATATTATTCAACGAAGCGTTTAAGGCAATGCAAAGATGTACCAACAACTGAATAGATTGATTTTCAATACCTCACTGAAGTTAACATTGTTATTATGTGAAAAGTTAACTTCAGTGAGGCGTCAATAATCGATCTATTCAGTTGTCGGTACATATTTGCACTGCCTCAAATGCTTCATTAAATAACCCTTGCTCTACTTTGCTCAGAGGATGAGTATACCACACAAATACGTCCATGAAGTTAAATGGACGTATTTACCGCCAATATCATTTATAGAACAACGTACATCTCATAAATGTTATGCCAATTACCCAAAGGCATAGCTGGTATGGTTTTGTAGGTGAAGTATACTGTGTTCAAAAGTATCCGAACACTCCCAAAAACATACACTTTTCATATTAGGTGCATTATGCTGCCACCTATGCCAGGTAATCCATATCAGCGATCTCAGTCGGCATTAGACATCGTGAGAGAGCAGAATGGGGTGCTCCGCGGAACTCACAGACTTCGGACGTGGTCAGGTGATTGGGTGCCACTTGTGTCATACGTCTGTACGCGAGATTTCCAATCTCCCAAACATCCCTAGGTCCACTGTTTCCGATGTGATAGTGAAGTGGAAACTTGAATGGACCCGCATAGCACAAAAACGTACAGGCTACCTCGTCTGTTGACAGACAGAGACCGCCGACCGTTGAAGAGGGTTTTAATCCAGACCATCACAATAGAATTCCAAAGTGCATCAGGATCCACTGCAAGTACTATGACAATTAGGAGAGAGTTGAGAAAACGGATTTCATGGTCAAGCGGCTGCTCATAAGCCACACACCACGCCGGTAAATCCCGAACGATGCCTCGCTTGGTGTAAGGAGCGTAAACGTTGGACGGTTGAACAGTGGAAAAATGTTGTGTGGAGTGACGAGTCACGGCACACAATGTGGCGATCCGATGGCAGGGTGTGAACATGGGGAATGCCCGGTGAACGTCATCTGTCAGCGTGTGTAGTGCCAACAGTAAAAATCGGAGACTGTGGTGTTATGGTGTGGTCGTGTTTCTCATGGAGTGGCCTTGCACCCCTTATTGTTTTGAGTGGCACTATCACAGCACAGGCCTATATTGATGTTTTAAGCACCTTCTTGCTTCCCACTGTTGAAGAGCAATTCGAGGATGGCGACTGCATCTTTCAACACGATCGAGCACCTGTTCATAATGCACGGCCTGTGGCGAAGTTGTTACACGACAGTAACATCCCTGTAATGGACTGGCCTGCACAGAGTCCTGACCTGAATCCTATAGAGCACCTTTCGGATGTGTTGGAACTCCGACTTTGTGCCAGGCCTCACCGACCGACATCGATACCTCTCCTCATTGCAGACTCCGTGAAGAATGGGCTACCATTCCCCAAGAAACATTCCAGCACCTGATTGAACGTATGCCTGATAGAGTGGAAGCTGTCATCAAGGCTAAGGGTGGGCCAACACTATATTGAATTCCAGCATTACCGATGGAGGGCTTCACGAACTTGTAAGTCATTTTAAGCCAGGTGTCCGGATACTTTTGATCAATAGTGTATGATGTGCTGTATGTAATATTGATTCAAGTAATCAGCTACGTTACTTGAATGTTACACACTTTCTGTTTTATTTATTTATTTATTTTATGGCGCAGTGGCCCCGATGATCGTCTCACCCTAGATCTAAATGGATCGTCTCTAATAAAACCTACCGTTAAAGTTGTGCACAGCATATTACAGTTCTTAACATTAATTAAAGCTGACCAACACCATCTCCATAAAATAGAATCGATTAATGTTACCAATTAGTTGAATCCTTATAGTCGATTATTCGATTTATTGTTGTTTTATCTTTATTTTTAGGTCATAAGGCATTCCGCTAAAATTAAATCTTGCGGTAAAAAGTCTCGTTATGCAAAAAATAAACGATAACATGTAAAATGGAAACAACAATTAGTTACGGACAATGGCGGAGAAATGCAGACACGGAGATTTGCGGACAGCAGGCTTTGCAGATAATTTGTGGACAACACGTGTGGTCAGGCAGCACACAGTTTAAAACAGGCCATTGTTTATGCCGGGTCCGGTATAACAAGAGAGGGATATAAGTCTTCAACATCCACAGATTTAGATTTTGATCAGCATGTAACGAAGTATAGCTACCACTGGATGTCCAGATTCCTTGATCATTTGTGATAATATTGTGAGACTAGCGTGCATGTTACAGACTACCAGTTATCGAACTAATAAGATGTACTGTTCGATGTGGATGCAGTTTTCGCAGCTGCAACGTGGAGTGCTGCTCTGATGTGATTCGACAAGCTAAAATTGTGTTTTGATATTTAAAATGTAAGCAATGTCCCAAAGAACCAAGCATCCCAAAGCGCTAAATGTGCTTATGACTGCATAGATCTACGTTAGCTAAGAAATTTGTATTATATATATATAAAATTAAATTTGAGAAGTTATGTTTTTGTTTTATTTTGTATACGTAGTTGGAAGAAGTGCATGGATGACTGCTATTTCGTGCATATTTTGATGGCAAATAACATGTTTGTATGTTTATAAACTTAGACAACATGGAATACTATTTTTGCATTTTTCATGTTAAACACATCCATGCCATTTTTGGTAGTAATTTTGCGGCGGTAATGATTCTCTTGACTTATGAAACTGGGTAGACAAGATCATAACTTCAGAAAACTGCAAATGAGGAACAAGTATAAGTATAATTCAAGTTAAGCGGAGACCAACAAACTACACGCATCCACCAATACAATTATCATGGACATCGAAAAATATGAAAAGAAAGCCTTTAAAAACGGTTAAAGTATAGACCACTGTAATATATTTAAGATAAATAGAAAACAAACGTAATTTTTCCAAACAGTTTCACATTTATTTTAAAAACTCTTGACTCGCTATGGAAAACTACTGGTATCGGCGAGAAAACAATTATATTCTTTTTCCATAGGATTCATCATTTTTATGATTAGAACTGCGGTATACTTTATATATTACCATAATTTAACATTTAAAGTGATAAGACTTCTTCATATACTTGATTATGATAACCAAATAATCAGAAAAGAGTCCCTTTCATAGATTTTTAAAGTATTGTTTCTGAATAGATCTTAGTGCTGTTTCTGAATGCGAGCAATGGCTTTGAGGCAGTATCTAACGATGCCAGTTTCTTCATAGCTTTTTGGAGTTCTCTCTGTCCTGTCTTTCAGCTTCCAGTATTTCTTCTTCCCCTTCTTCCCTTTAAGATTCATCTCCAACTTCATGCATATGCAGTTTGTGTGCTCAGTTTCCTTTTTTAACAGATAGTTGATTCTAAAGTGAGGGTTTCGAATAATATTTCTTGTTTTGTGCTTTCGGTGCTTTTTTTCCACATTGAAATACGGATATTCTCTTCTGTAGCAAGTTATTCGTAGATTAGTCTTACAGGAGCTTTGGGATGAATCTCAACCCATCCATTACTTACATCTACCGGTTTTAAATATGCAAGCGCTGCACAAATGCTGATGTCAGTTCTTAAATCTTCGTTGTGCGGTACTGGTCAGTTATATTGAGATCTTGAACTTTTCTTTAAAAACTCGTCTTCATATGGAAATAACATCCACCTGAAGGGAAAACTCGACGAAGATCCGATATCACAGCTGACCAAAATCGGCGTTCACTTATCTAGGAAACCATAGGAACCCACTACTTGTTTAGTAAGACGACACTGGCGAATGTAGTTGTATTTTTTCTAATTAGGAATCAGGCAAATACAACAGGAAGAATGTTTTTCCGTCACTTTGCCTCCAAAGTCTGCATGTATGGTGTAGATTTGTTCAAACTGCTTACTGCAGCTCTTAAATTTTCCATTCATAGAGAAATGAGAAGACGTTTTAAGGTTTTCATTTTCCTTTGTTTCCACTAAAAATGATTATCCTCTCCTCTAATCAATCATCTTGTAGAAGAAAACTGCAGCCATCACCAACTTCTAAGAAATATTCATGAAGACCAGTTTCAAAACAGTTCTTAGGCTTGTAACACTCACTTGCTGAGACACAAACTAATGTAACCCTTTGGGAGGATTTCGAGTTTTGACCGTGCGTGTGTCTAATGGATGATGGTATCGAACAGTAATTTTGAATATATTGTAATTAATAGAAAAACTAAGCAGGCTTTTACTTTCGGGATAATGAAAGTAGTAAAGTTTATTTGCGAATGAAAAATCGAGCGGTCGCCAGCCCAATTAGGCACATTAATTTGAAATATTATGTTCAAGAAAACTGAATATTAGGTGTTTGAATAGCACACTGGATACACACGAATACAGGGCAGTCCAAGTTGTGGGTGGCAGTAGTCACCATCAATGCACAAACCAGTGATCATAGAAAGCAAAGTTGTACCCCACTCATAATAATAACAGTTGCAATCACGATCATTATGTGTCTCAGTATTGAGATGTTACTGCAGGAAGCACGGAACTAAAGTTGGACATGGAAATGTTTCTGACTTTACTGACATATAAATACCACAAATAAAATTAAATAATACTACAATTACACTGTTTATACTCCCATTTATGGAAATGCATCAGATTTCTGTATTAGCGATGATATTCCAATTATCTTTCTAATATGAGAATAATATGGTGGGGACCCATAAACTGATACTGTTTCACTAGTCAAATTCTATGATTATTTCAGTAGTTAGATTCAATTCAACTAAGTTTAATTCTTAGCCCCACTTAGAATAGTTTGTGTTTTCATCTTTCAAAGCAAATTACTCAACACTGAGCTCGGCTAACCTCAACACAAAAAAAATCGTTCATGATTGCAATCAAGGCTAAATTATGTTTCAAATAAGTTTAACCTGTATGCCTTTTTCATCACCTGTGAAGCAGGTATTTTAGGCAGTAACATATACACAGCCTGGCACTGAATTTTAGCACATTCAATACACAGAAATAAATCACTAGTTCGTTGGAAACAGGATATAAGGTTTTCTGAACACTTAGGAGGGTATCCTGCATAAGTTCATCATTAGGATAAAAGTTATGGTTCTAAACATAGGTTTATAGCAGTTAGATGGCTACTGAAAACACTCACACAAATTAACTGGTCCATACTCTGATACATATCTGTATGCGTGAAGTTGGTGGAGCAGTGGCGAAGTAGTGGTGGCGAGCGACGTGGCGGCTAACTGTACTCTCGGCTCTTGATGTTTGAATGCTCTTTACAATTTCTTCTTGGTGGTGGATTTTAAAGAGAGAGAGCCATTCCTTATTGCCGAAAGTACCATGCAACAGCCAAATCCACATCCGAGGCAAGATTCCTTGCAAATCGGCTTGCAGTTGTCTCCCTTGGCACCATTGATGTGTACCGTGCGACAGCTAGCCACTGACTGCGAACCGTTCCCACCAAGGAGCCTCTCAGTTCGACCGCTAAAACCACCTTTTACATCGCGCCGAGCCACTTCCGTTGCGGAGGGACTTCCTTACCTCTTTCACGTTATACAATACAAGTCTCGTAAACATGAACCAGCTTCCAACATACAATGTGTTCTTTATAAACATTCATAAATCTGGTCGCTGCATTTTTATAGTAAAATATCATTATCCACGGCCACGGAGTTCATCATTCCAAATAAAAATGGACAAATTGTTATACATAGATTATAAAATTTTATTGTTTTGAACATTATTTAACTGTTTCCATACATACATTACAGACTTTAAATTCCCTGTCAAAAAACAATTTTTTTAACTAACAAAGAGCAAACACTTCATATTTTCGGAATGAGGCATTACCGTAACCAAATCATAAACTTTATTATGAAGATCCCCGTTTCATCTGCGTATATCTCGGATAACTGGGTAATTTCTTCTCGAGCCCCCTCCTTCACCATCGCCAATTGCTCCTCCACTTGAAGAGTTGCGTCGTCGGGTGATCCACAGAGACATTCGGACACGCAAAACACTTCTGCATTCTTCGAACACATCTGCCTCTTGCAATGGTAGAGCTTTCCGCTTAAGCACATCCACGTAACAACACCTTCTTCAGATTCCCTAAATTTAAGACCCGTATAGACACTGTAATGATCAAATGACCTACGTTTGCTCGTTGTAGCGCTGATAGTCACACCAGAAACTTCGGAAACAAAGAGACGTGTTTCGACCAGCGTGACGTTCACAGAGTACTTGAAGAGCAGGTGACGGGCATAAAGCTGCCTAACAATAGGCAGCGCAATAGCGGCTGCAAGTAGTTTTTAAACTACACACAGCAGTGGCTAGCGAGCTCACTGTCGTTTGATTAATACGGATACGTACGTGTGCGCTGGGCAGCTGTACCAATTATGTTTCAAAAGAAATGGTGGAGGGCACTCCATTAATTGTTCGTTCATATGACTGAATATGGTGTCATTTTTGTTTGTTTTAAATATCTATGAAAGTTTGTTCTGTTACTTAAGGAATAAAAGAAAAAAAGTTTATTACTAAACATATTAACCGATATCAGTGGTAACCAAACCCTATTTTGACTAGGACCCATACCCAAACTTGACGACCAGGTTCCTTTCAGACCTGTAACACATCAATTATTAAATGCGCTATAGGACAATAGTAGAGCGTGAACACATACGTTGAAAGGTCTCTGTTGGATTCCTTTCATGTTAATTTCTTAAATCTGCTGTCATTTACGGCATACATTCCACTTCTAAATATACTGTGGTGTTTCTGACTCTATGTGGGAGGAGACTGAGCAGTCGAACGTGTTACTTTTACACATAATCAAGAACGATGTGCCACACTACTACACTTTAAAACACAGTTTATATGTATTTCATATCACACACTCTCATACAGAACCTACATCCGCTTTCTTTTATATACTGTATATGATAAGATACTGTCGTCCCCCTACACTTCTGTGTGAAAAAATGAATGAGCAAATGTATTTCTAGTTGCATGCTTGATGGTAGCAGACAGTAGGACCAACGTCAGAACAGGTAGCTACGCTTTCTAAAAGCAAAGAGCTGCCTCTCTGGTCACTTGTGTTTATATCTGTGAAGCACCCTCGGTAGGGACCCTCGCCAGTCTGTCCGCGGCGAGCGTCTGAAGTGGTAAGATCTCCGGCTAAGCACGTCTTGGTTAAGTCCGTAGGACAATGGATTTCGTAAGTTCAGCCTAACTGGAAATTTAATCACCTTTATTTCAGGTTTAGCTCTAAAATATCTAATGTTATCTTAAATTGCAACGCAGTGTAATTCGAGTGTGAAGTTCAGAATTTCTTCCAGTAGTAGCTTTGTCACTACTTTGTGAGTAAAGTGGAACCACGTGTTCAGAATCTGTAACTCTAACGAAGATCATCAATCTTAAATGCGAATGTGCGTGAGATTATAACGTCTCGTCTTGACAATATTTTTCAATATAGCAACTTTTCTTTATGTTTAACCCACGTGGAGTGTATTTTGTGAGACCAGTACCACGTGCTTATACAATTGTTTGACCCATCAGGTGAATAGTAAGACGATAGTAACCAGTTCGAGGTTTTTCTTTTGTAAATTTCGTTTCGATGTAATTTATTTTAATCATCAAAATTATTGTGGAGTTACACTCTTTGTGTAAACCAAGTTGACCACGTGAAGCATGTGGTGTAATACTCAAAGTAGCCCTCAGCTATTCTTTTCGGGAAGATTTCACAGAGAGTTAGTATGAATTTAGTATACGAGTGTGTGGTAATTTGATGACGGACAGGATTGCGCTACGAACGTACTTTCTTTGGGTGAAAATTGAATCGGTTGGTTGTGGTTAATTTCCTCTTGCATTTGTTTCAACGTTCTTCGTGTTATTTTATGAATGCAGTGTTGTATGTAGTCTGCCAATCTTGGCTCCATATTTGATGTGTTCCGTAAGATTACAAACTCACATTTTCACAATCCTAAATAAGGCACCAGTTTAGTTATGAATAAAGTTTAATATGCTGAAATTTTAACGGAACAATGATCAACGTTAAAATGAATGTCCAAATACACTCCTGGAAATGGAAAAAAGAACACATTGACACCGGTGTGTCAGACCCACCATACTTGCTCCGGACACTGCGAGAGGGCTGTACAAACAATGATCACACGCACGGCACAGCGGACGCATCAGGAACCGCGGTGTTGGCCGTCGAATGCCGCTAGCTGTGCAGCATTTGTGCACCGCCGCCGTCAGGCCAGGTGGACGTACCGCCGAATTGCTCAACACGTGGGGCGTGAGGTCTCCACAGTACATCGATGTTGTCGCCAGTGGTCGGCGGAAGGTGCACGTGCCCGTCGACCTGGGACCGGACCGCAGCGACGTACGGATGCACGCCAAGACCGTAGGATCCTACGCAGTGCCGTAGGGGACCGCACCGCCACTTCCGAGCAAATTAGGGACACTGTTGCTCCTGGGGTATCGGCGAGGACCATTCGCAACCGTCTCCATGAAGCTGGGCTACGGTCCCGCACACCGTTAGGCCGTCTTCCGCTCACGCCCCAACATCGTGCAGCCCGCCTCCAGTGGTGTCGCGACAGGCGTGAATGGAGGGGCGAATGGAGACGTGTCGTCTTCAGCGATGAGAGTCGCTTCTGCCTTGGTGCCAATGATGGTCGTATGCGTGTTTGGCGCCGTGCAGGTGAGCGCCACAATCAGGACTGCATACGACCGAGGCACACAGGGCCAACACCCGGCATCATGGTGTGGGGAGCGATGTCCTACACTGGCCGTACACCTCTGGTTATCGTCGAGATCGAGGCACACAGGGCCAACACCCGGCATCATGGTGTGGGCAGCGATCTCCTACACTGGCCGTACACCTCTGGTTATCGTCGAGGGGACACTGAATAGTGCACGGTACATCCAAACCGTCATCGAACCCATCGTTCTACCATTCCTAGACCGGCAAGGGAACTTACTGTTCCAACAGAAAAATGCACGTCCGCATGTATCCCGTGCCACCCAACGTGCTCTAGAAGGTGTAAGTCAACTACCCTGGCCAGCAAGATCTCCGGATGTGTCCCCCATTGAGCATGTTTGGGACTGGATGAAGCGTCGTCTCACGCGGTCTGCACGTCCAGCACGAACGCTGGTCCAACTGAGGCGCCAGGTGGAAATGGCATGGCCAGCCGTTCCACAGGACTACATCCAGCATCTCTACGATCGTCTCCATGGGAGAATAGCAGCCTGCATTGCTGCGAAAGGTGGATATACACTGTACTAGTGGCGACATTGTGCATGCTCTGTTGCCCGTGTCTATGTGCCTGTGGTTCTGTCAGTGTGATCATGTGATGTATCTGACACCAGGAATGTGTCAATAAAGTTTCCCCTTCCTGGGACAATGAGTTCACGGTGTTCTTATTTCAATTTCCAGGAGTGTATAATCTGATTTATTTCTTTTTATTTAAATTCTCTTTTTAGTCATACATCACCGGCTGTCGTAAGATGACTATTAAAAGATTATAATTAATGTTAGTCTGGTTGGGAATTTGGTAAGCTAGACTGGATACCTGGTGAAACAGTTGCTCAGTAATGCAAGGTTATTTTCACCAAGTGGCTCACAGCTTTTAACCCGCTTTTATTGTCTAGAATATCAGCACCGCTTTCAGAACAAATTAATGCATCAGCATTACAACGTATCCTTATGAATCACGCAGGAGCAATCTCAAAACTCATTTCTGTGTGCAGATTAAACAACGCTACTTGCAGCCGCTATTGCGTTGCACTGAGGTGGCAGTAGTGTTGGTCCCCCTATTGCCCGGCGTAGCGCAGCACCTCGGCGCGGCATGGACTCAACAAGTAGTTGCAAGTCCACTGCCGACATATTGAGGCATGCCGCCTCTATATCCGTACATAACTGCGAAAGTGTTACCTGTGCAGGATTTTGTGCACGAACTGAAATCTCGATTAGGCCCAATAAATGTTCAATAGTATTCACGTCGGGCGATTAGAGTGGCTAAATCATTCGGTCGAACTGTCCGGAATGTTCTTCAAACCAATCGCGAACCGCTGTGGACAGGCGCCATGGCACATTGTCGCCCATAAAAATTCCATCGTTGCTTGCGAACACGAAGTCGTTGAATGGCTGCAAGTGACTTCCAACCAGCCGAACATCCAGAGGACCCAGTACAGTCCGCCCAAATACAGCCCACACCATTATGGAGCCAACACCAGCTTGCATTGTGCCTCGTTGACAACTTAGATCCAGAGTTTCCTGGGGTGTGCACCACACTCTAACCGTACCTTAAGCTCTTATCAGCTGAAATCGCGACTCATTTGACCAGTATACGCTTTTCCAGCAGTCTAGGGTCCAACCGATTTGGCCATGAGCCCAGAAGACGCCCTGGAGGCGAAGTCGTGGTGCTAGCAAAGGCACTCGCGTGGGTCGTCTAGCCCATTAATGCCAAAATTCGCCTCACTGTCCTGATGGATACGTACGTCGTGCGTCCCACCGTGATTTCCGTGGATACTTCATGCATGTTGCTTGGCTGCTCTCGGTCGTTAAGTGAAGGCCGTCGGCCACTCCGTTTTTCGTGGCGAGAGGTAGAGCCTGAAATTTGGTCTTATCGTCACATTCTTAACGCTGTTGGTGTTGAAATATTGGATTTCCTAACGATTTCTAAAAGGGAATGTCCTACGCGTATATCTCCAACTAGCAATCCGCGTTCAAAGTCTTAAGTCCCGCCGTGCAGCCATAATCATGTCGGAAACCTTTTCCCATGAATCACTTGAGTAGAAATGACAGCTCCTCGCGTGGCTCTGCACTTGTCCTCCGATGTGTGATGGAGTTCGCAGCAGTTAGTGCTCTGCCTCCCATGCATGCCGATGTAATGCGTCTCCACATGTAGATTGTCTTCTTGGGTGTCTCCTCAGCACAGTTCTGCAGTGCTAGCTATGCAGCGAGCAGGTGTGGCCAGCGGCTGGTGACGCTGCGCGGCAGTTTGCGGCCCAGCGTCCGGATTTGGGCGTTGTGTGACCGACCAGCACGTTCGTAAAAGGTGCGGGCGGCCGCCTGGAAGAGGTCACGGAGCAGAGGTACTTCCGCGATGTCGTGAAGATGAGCAGTGGGGACATCGTAAGGCAGGTGCAAGGCCAGCCGAAGGATGCGATTCTGCAGTGTCTCCGGCTTCTTCAGGTTCGTGTCGGCTGCGTTCCCCCAGACGACGGCGGCGTATTGGAGTACAGGGCGGAGCAGCGCCTTGTAGAGAGTGATGCCCAGCCGCGGTGGTAGTCGGGAGCCGGGGTTCAGCACCGGGTACAGGATGCGAAGCCGGTTCCGCACTTTGGCCTTCACTTCGTGGATGTGCGGAACCCACGTGAGTCGGCGGTCGATGGTGACGCCGAAGTAATGCGCCGTGGGACGCCACGGGACAGGGCTGCCACCGACGGTGAGCGGTTGCAGACATGCAGGAACGAGTCGCCTGGTGACGATCGGGAACTGCGTCTTGGCCCCATTGAATTGTAGGCGCCACTTGACGGCCCAGGGTGTCAACGGCGAGCTGCAGACGACGGCGCATGACGGCGGCATTGAGGCTCCTCGTATATAGAGCCGTGTCATCCGCGTACAGGGCGAGCCGCACACGGTCGATCTTCGGCGCATCGGAAGTGTAATGACATCTCCGACAGTGCACTGGCCTTTTATACGTTGTCTACACGATACTACCGCCATCTGTATACTTGCACATCACTATCCCACCACTTAAGTGACCTCAGTGTCGTATTGTTTGCTGGCCGCGGTGGTCTAGCGGTTCTAGGCGCTCAGTCCGGAACTGCGCGACTGCTACGGTCGCAGGTTCGAATCCTGCCTCGGGCATGGATGTGCGTGATGTCCTTAGGTTAGTTAGGTTTAAGTAGTTCTAAGTTCTAGGGGACTGATGACCACAGATATTAAGTCCCATAGTGCTCAGAGCCATTTGAACCATTTTTTTGTCGTATTGTTTAAGCTACACACAGCAGAGACTTGTGAGCTTATACCTCGTTCATTATAACCGGATAGGTACGTGTGCGATAGTAAGGTGTATAAAATAAAGTTTCAAAAGAAATGGCGGAGGGCATCTCATATGACTGAATATCGTATAATTTCTGTTTGTTTTAAATATCTGTGGAAGTTCGTCCTGATATGTAAATCATGAATAAATATGTAAATTCATAGCCTTCCAAGGAAGCGTCACTTTGAATGAAATAATTTATCGTATTGGACCCTGTCACTGTAAACTACTGAAACAACTAAACTGCCAACTTTTCGACCATGTTGCTGCCGTCCTCTTCAAGGTGATATAATGGCGTAGGCTTCCGCCCCGGAGTCAGTCGACATAAAAGTTTTTTCGGTATGGTATCGCGTCATATTGTATAAAACTACTCCTGGAGAAAGACCAACGTTTCGATCAAGGTTGCAGTGGCCTTCTTCTGGGTCTACTGGTGCATTCTAGGTATGCAGTGTCCCTTATATTTTGTTATTACTGTTCACTGCCATTACGTCATAATTTTAAAAAGATAGTTCGTTTCATTGGTCACTTAAGGGAGAAGGAGAGGGAACTTTGTTTTAATAGGTTATAGCGGTGGAGGGAGAGCGTAACATCTGTTGTCTATTGGCTCTTGTGTTACGTGCCATGACTGGTGGTCATAGGCGAATTAGAAGTTGCCGGCCGGTGTGGTCGAGCGGTTCTAGGCGCTACAGTCTGGAACCGCGCGACTGCTACGGTCGCAGGTCGAATCCTACAGCGGGCATGGATGTGTGTACTGTCCTTAGGTTGGTTAGGTTTAATTAGTTCTCAGTTCTAGGGGACTAATGACCTCAGCAGTTGAGTCCCATAATGCTCAGAGCCATTTGAAACATCTGAACACAAGAAGTAGGCTCCTGTTAACCAGATGCTAGATGTCGGCTGCGCGCCGGCAGTTACTCGCCGGTAGTGCTTGCGCCTCGTGTTGACCCTGCGGTCTGCTGGGCTCTGAACGCTGGCAACCAAGATGGGGCAAGCCTGAGTCCATTATCTCTATTCATGTTTTTAGGGTGTTTAAGTATTTCGATGGCCTCTTTGATTTTGCGTTTTGTCGTAACCGGATGCTTGGACAACACACAGGCTTCGCTGAATTTTATTTCTTTTCCGCAATCTTGCTGATGTTCTCCCACTGCAGATTTGTTGTGTTGCCCTAGACAAATATAGCGCTCGTGTTCCCGACTGCGCGTTGCTATTGGCCTGCCAGTCTCGCCGATGTATGCCTCTCCAAATTTGCATTCCACCCTTCACACTCCCGCAGTGTGTAATGCATCCACCTCGTCCTTAGTGGAGCCCAGCACGTCCTGGATCCTGTGACCACTATAGAAGACAGGCTGCAACCCAACCCGACGAAGGTGTTTGCTTATTCGGTCGGTAACATTTTTCACATAAGGGAAGCACACTGCTGGTTGCTTATCTTTCTTACTCGTGTTCGTCGACAAAGCAGTGTGGATCAACTTATGGCTGTAGCCATCGGCTAGAAACGTTGTGCGTAGCCTTTCCAGCTCAGGTGTTATGTTTTGAGCATCACTTAGGCGCTGCGCACGGATTGCCAAAAACCGGATGACCGAGTTCTCCTGCGCTGTGTGGTGGCAGGATTGGACTTGCAGATACCTGTCTGTATATGTGGGCTTGTGATATATTCTGTGCCCCAGTGTGCCCTCCGTTGTCCTGTATATTTCAACGCCTAGAAATGGAATTGCTCCATTCTTCTCTACTTCTAGCGTGAACTGTATCTTCTCGCCGGCCGCTGTGACCGAGTGGTTCTGGACGCTTCACGCCAGAACCGCGCTGCTGCTACGGTCGCAGGTACGAATCGTGCCTCTGGCATGGATGTGTGTGATGTCCTTAGGTTAGTTAGGTTTAAGTAGTTCTAAGTCTAGGGGACATATGACCACAGATGTTAAGTCCCATAGTGCTTGGAGCCATTTGAATCTTTTTATCTTCCCGTGCATGTTGTTCAAATGATAGTGAAACCTGGATAGCTCCGTTTCACCATGAGGCGATACAGCGAACTTCGTCCACGTATCTGAACCAGCAAAGTGGGCGTAAAAGAGCTGAACCAAGGACCGTTGCTTCAAAGTGAATATGTCGGCTACCAGTGGAGATATGGGAGACCCCATTTCTACGCCGTCTGTCTGCTCGTAGTATTTTTCTTATCTGCAAATTCTGCGCACAATTTTATAGGGATTTCACTGGACCCCAGGATCTTCTACACTCTACAGTAATAATATCGCCTGTCAAAAGCATGAATATTCACCTTTTGCAGTGCAGACGGCAGCGACATGTGCTGGAAGAGTGTCAGTGAGGTTCCGTAAAACACCGATAGGGATGTGGAGCCATGTGGACTGATGTGCTGTGGGCATCTGCTGTAGATTTCTTGGTTGAGGATCCACGGCGCCAACAGCTCCGTAGAAGTGGTCTCACGCATTTTCGATTGGATTTAAATCCAGGGACATCTGTGGCCAGGGAAGTACAGAAAAGCTCATCCTGGTTGTGTTTATACCACACACCTGCACTGTTGTATGACACTTTGCATTGCGCTGCTAGTAGATACCACTGTCCGAGGAAAATGAAACTGTATGGAGGGGTTGACATGGTCCCCAAGGAGAGATACATACTAGTGTTGACTTCCAGAATGACTAAATCACCCAGGGAATGCCAGAGAAATATTCCCCAGACCATAATGCATGCAGGTTGTTTGCTCTCAGACGCTTCACGCCGTACAAGCCAATGTCCATCTGTCCGATGGAGTACAAAACGTCGTTCATCTGAAAAGGCCACCTGTCGTCACTCAGTGGACGTCCAGTTGCAGTACTGTCGTGCAAATTCCAGCCTTCATCCCCGATGAACAGCAGTCAGCGTACATGTTGAAAAGGTCCTGCAGTCCCCTTTCATCGTCATTTTATTTACTTTCTAGTGATACAAAACTCTCTGGCAGGCGTGAGTGAATGAATGTGGGCGTGTTTCATGTTGGTATACGGTGGTTTAGTCTGCTGCAGAGAGTCAGCGGTAGTCGTACAGAATGGCCAACCCCTGTAGTTTTCAGGTAGTCAATGAGGTTTTCTCTCCTTGCGTGGAAGTTACCGGTGTTAGGTTGGGGGCGGAAGCCTCATCTCTGGGTTTTCCTGGCTGCGGAATCGCGTGGGAGACGTTGGAGTGTGTGAGACGGCAGTCTGCTTCCAGCGCGCCGAGAGTCTGCAGCCGAGCTCTCTTCGAAGGACAGTGAGTTGGTTTAACCGCGTCGCGCGTTGTCTCGTTGCGAGAGGGGAGCTTTTAACATTTTGGTCTCGCGTCTCGTCTTATAAAGATTGTTTGACCTTGTCGCAGCAGGAATGCAAGGCTTCTGCAGACTTCGTTTCATTCCTAATGCAGATTTTGATGCGTAAGTAGAACGTAACACGAAGCTGTTACATATACAGGGTGGTTAGAAATTTTGCGAAATGCTTGTAGGGATGTTGCAGGGCGGGTTGTACTGAGACATAAATGTTAAGAAAGAAATCCGATACGTTGCTCCGTTTCCAAGTTATTTAACATGGATTTTAGCCAATCGGGGTGTCGCGCGCTCACATTCAAGCGGCCTGCCAGGGGCGGTGTGGCCCAACGAGTGCTTCGTCTCGTTAGCTGAAACTTGAAAATTTGCGCACACAACAATCTGATTGGCTAACTTCAATGCTAAATAACTCGGAAACGGCGCAACGTATCGAATTTTTTTTGTAACATTCATATCTCAGTACAACCTGCCCTGCAACATCCCTACAAGAGTTTCAGGCATTTTCTGACCACACTGTATAAGAAGTGTGCCCTCGGTTGAGTGTGAATGTTTGTCTACTTTCAGCTGCGTCTGTATACGTTTCAATCTTTCCTGAACCTTAATACACTACTGGCCATTAATATTGCTACACCAAGAAGAAATGCAGATGATAAATGGGTATTCATTGGACAAATATATTATTCTACAACTGACATGTGATAACATTTTCACGCAATTTGTGTGCATAGATCCTGAGAACTCAGTACCCAGAACAACCACCTCTGGCGTAATAACGGCCTTGAGACGCCTAGGCATTGAGTCAAACAGAGCTTGGATGGCATGTACAGGTACAGGTGCCCATGCAGCTTCAACACGATACCATAGTTCATCAAGAGTAGTGACTGGCGTATTGTGACGAGCCAGTTGTTTGGCCACCATTGACCAGACGTTTTCAATTGGTGAAAGATCTGGAGAATGTGCTGGTCAGGGCAACAGCCGAACATTTCCTGTATCCAGAAAGGCCCGTACAGGATCTGAAACATGCGGTCGTGCCTCATCCTACTGAAATGTAGGGTTTCGCAGGGATCGAATGAAGGGTAGAGCTATGGGTCGTAACACATCTGAAATGTAACATCCACTGTTCAAAGTGCCGTCAATGCGAACAAGAGATGACCGAGATGTGTAACCAATGGCACCCCATACCATCACGCCGGGTGATACGCCACTGTGGCGATGACGAATAGACGCTTCCAATGTGCATTTACCGCAATGTCGCCAAACACTGATGCGACCATCATGATGCTGTAAACAGAACGTGGATTCATCCAAAAAAATTGCGTTTCGCCATTCTTGCACTCAGGTTCATCGTTGAGTACACCATCGCAGGCGTCAAGGGTAACAGCAGCCGTGGCCTCCGATTTGATAGTCCATGCTGCTGCAAACGTCGTCCAACTGTTCGTGCAGATAGTTGTTGTCTTGAAAACGTCCCCATCTCTTGAATCAGGGATCGAGACGTGGCTGCACGATCCGTTACAGCCATGTGGATAAGGTGCCTGTCATCTCGACTGCTAGTGATACGAGCCCGTTGGGATCCTGCACGGCGTTCCGTATTACCCTCCTGTACCCACCGATTCCATATTCTGGTAACAGTCATTGGATCTCGACCAACGCGAACAGCAATGTCGCGATACGATAAACCGCAATCGCGAAAGCCTCCACCCGACGTTTATCGAAGTCGGAAACGTGATGGTAAGCATTTCTCCTCCTTACAAGAGGTATCACAACAACGTTTCACAAGGCAACGCCGGTCAACTGCTGTCTGTGTATGAGAAATCGGTTGGAAACTTTCCTCATGTCAGCACTTTGTAGGTGCCGCCACCGGCGCCAACCTTGTGTGAATGCTTTGAAAAGCTAATCATTTGCATATCACAGCATACTCTCCCTGTCGGTTATATTTCGCGTCTGTAGCTCGTCATCTTCGTGGTGTAGCAATTTGAATGGCCAGTAGTGTAAGTTACAATGTATGAACCGTGCTCCTGCTGCGAATGCCCACACGCTGCAGCGTTCGCTGAACTGTCGTCGTGAAGGCTCATTTGATAGCCATCTGTTGATCTGGGAGACCTGTTACTCAACAGTTACAAGTCGCTTTCCCCGCACACATCTCCACAGCCGTCGTTGAGACCTGTCATCTGTGGCCCGTCATTCATCACAGCTGCCTCGTTGCCGGTTTTGGATAGCGCCATTTTTCTACGCACCGTATGCTTAAACACGGCAGCAAGGAAACTGTTTATAAAATTAACCGTTTCGTAACTGCTTCCGCCCTTGGCCGGAAAGTCAATGTTTATGCCTTTTTCCGCAATGTGACGACGACTGCACTGTTTTCCGATTACACTCCGCTGCTGGTGGTGCCACCAGTCGTCTGTGAGTGGTTACTGCACGTTGAAATCGAACATACGCGGTGGTCTGGACAGCGTGTGAACAGGACGGAGAGTGATACGCAGGTGAAGCAATGTTGTTGGGTAAAAGGGGGGCCGTACTGGTGGGAGAAGTGGGAGCAGGGAGAGGAGAAAGTGTACAGAGCTTGCAGATGCGTCTGCTGTTGACACAGTGGACGGGGTGACCATTACGGGCGCCGGGGTCAGCGGCCGGTTAGTGGTCAGCCGCGGGCGTGTCCGCTGCAACGCTACACCTCCCGGTACACCCGAGCCAGGCGCATTTTTCTCCAAGTTCTGAAACCGTCCGGGAGCCAGCAGGATAAACACCGCGCGGCGCGTGCCCTGGTGACACCCGCCAGCGCCCTCTGTCGCCCCATATGTGCGCTTTTTGAAAACTGGCGCCGCCTCGCGCTATCCGGTGACCGCCTCCCGGGACGACAGCTGCCGCAGCGCCGCACGCCGCCGGCCTCTCGGCTGCTCGTGTGTCCGGACTCTGGAAACCAGAGTGCGCCTCCTATTGTCGCTCGCCAGCACCCAGTTTAGAAAACAAATACGGCTCTACAGCCGCTCCGCTCAAGTTGCGACATACAGTGCATCTGATGCGGTGCGGTGAGACTGCCGGTGACAGATGGTCGCATGGTTAAACTGCTAAACTCGTGTGCTTCAGTCCGCACGTCAAAAACCTGCCAAAGTCGCTAGTATTCTTTAGCATGAAAATCCCGTTGTCTATTTATTTAGAAACACATTTACAGCCTGTTAAGTAAGATAGTGGCCCGCTTGTAAAGGAACTGAAAATATTGTGATTTAATCGCAGAGGTGCTGAAAAATTGTTCCAGTGACACACCAGAGAAATATCTGGTAAACTTTTTATCTTTGAGAGACATAGGAACAATTTCGCCCTTCGTTTTTTATTTGTTGTATGAACGACTACTTTTTGTTCTGATGGGCTGGTGGGATGTCGTACTGTCTAATTACTAGTGTGTGTGTGTGGTAAATGAATGAGTTAAAAGACGCAAGATGTGTTTTATATTATTTTCATCGCACAACAAGCCTTATTCCCATGCCTATGGAGTATTTATGTTAAGCAGAGAAGGCGAGTTTTAGATGGAACCGAAGATCTTCAAAACGGCGCTGCTCAACAATAGAGGTACGTGATTGTGCTCTCTACTTTCCTTTCGTGGCCGCTAAAATTACTTCCGATTCGTTTTGCCGAGACATTCAGAACCTGCAATCTTCTTTTTCTTATAAAAATACTAGTCCGATGCAAAAGAAATACTCTTAGATTTAAATAATTGCCATTCTTTTACCCAGGCCACGGGGAATGATAGAACGTACGTGCCTCTACTCTGAATGTACGTTCGCAATCTCCGAGTGTGTTACGACGAAATTATTTCACAATGAAAATTTCTCATCAGACCGCAACCACTCGCACGCGAATGTACGTACCCTCTGAATGTATCTAGTCAGTCACGCGCGTTGTTCAAAAGCTTTACTTTTAATATTCAGTGGATTACATTTCCGAAATTAATTTTTGTTTATGCTGCAAATCGTACTTCACGCGAAGTATTTATTACGTAAGTTTCAGGCTCAATTTCATAAAAAAAAGATTCCGAATTATAGAAATAAAGAATAACAATCAAACAAATCAAACCTAAATAAACAGAAAGAGGGAACGTTACACGCTCAATCAGTAGAAAAATGTATTTCACATCAGACTGTAAGTAGGCTGTTTAGATTTTTATGTTGGTAACGCCACGTAGCGCTCTGCATGAAAATTACTGACTGTGCTGTGTGCAGTCTGTGGTTGGTTGGCATTGTTGGAATATTTGCTATTGTAGTGTTGGACAGTTGGATGTGAACAGCGCGTGGCGTTGCGCAGTTGGAGGTGAGCCGCCAGCAGTGGTGGATGTGGAGAGAGAAATGCCAGAAGTTATGAAAGGTTACTATGAGCGGACGATCTGGACATGTGTCCGCCAGAAAAAGGAGTGATGATTCTTGAAGATTATTAACGTAAATACATTGTTTCTTCTCTATCAAAATCTTTCATTTGCCAACTATGCCTATCAGTAGTTAGTGCCTTCACTAGTTTGAATCTTTTATTTAGCTAGCAGCATTGGCGCTGTCTGGATTGCAGATTTCGAGTAACGAAGATTTTTGTGAGGTAAGCGATTAATGAAAGGTATAGGTTATTGTTAGTCTGGGCCATTCTTTTCTAGGGATTATTGAAAGTCAGATTGCGTTGCGCTAAAAATATGGTGTGTCAGTTTAGTGACAATCAGAATAAGTAAAGAGAAAACGGGTTGAGTACGTTGAATTTTGCTCAGCTGTTTGAAAATCAAATAATGTGGAAGTTTACCAGCACAGTCATTCATAATTTTTCTAAGGAGACATTTCAAAACTAAAATATATGCATAAATCATATGTGAACAAAAGAGAACTGCTATTACAGTTAATAATACATCCTGTCACTCGTAGCGTCCATAATTGCTTGGCATCTCCAAGCCATGCTTGAAACCAGGTTTTCCACGTATTCACGTGGAAGAGACCTCCAAATCCGTCGAATTTGCGTTGTCAGCTGCTACAATGTGAAGATCTTTTTTTCTTGCAACTTCGTTTTGATGTAAGATCGAATATTTTCAATAGACGAGTGTGAGGGGCAATCCAGTATGTGCACACCTTCCTCCTTTTTCCAGTCGCTGTACAGCCTGCTGCGGTGATTCGTGGTGTGCCGTCGGAACAGGACACAGCCAGGGCAAAAACACCACAGAAGCAAAGATTTGAGTTGGTGCCAGTGACGTAGAAACTAACCACTTGAGCGAGTTCCACCAGCGCCAGGGGGCGCTGATGATGACGACATCGACTTCGCCTCGGCCAGTTGCCGGTCGAGCACAATTCGACAAGAAACTAGCGGAAGTATACTCAGAGAGTGCAGGGTATAGACTACAGGTGCAGGGTGTGGGATGATGGAAAGAAGATCATAACATTCATTACCTCTAGATAAAAACCGTAGTATTCAGGAAATATCTGAAAAGGTATGATAAGGTAGCAAATAGCATCCAGCAGAATTTAGGACAGTAGTATCAGTTAATGCAAGACTTCCTTCATACTTCAAAAACAATAACCGACAGAACAATCTGTTGCAACAGATTTGACATATCAGTGGTTAATAAAGATAAGCAACACATCTTAACTATATGTGAAAGTAGTATCTGTCCCCGAAAGAACAGCAAAGAGGCGTTGATATACTTCATAGGGGACATGTTGAAAATGTGTGCCCCGACCGGGAGTCGAACCCGGAATCTCCTGCTTACATGGCAAACGCTCTGTCCATCTGAGCCACCGAGGGCACAGAGGATGGTGCGCCTGCAGGCACTTATCCCGTACACGCTCCCCGTCACGCAGAATTTTGCTATTCGTCTGCGCCACCAACGATGGCTGGCATGTAGCCCATGTCATAACCTAAATCCGAATATCTGTAGTGACGTTCACAAGTTGAATAAAGTGTGTGCCCGCCGTAGTTTGTAACTCATTATTTTTTCATATACTTCAGTATCTGTTACCCTGTTCAATATATTTCATAGTTCTTATTACAGGCCATTAGAGGCTGTAGACGAGACTTAGTAGATAAAGTTTTCATAAAGAACCCATTTCCGGAATTTGATGTAAAATAAGTTTGAGGATCGGATCACGTTAGGATGTCCCGCTTCACGATACGGACACAAACTGAAAAGGGAACGCTGTCGTCAGTCTCATTGTAGTTATGACGTCACATATTATTTTATCCGGCTCGAACAACGTCTGCCAGAAACTGGTCCGTTCGCATCTACGAGGAGTGACTGAGGTCTCCACTCACGTCCGCCGTCTGGTAGAAGAGGATAAGTATCTGACACACTGCCCATGCCGTGGGCTCCTCTAGAGTACACGCAAGTCAGAGCTCATTGTACATGGATTCCTTATGAAAACTTTAATCTGCAAAGTCGCCTATGCAACCTCTAGAAGCCGGTAATAAGAGTTAAGAAACACCCTGTACACATGGTGATTCAGGTTGCCCTTACTGTTGTCGTTTATGCGACCCGTGAAGTTCTATCTGGCCTTCAAAAGCCACGCGCAAGATTCTCGTTTTGTCTATTAGTCCCATAGAAAAAAGGAACAGGATCTTTTTGTAGGAAATGTAATGTAGTGAAATTTTGTACTGGGATAGGTTTTCGCTAGAGGCCCTGCTTTTAGTTATTCGAGAAAAACGTACAAATATGAACTTCAAACGCACTCCTAATCACACACTCAGCCCCCACAGGTCCGAATTTCTGGTATGTTTCTCATGGTACTTCCTCCTACCACAGCACAAAAATTTGCGACAGCACGAATTATTTCCCACATTCCACCTTTTTTCGGTCTTCGTTGACTGATCTTATTACGCCACCGGCTTAGTCGAGCACATACAAATTGTAAAGTTGACGTTTGTGTAAATTTTACATAACAATTTTGTGAATTTTCACAGTATAAAGTAAACAATTTCATCTTTGTATTTTTCAAGTCTGTTGACTACGAAACTACTGTGCATTTGAGGATTAATTTTGAATCAAATTACCAACGTAATTAGTTTTAGCGTAACGTTTGCAAAATTTCTTTTTTCTTTCGTTGCCCTCATGAGCACGTTTAAATTAATAACGTTAACAACTCAGACTGCGCTGGTGGCGTAACAGCCCAGTCAATAGAGACCAGAAAATGTCTAACATCGGGAATAGTAAGGGTAGGTAAAAATTTTTTATAGTTGTAGAAGGGAGTGGCACGACAGTCTTGCACGGTGGGGGATGCGTGTGGGGGTTGAGGTGCGTTTGAGGCTGACTTTCGCACGTTTTTCTTGAATGAAGTGGAAACCGTGACCTCGAGCAGACACGTATTCCAGTACAAAAGTTAACTACATTAAATTTCCAACGGAAAGGTCCTGTTTCTTCTTTCAATAGGACTTATAGTTTGCGCGTAGTGATCGAAGGAATATGAAAATCTCGTGAATTTTGAAGGCCAGATGTAACATTACGGGTTGCACAAAGCTAAGCCCACAAAAACATGCACCCAAGCTGGAAGCGGGTGGAAATTATTGATGTGCTGGTGGATATATTATATTTTAAGAGTAGGATAAGAAATGAGTAGTTCGCTATGATTATTTATTTTTTCGGGCTAACCTAAAATGCACACATCAAAAAACGTTTTGCATCACCATGGTTCCCATAACTCCTAAAGATAGACGTTGACAGTGGATGTTGTATCACAGACACAGTCCCTTTGACTGTTCAGAGATGTCACTAAACCCGTCCAGAAATGTGAACAACCATTGCGTGAACAGCGCTTATTAGACGGAGGGGGTCTGACAGCCGATCAGTTCCGGTCATTCCACCAGGAAGGAGGAACACACCTCGTCTTGTCTGCCGTTCAACTATGCCTAGACGGTCAATACCGCGGTTCGATCGCGTCCGCATTGTTACTTTGTGACAGGAAGCGTGTAACGTCCCCTTAGAAAAATTAATCAATTACTGTGCTGATAAACATCTTATGTTATTTGATTTTCAAACAGCTGACCAAAACTGAACGTAATCAGACATTCACTTAAAAGTGCAGTTAAAGAAATAATCACGTCACTCAAGAATCGTAGAGCACTAGGAGAAGATGGCATCATCGCGGAAATCTGGAAGTTACAAGACCCAGAACTCACCAAAGACATCCACAGGATCTTGGAAGACATCTGGAAGACCATGAAAATTCCTGACGACTGGAAAACTGCCCTTATACACCCACTGCACAAAAAAGGTGACAAGACTGACCCGAACAACTACAGAGGAATATCCCTACTACCGGTCACATACAAGATCCTCTCTAAAGCTTTACTGAACAGACTAGAATGCCAGACCGACCACTTGATTGGGGAATACCAAGCAGGCTTCCGTAAAGGGTGGTCTTGTACGGAACAAATTTGAAAATGATTTTACAACACAAACAGAACCTGATCATTACCTTTGTCGACTTCAAAAAGGCGTACGACTCTATCGACCGGAAAACTCTCTTCAAAATTCTAGCAGAATACAAAGTAGACAACAAAACACGGCTTTCATAGAGCAAACTTTAACCAACACGACCTCCAAAGTAAAGTTCTGTGGGGAACTATCAGAGCCCTTTGAAATTCGCACAGGTGCCCGACAAGGCGATGGCCTCTCCTTTTCAATCTGGTGCTAGATAAGGTCATAAAAGAATGGGAAACATCACAACAGAGGATAACCTTAGGAAATCTACAGATTAAATTCCTGGCTTTTGCAGACGATTTGACGATTGTCACGAAAGGTATAAAGGAAACAAAAGACGCTATTGAAAAACTGCACGAAATCGCTTCCAAAACTGGACTACAAATCTCTTACGAAAAGACACAGTTTATGAGCAGAAGAAACTCTCATCTCTGAACACAAAGGATGGCATGATTTACAAAACGGCAAACTTCAAATACCTCGGTGAAACACTACAAATGAATGGACATAACAGAGACTCAAACGAAGAAAGAAAGACTAAACTGGACAAGGCATACAAAGTAGTGTGGAATCATTACAACAAGAAGTCTATCTCACAAAAAGCCAAATTACGCCATTAAGACACGGTGGTTCTCCCCGAGCCACTATATGCAGCAGAGACCACGCTAATCCTAGGGCATACACGTATCAGACAATTAGAAAAAGTAGAACGGAAAATAATCAGGAAAATATTTGGAGCAACTAACAACAATGGAATATGGATCAAGAAACCTACAGAGGAACTATACAAACATACGGAGACAATCACAGAAAAGATTAGAAAACGCAGACTACAATTCTATGGACACCTATACAGAATGCCATCACACAGGCTGACCAAACAGATCTTTGACTGGGTAACCACTAGAAACAACAAATGGGTGGCAGAGGTAGAAAACGACCTGAACCAACTCAACATCACAGCAGACACAATAAACGACAGAATAAAATTCAGAAACATCATTAAGAAAAGTAAACTACATGAGATACAATGTGACAAACGAACAGGCATAAAATGGACCGAAGAACGCAAGCAAGAGCACAGCCAGAAGATGAAAGAAATATGGGCAACCAAAAAGGCAATCAAGATGAAGCCGAAGACACAAAGCCGACAAGAAGCATGGACAGAGGACCGGAAACAGAAACACAGCGAGCGAATGAGGGAAGTTTGGGCAGCAAAGAAGGCAGCAAAAGGAACTGGCCATGGAGTTTAGTCCAAATGCGCTCTTTAAGGGCAAAACATCAATAATAATAATAATAATAATACATATATAAGTTCATGACATCCAGTCTTACAAATTTACTGTCTCTGTCCAGATCATCCGCTCTCAAAACTCCGCCATCTCTCTCCCCACATCCACCACTGGTGGCGGCTCACCTCCAACTGCGCAACGCTACGCGCTGTTAACATCCAGTTGCCCAACACTACAATAGCAAACAACAATGCAAACCAGCCACAGACTGCGCACAGCACAGCCAGTGATTTTCATACAGAGCGCTACGTGGCGTTACCAATAAAAAAAAACCTAAACAGCCTACTTACAAGGATTCTCAACAAGGGAAGCATCCAGGTATCTCTGAGTGAACCAAAGCGATGTTGTTTGGATATGGAGGAGATACAGAGAGACAAGAACTTATAACACTACCGTCCGCTACTGCTATATCATAACCTTAAAGTTGTTAAAGCAATTATGGTATAAAGCAACAGAGCAGTGTTACCCTCTGAGAGGAATTTTCTTATGTTGACCGTGTTGTGCCTAACGGATGTGGCTTATCGGAAATGAAAGTCATAATTACTTAAATATTTGAACAGTAACAAACAATATTTCTGCCTAGCTACACTGTTTAAAGCATAAGGAAAATGGTCGCCAGCCTAATTAGGCAAGAGAAAGATTAACGCTCTCGTTCAAGAAAGTAGGTATGCGTAACCTTAACGGACAAACACAACATAGACTGGGCCACACGCGAGTGCAATGAACTCTGACACCTGCATATTCACTGTACATCATTATAGTATTCCGTTACAGTGATTGCGCAATGTGGTGGCAACTGCATGTTGGTAGGTGGATTCGCAGTCGGAATTGCTGGATTCTGGCCCTTCTTGGTGGCGATGATGAATACCAGTTCCAGAATCGTTCCAGCTATTTATCCATCCATCCGAGGCATTGGAAAGTGGCAGAAAAAGCCTCTCTCGGAATCAGCACAATATACAATTTTAACATGGCATTGCACAGTTTGGTAGCTCGTCCCCGACTGACTCTTGTTCCACCTTTTCTACCTAGGCCAACCACATTTTGCTTTCGCTACACAGTTCCGTTCCCGAGGGGAACCACAAAACGTTTTACATACAAAATCACTAAGAATCCTAACTGAGAATCAGCAGTTTACATAACAGCAAACAAACTCATTATATAAAACAGAACATTTGCACATATCGACATTTCTACAAGAAATTATTCACACAGAAAGTACTATTATATATAGTAAGTTTTGTTCCCTCCAATTGATACACTACATTGTATAGAATGCACCCATAACATCCAAAGTTTTAACAAAGAAAGAAGTATACAATTTCATGTTATCGATTCAATCAAACATATTTACAGAAGCTCAACGAAGTAACATTAAATATGAGCAAAAGCCAAAATAGATCCGTAAAGCATTAGAGCTATGGTGTTACACATGCCCCATGTTTCGTTGAAGTTTCCCGTAAGGGACACTTCAAGGAAACATCCATAACACCTAAGTGGTGTTGGCTACAGAAAAATAATTATACCATCCAACTTCAGTTGGGACAAAGAAAAAACATATTACAAATATACAGTATATACACTAAGACATTTAATACATTTCTTACAAAACATTTTCAAAATAGGACATCTAAAGTAATTTTAATGCCCACACTGGTTTAAGAAGACTAATTTTGCATCGTTACATAAGATATCTTTAAACATGTTCATTTCATACACATACAGTTCAAATAACAGACAAACAGTACACAAAATAATCTACATGTTAGTAGAATAGTTACAGCCTTCAAATAAAATAAAAAAGTAAACACATATACAATAGCACAGAACATTTTAACTTAGTAAAACAGAAGTTTGTCTCTCAATATTTTTAAAGGAATGTAAATATTCACAGACACACAAGCATACTCATGATCACAGTACATTTTACAAGAGTCAGTAATTAATGAAGTATTGAAAATATCAGTTTGCATCCACATATGCACAAATATTTAGACAAACAGCTATGAAAACCTTTACCAAATGACTCCTTAAATACAAAAGTTACTTTTCAAGGTTTTTTCAAAATAATTAACTGTAGAGCTGCTCTTCATTAATAGCAGTCCAAAATATTTGTTACAGATAAACACGCTAACATATTCAGAACCTATCTTTAATCATTACTGCTGTGTTTTAAAGCAAGACAGTTCAATTTTTAAGTTACACCAGAAAAACATCTATAACTATTCGAACAAGACTCCTTATATGTTTGATAATAACTTTTCACTGACTTTAGTAAGAATTGTAGTTTTCCCTCCACTTTCTTACTCAGTAATATTTCTTTTAAAGTCAGTATTCAATTTCATAATTTTTACACACGTTTAGGTTATCACATATGTCAAGATCAGGAAAATAATTTTATCTACTAGTGCAAGTGATTTCTGTCAACTTTTTGTGGCACTAAACACATACATCTCACATCTACTTTCCGGACATTAATCAGGTTTATCTCCTCAATTTTAAACACACATACAGTTTTTCAACATCATAATTATCCCTATTTTCAAAAAAAAATGGCATTTGCATTCAGTCGTTTTATAGTATTCATTTACCTTGTTTTCAGTATTCTTACCTTTTCTCATCCATATTTCTCTTTCCAATCACTTTTCCATTACATTTTTCCTTTACAATATCCACTATACTTACTTGGTCATTTCCAAGTGTACCCACTTTAATTATTCATTTACTTGTCCACAAACAATATGCAGTTTCTCACATTATTTCCACACTTTTTTGTTTACTCTGATAGAGAAGAAGGAAAGAAGATAGTAAAAGTTCTGAATGATGAAGAGGAAGGTTGGCAGCACGAAAAGAAACTAAAGTAGTGCTGGCAACGACTGAGGTACCTGGTGGTCGTCAGACACTTGACAATGCAAAGAGTGCATTTCCCCTGAGGCTTCAACAACCCTCATCTGAGAACATGTATCTTTAAGCAAACCACATACTGCAAACATAAGCCCTATCTGATTTTTAAGTATATAAGAAATAAATTATTATCTTGTGGAGTTCTTTGCACTTTCATAAAGTTCCTGTAAGCATCATAATTGATAAAATTTTCAGGTTTCTCACACTACATGGCCCTGTCTTCATAATTAGACTGGCAACAATAAGTATTCACTTGAAAATAAACAGTTCCTAAGCAAAGTCAAACAATACACTACAGTAAATAAGCAACAACCTGCCACAGGCCTCAAGATCAACAAAACAATAATTCACTTTCAGGCAACACTCAGATATGATAAAAATAAAGTCATGCATTACTTTAATAATATATACACATACATCCTGCCCCCAGTCTCTTTATTAACAAGGCAGTCTTTTATGGTTCATAAAACAATTACTTAAGTCTGGTGGCTTTTTAGGCCTCCTATTTTCTACATCTTTCACTGAGCTATTCACATCTTGCCAACGTTTTGTTTCATCAGGTGGCTTTTTAGGTTTTGGAATTTCATAGTCTTTAGCAAGGCACAACATTTCCTGTTCTGCTATTATTTTATCCTTCCAAACATTTGTTAAGGCTTGCCCTAGTATAGTATCATCTGGAGGTTCCTGCAAATTATGCCCCTGTGTTACATTACTGAATAATTTCTTCGGCTTTGGCCCGGTTCCACTTTCTGTATCTTCCTTTGGAAAAATGTCACTAATTTTCTCATACCCTCTTTCAGTAAATGTGTATTCACTTTCGTTTACACCTGAGAATTCATATTCACTGGAGTCATCGTGGATCGAAAATACCGGCTGGACACCTTCCCGTGACCCTTCGTCATAAAAGCCGCCAGCAACCTTGTCAGAAGTTATGCCTCTGTGACGGTTTGCCTGATCAGAGAATATCTGCTTGCGCCACACAATGGCAGTCGTGCAAAGAATGAGCCTGCTGCAATTCCCGGTTCTTCACAGATTGATGATCTGCTATTTCGTTCTTCGTAAATCCGGTTTTCTTGACCAAATGGGGAGCATCAGAGCCACCAAGTTTGGCCACGGTGTCATATTATGGTACACTGTTGCCAAACATACTTTTTCCTACTCAGTATGGAGCGATGTAGCGTTGGTTCGGTTCAAATACGGGAAATGAATTAGCGCACAATACTCTTTTTCCTACTCAGTATGGAGCGATGTAGCGTTGGTTCGGTTCAAATACGGGAAATGAATTAGCGCACAATACTCGACTTCGTCACTAGGTTGCGCCATTTTGCTTTGGTTCCTCCACTTGGGTGCCACGGTTTTGTGATGCGGTCATTTCAGAGTGTACGAAGACTGCAAAGATCTACCTGCATAGGAAAATACACATAAGTTGAATTTCGGAACTTTACCCTTTCGCGGAGATAGTATAAATTTTATAGTCGCCCCTCACATCATTCTCAGTCAGACAAGTTGTAACTTTTCTGTTTGCGTGAGTATGTGGATGGTGTAACGTTATACTTTTGGAGATGTGTGTAACCATTAGTTGTACAGTCTGTGTGAAGGCTACAAATCTGACCTATATCTGATTACTGTATCCATACATACTATAAAAATGTACGCGAGTGCGTGTGTGTGTGTGTGTTTTCCACATCTCTTACTAAGCCACGGAACCTATTTCAACCAGCCGTGGAACACATATTCTTGTCATGCAACAATCGCTGTTCGGATAAGAACCACTTATCGATCGTAGATCGGGAGATTTGACGTCATAAACATCACGAGTGAAGAGCTGACTCATTATGCGTGAGGTTTAAATTTGTTACTTCTGTGCAACTATATTCGCAATAAATGTTCTTACATAATATCATGGCACCACACATACTACAGTAGATATGACGTCATAAACACTGAGACGCGTTAAAAACTACCGCATTGTGCATGACGTTTAAATTAATTACTTTTTTGCTTCTAACTTTATTCGCAGCAATTTTCCAAACAGTATCCCCAGATGCCGCTGAATGTACCTATACAAGTAAAACTACTGGCCATTAAAATTGCTGCACCAAGAAGAAATGCAGATGATAAACGGGTATTCATTGGACAAATATACTAGAACTAACATGTGATTACATTTTCACGCAATTTGGGTGCATAGATCCTGACAAATCAGTACCCAGAACAACCACCTCTGGCCGTAATGACGGCCTTGATACACCTGGGGATTGAGTCAAACAGAGTTCATCAGGAGTAGTGACTGGCGTATTGTGACGAGCCAGTTGCTCAGCCACCATTGACCAGACGTTTTCAATTGGTGAGAGATCTGGAGAATGTGCTGGCCGGGGCGGCAGTCGAACATTTTCTTTTTCCAGAAAGGACCATACAGGACCTGCAACATGCGGTTGTGCATTATGCTGCTGAAATGTATGTTTTCCCAGGGATCGAATGAAGCGTAGAGCCAAGGGTCGTAAAGCATCTGAAATGTAACGTCCACTGTTCAAATGCCGTCAATGCGAACAAAAGGTGACCAGCACGTGTAACCAATGACACCCCATACCTTCACGCCGGGTGATACGCCAGTATGGCGATGACGAATACACGCTTCCAATGTGCGTTCACCGCGATGTCGCCAAACACGGGTGCGACCATCATGATGATGTAAACAGAACTTGGATTCATCGGAAAAAATGACGTTTTGCCATTCGTGCACCCAGGTTCGTCGTTGAGTACACCATCGCAGGCGCTCCTGACTGTGACGCACCGTCAAGGGTAACCGCAGCCGTGGTCTCCGAGCTGACAGTCCATGCTGCTGTAAACATCGTCGAACTGTTCGTGCAGATGGTTGTTGTCTTGCAAACGTCCCCATCTGTTGGCTCAGGGATCAAGTCCGTTACAGCCATGCGGATAAGATGCCTGTCATCTCAACTGCTAGAGATACGAGGCCGTTGGGATCCAGCACGGCGTTCCGTATTACCCTCCTGAACCCACCGACTCCAAATTCTGCTAACAGTCATTGGATCTCGACCAACGCGAGCAGCAATGTCGCGATACGATAAACCGCAATCGCGATAGGCTACAATCCGATCTTTATCGAAGTGGGAAACGTGATGGTACGCATTTCTCCTCCTTACACGAGGCATCACAGCAACGTTTCACCATGCAACGCCGGTCAACTGTTGTTTGTATATGAGAAATCGGTTGGAAACTTTCCTCATGTCAGCACGTTGTATGTGTCGCCACCAGCGCCAACCTTGTGTGAATGCTCTGAAAAGCTAATCATTTGCATATCACAGCATGTCCTTCCTGTCGGTTAATTTTCGCGTCTGTAGCATGTCATATTCGTGGTGTAGCAATTTTAATGGCCACTAGTGTAGTACAGTAAAGATGACGTCATAAACACTGAGACGCTTTAAAAACTACCACTTCGTGCATGACGTTTAAATTAATTGCTTGTTTGGTTCTAACTCTATTCTCAGCAATTTTCCAAACAGTATCCGCATATGCCGCTGAATGTAGCTATACACAAGTACATCACTGTACAACACATAGTTCTAAACATATGACATCATAAACAGTGACATACATGAAATAATGCCGCATTACGCATGAACTGTTAGTACATTCATTCTTCACTACTGAGGAGCTGCTACAGTCGAATCAACTTAAGGAAATCCCTGATAGCTAGCAGCGTTTTTGACAGCTTTCAAACTCAAACGGCTGTAAACGAAAGCGATAGCCGTCAGTAGAACTATGAAGAGGGGTTGCCAGATGGACGTTTACAACATCGCCTTGTAGACACGCGAAGAAACTGTACTTATAAACTGAGTACATTATGCATATTTCTTTGTGTCATTCTTTCATAATTTCAAAGGCGATTTCAAGAATACACGGAAATTATTATTTTTTTAGTTGTTACACTACAAACACAGTTTATTTCTATTTTCCGATTGTAATGGCAAATTTGCAGAATGAATACCCGGGTAATGCCAGGTTTGTCAGCTAGAAACTGTACAAAGTTCCTGCGTGTTCGTTATCCGGACTTTTAATGCAAAACATTTATACAATCTTTGAGTTGTAGAACATCGGTACTTATGTTAACTAAACCAACATTGACCTAAAACTATTGTGACTTAGTTGTGTATTAACTATCAGGTTTTGAGAATGTGAACATGTGTACATTGGAAATCATTGTTATTAGCAGTTGCAGTAGTTTTGTATAGAGAACACATTGCTCATCAAATGAACACTTGAGATGAAACTTCCTCTTACATTCAGTAAGATTTACGTAATTGTGTAAAATCCTTGCATCGTGACAGAACAAATCACAGAATATAAATTGTAGCTACCCGCTGCTCTGAATACAGAACAACACAATGTTTCTCAACACAATGCCGTGAGTACGCTAGTGCAATCGACACAACGGCGGTAACTTACATATAAGGTAAACATATATCGTAGCTACAAGTAATCTGGATCTGCGTAAAATGAATAGCTGTTCCTTAAAAGCACTAGACAATGTCTGAACCTGGCCCTAATAATGATCTGGCTTACCTGTGCAACATCGGAAACTTAGCTCTACTCGGTAAGGCAGGCACAGTCATCTACAACAAGATGAGATTAAAAAAATCACGCTGGTTTTGTACATAAAGCTCGCTAAGTGCCAGCAAATCACATTTTAGTTATGGGATCACGCGACCTGCAGTGCATATCTGGGTAATCTTAATTTAAGAATCTTTTGAATAGATAGGAGGGATATGAAGGTTCAGAAACGAACAACTTGAAACTATTGTGATTTAGTTGTGTATTAACTATAGGAATTTCAAAATGTGAGTTGTATGCAGAATGAGATTTTTCACTCTGCAGGGGAGTGTGCACTGATACGAAACTTACTGGCATTTAAAACTGTGTGCTGGACCGAGACCCGAACTCGGGACCTTTGCCTTTCGCGGGCAAGTGCTCTACCATCTGAGCTACCCAAGCACGACTCACGCCCCGTCCTCACAGCTTTACTTCTGCCAGTATCTCGTCTCCTGCGTTCCAAACTTTACAGAAGTTCTCCTGTGAACCCTGCACAATTTGCATTCCTGAAAGAAAGGATATGCATTGGGGATCATTGTTATTAATGACTGCAGTAGTTTCAAATTACAACAGAACGCTCATCAAATGAACACTTGAGATAAAACTTACTATTATATTCAGTACTTTAAAAAGAAAAGGGTAAAGAGTGATGTGATTCTTTCATGCATGATATATAGTGTAAGTAGGCTGTTTAGATTCTTATATTGGTAACGCCGCCGCCACGTAGCGCTCCGTATGAAAATCACTGGCTGTGCTGTGTGCAGTCAGTGGCTGGTTGGCATTGTTGTAATACTCGCCATTGTAGTGTTGGGCAGCGGCAGCTGGATGCTAACAGCGCGTAGCGTTGCGCAGTTGGAGGTGAGCCACCAGCGGTGGTGGACGTGGGGAGAGAGATGGCGGAGTTTTGAAATTTGTAAGAATTGGTGTCGTGAATTGCTATATATATATATATATATATATATATATATATATATAATGACTATAAAGGTAATACATTGTTTGTTCTCTATTAAAATCTTTCATTTGCTAACGGTGCCTATCAGTAGTTAGTGACTTCCGTAGTTTGAATCTTTTAGTTAGCTGGCAATAGGGGCGCTCGCTGTATTGCAGTAGTTCGAGTAACGAAGATTTTTGTGAGGTGAGTTATTTGTGAAACATATAGGTTAATGTTAGTCAGGGCCATTCTCTTGTAGGGATTATTGAAAGTCAGATTGCGTTGCGCTAAAAACTATTGTGTGTCAGTTTAAGCACAGTCGTGTATAATTTTTCAAAGGGGACGTTTCAATAGTGTTTAAACCGGCAGTGCTCTGATAGCCAAGACATAAGCTACAATGCTGAGAAAGGTAAAACTGAAAATTTTCCCTTAATGCAACATTCCGTTTCCTGGAATGCCGGTGTTCGTGAATGGATAGCCAGATATTGCCTTGTTCGATGTGTTCGAAGCTGCAGCAACTGCATTCCGCAATGAAGCCTTCAGGCCAGCACAGTCCAAGAGAACATACCCGATTCTGCGAACGCCCAGTATAAACAAAAGCTGACCAGTGCGTACTGACTATGTGATATTGTCAAGAATTCGTGGTGCTGCACCAAAATCGGCAACGCGGAACGCTTCCGCAGACATTAGGGAGGGCTGGTTGCAAACCACAAGGGTGTATGGGAGCTGCTCCTGAGGACCACACCTCCCTTTCAGAATAGCAGCGCCCTCACAGTGAGGTCAATACAGAGTCGAGCATGCAAGATCTCAGCCCTGTCCGAGACCTCGACTACAGCAATCAAGATCATCGTTAAAGTTTCTGATGAAATGAACTTTAGTAAAGATTGAACAGTGTACTGCAACAGAACAGCTCGTTAATCAGTGTATCAGTGACAGCTATAAATTATCCAATACTCCTGCAGCTAAGACGTGTGTCAAAGGTAAATAAGTCTTTCATTCGTTTATGAAATAAAGTGAATAATATTTGATATATACTAGTTTGATGAGCCTTCTCACAGAGCTGTCAAAAAACCCACAGTTATGGCAGAACGGAAGTAGTTTTGTCGGGTCACAACAGAGTACTCGACATCAATATAAACTTTGGAATCCAAAGACTCCTCTGTCTGTGACAATACAGAAACCTTAGAAAGTGATAAAAGCCTTTATAGTATTTCGCAGTATTTGAAAGAAATTATCAGTACATTTACTTTTTTTTTTTTTTTTTTAATGTCTCCCTACTTCGAGTGAGAAACTAGTAGTCAAACGCGTGTTGAGTAAACAGTGAGGCTCTTAAATCCAGAAATTTATTTTTTAAAGCAAATTTATGAAACCAAAATACAAATGAAACTGAAAATCCTTTTACATATAAGTAGTGGTTTCTTTCAAGGGTGAGATTACTCTATTCAGTCGCTATGACCACCTCCAATTTTGTCCGGAAGCGATCGCCCACACTCCTTAAAATAGCGCTGTCCATATTTGCTAATGCTGCTTCGATAGCGATGCGTAGAGACGTGACATTATATCCTGTTGGTAACCCTTTTGACTATGCTTCAAACATGGTAGTCGAGAGGGTTCAATTCTGGGCTATTCGGGCGCCAGAGCTCCTTTGAGCAGAACATGTCAATGTTGTTCGAGAGCCATCCGGCGCATTGTTCGTCGCTGACATTCAATACTGACGCCAGTTCCCCCAGCGATTGCCCCGGGTCCTTCGAATTTAGTGGCTGAGCCCTCTCGATGACTACCGCAGTTCGTAACAAGCGTTTCCTCGAAAGAGGTTTCCTAGCCGGGTTAGCAGAACCTTCCCTAGACTTCTCCAAAGCATTACACTTGGCCACAATATGGTAAACAGTTGATCTCGGCTACCCGAAAAATCGAACTGTTTCAGTGGGCCAACGCTCAGCGCGTAAAATTTCGATAATCACGGCTGTTCAGTTGTACTCCGCACTTGCCCGTAACATCTCGACCATTTTGAGGTTCTGACTGTTTACTAGATGCCTATGGCTTTCGAGAACGCCAATTGCGACCTCCGGCAGAACTACGATATGACGCGTGAACCGTGAAATTACTTTCAAAACCTTTTTTTAAGAATTTACTTTATTTACTAACGATTCATCTAGGACATTAACACATTTATTGATACTACGTGAGCGTGCAAGTAGATGAAAACAAATTAAATATCTTTCAACAAATGAAAATTTCTTTCCTAAAAGCCCTTAAAAAAAGCAGATTTAAAATTATAATCAGAAAGCACACTCAAAATATGAAGTTACAATTTTATTCAGAAGCAAAAGGAACAAATATTGACAGTATGAGCTTTCGGGCTGAGAACCTTGCCGCTGCTTTTTGACACGGCCGTAGTCACGACCCCTCACAACCTCTGAAAGACTACACAGGTGGAAATCTGCAACACACCAGATTACTTTAAACTAAAAATTTTAACAACTCACACAAGCACATAAACTATGCACCCCGTAGGAGGAATGGAAATGGTACAAAACACTAACATTAAAAAAATTAACTTCCCACCGAAGGTCTTACATAAAATATACAAGGTTGGCCACATTTGCTCTACATTACACAGGTACCGCCTCTCAAGGTGATAGGCAAGATAAAAATATATTTCAGGAATTTGGCCGTTACACTTCAAGCAATAAAGTCGTTAACACCGAATCCGACAAACATGACAGAGGCAGCTATTAACGTACGGCAGACAGACAGACAGGCACTATCTGCCTAACAAATGCGCACTAGAGACAGACGAGCAAGCAGGGGACAGGAGACTGACCAAGAAAACAAGTAAATGAAACTACATATCACGAATCACTTAAGTTCTAATAAACTGCGATTTCAGGGGAAGACCTGGCGCCGCATCCCAAACGCTCTCCCGAACCGTCCTCTGGCAGCCGCTTCAACGGGCGCAGGAAGGCGCGCCTATCTCCAGTCTCACGGCGTCGCAGCTCGCACCGGCCACACCGATGTCGTGGGTTGGCTCCTGCTGCTCTCGTGTTGGCCGCGAAGCCACTACCCCCCGCTATATGGCGCGGCCCACTGGACTCACGTGGCGACCTCACATGCGCCGAGGCTCAAGACGTGCAAGTCATCTTCTGTGTCAGTGCGCGACCGACCAACCGATCGATCCAACCGGTAATGACCATCGCCCGAACAAACTGGAGCAGACTGGCGGCCTAACACTCCGGACGACAGACAGAGATTGCCCCACACTGACCCGGCTGACCAACTGACCCATGCCGAGCTCATAGCGCCCCTTAAACGCACGTGAACAGGCTACCTTCCCCCTTTCCCACCAGAGGGAGACACCAAACCCGCGACTGCCACAGCGGAGCCACTGCCAGAAACGGAGGGCGACTGCTTCACACTACGTGTTGCGGCGCACTCTTCAAAACAGCAAATTTCACCACGGCTCAAGGGAAAATTCAGACTGAAATTCGTTCCGATTTAAGCGCCGCACCCTGTAGAGGGCGGGAGGCAGGCAACCAGCACGTTCTCCCGCTGCCGCTGCTGCCCCACCCCCAGCAGGGACAAATCGGCCAGAGTTACGACTTCCGCTCGCCCCATTATTCGCCGTTTTGCAGCGCGCGCCGCCGTTGCCGCCGCCGGCGGAAGCGATCGCACCGGGCGAGGAGAATCGATTTCCAGCGCGGCAGCGGAAAACTGGCCCGCCTTGGCCCTGCCGGGGCGGTTCCCGCGACTAATCCGCGCCGACTGCCGACTGCCGCGTGCCGAATCCGCGGAGGCGGCAGCCACGCACGTGCGGGGGGAGCAGGGGCCACACACATACACACCCCGCATCTGGGCCGCGTGGCGCCATGGAAATGAAGTCGTTACCGCTTCCTGCCGGAAGCCGCTCGCCGCTCCGACTGGCCTCAGTTTCCTGTGACGAGGCGTCATTCGTGTCAACTACGGGCAATTTGTCTACGGCCTGACCAATTAACTGCCGTCGCTAGTCATACACACGGTTCCGCACCGAATCCTGAAGCATTAGTTTCAGCCATAACTTGTCTGATGTCCGCTCCAGACACGACCACGTGATCTGAAACAAAACGTCCGGATTAGAAAGAAAGCTCGCACTATCTTCATAGGAGTCTTTATCAGATCGTGCACTCGTTAGCTAGCTGGATGTTGTATTTCATTCGGAGCCAACAAGTATACGACTCCTGTAATGAACTTGTGACGCCACACAAAATGATTTGTCCTACACTCCGTTCAGGGCCCAAGTGAAATTAATACACTTCTGGCCATTAAAATTGCTACACCAAGAAGGAAGGCAGATGATAAGCGGGTGTTCATTGGACAAATATATTATACTACAACTGACATGTGATTACATTTTCAGGTAATTTGGGTGCATAGATCCTGACAAATCAGTACCCAGAACAACCACCTCTGGCCGTAATAACGCCCTTGATACTCCTGGGCATTGACTCAAACAGAGCTTGGATGGCGTGTACAGGTACAGCTGCTCCTGCAGCTTCAACACGATATCACAGTTCATCGAGAGTAGTGACTGGCGTATTGTGACGAGCCAGTTGCTCGGCCAACATTGACCAGACGTTGGTGAGAGATCTGCACAATGCGCTGGCCAGGGCAGCAGTCGAACATTTTCCGTATCCAGAAAGGACAGTACAGGACATTCATCATGTGGTAGGGTTTCGCAGGGATCGAATGAACGGTAGAGCCACGGGTAGTAGCACATCTGAAATGTCCACTGTTCAAAGTGCCGTCGATGCGAACAAGAGGTGACCGAGATGTGTAACAAAAGGCACCCCATTCCATCACGCCGGGTGATATGCCAGTAGGGCGATGACGAATACACGCTTCCAATGTGCGTTCACCGCGATGTCTCCAAACATGGATGCGACCATCATGATGATGTAAACAGAACCTGGATTCATCTGAAGAAATGACTTTTGCCATTCGTGCACCCAGCTTCGTCGTTGAGTACACCATCGCAGGCGCTCCTGTCTGTGACGCAGCGTCAAGGGTAACCGCAGCCGTGGTCTCCGAGCTGACAGTCCATGCTGCTGCAAACATCGTCGAACTGTTCGTGCAGATGGTCGTTGTCTTGCAAACGTCCCCACCTGTTGGCTCAGGGATCAAGACGTGACTGCACAGTCCGTTACAGCCATGCGGATAAGATGCCTGTCATCTCAACTGCTAGAGATACGAGGCCGTTGGGATCCAGCACGGCGTTCCGTATTACCCTCCTGAACCTACCGATTCCATATTCTGCTGACATCATTGGATCTCGACCAACGCAAGCATCAATGTCGCGATACGATAAACCGCAATCGCGATAGGCTACAATCCGATCTTTATCGAAGTGGGAAACGTGATGGTACGCTTTTCTGCTCCTTACACGAGGCATGACAACAACGTTTCACCAGGCAACGCCGGTCAACTGCTGTTTGTGCATGAGAAATCGGTTGGAAACTTTCCTCATGTCAGCACGTTGTAGGTGTCACCACCGGCTACAACCTTGTGTGAGTGCTCTGAAAAGCTAATCATTTGCATATCACAGCATGTTCTTCCTGTCGGTTAAATTTCGCGTTTGTAGCACGTCATCTTCGTGGTGCAGCAATTGTAATGGCCAGTTGTGTAGTTAATTGAAAAGGTGCCCAACAAAGGTGTACGACCGAGAACTTTCAAGCATTTAAACACGGAATCGAGAATTACTAAATTCGTCTGAAATAGTTATCTCTCCCCACCGGGGACGGCTGCTGGCAATAGCAGGACATGCAGTGTCACGTGCTGTAACGTACGCGCCACTGTCTTTCTCGTGGGCCTCGATTTTATTCATGCGGCGCAATTGGTCAGGTGTAATTGAAACCAACAAACTGAATGTGCATCTGCGGAACCGAACTGTTTCAATGCGACTTCTGACGTGTTGGAATTCTCGTCCTTTTTCTGTGTTAGTGGAGGTTATCTGCGGAGTGTACAAAGAACCAGTCGAAGGCAGAGTTAACTGTTTAGCGCAGTACGTTTCACGATCCAGAAGGCGGATCTGGCAGTTTTTCTGAGAGTAAACTGCGGGAGCATTTTTTATTGGAATTGCAGTCGTGACAAGTTCAACGCTGACTCTCGGATTTATCCGAGGCCGCCGACCAGAGCTGTGCCGAGGGGATCCTGCGCTACTGGCAGAAGGAGCTCGTGGCAGACTTACACTTGCGCAGCAATGGAATTTTTAAATACGTCTACGGCGCCGACGACAGAGCAGATAGCTTTTGCATTCGTGTTCGTGACTGACAGTCACATTCCCATCCATAGTGCGTTTAAAGTAAGTTGTGATTTTTGCCAGTTCAGTACGGAGCAGTGGAGGGGAGTACAGTTGCCAGAGCAAGTTCGGCGCGTCAGCAGGTGACCACATTCTCGCACATTTTTAGTCTAATTCGCCAGTTTCATTTCGTTAATAGTCATAGTTATTGAGACATTTCGATAGTAGGTAAACTACTGCAAGAAATTGTTAGTATGCAGTGAATAACAGGCGTCGCTATGAATTTGTGTTTGGTAAGTGTTACGTTACATGTTGCTGCGTATTAAATGTAGATAATATTCTTTAAACTTGGAAGGATAGCGCTGCCTTTCCGATCTCTAGAAAATGGGATGTATGTAAAGCGCCCCGTCATGAACTCGTGTACAATGGAAAAAAATACTAAAATGAAATATTCATAGCCGGTCAGTGTGGCCGAGCGGTTCCAGGCGCTTCAGTTTAGAACCGCGCGACTGCTACAGTCGCAGGTTCGAATCCAGCCTCTGGCATGGATGTGTGTGATGTCCTTACGTTAGTTAGGTTTAAGTAGTTCTAAGTTCTAGGGGACTGATGACCTCAGTAGTTAAGTCCCAAGTGCTCAGAGCCATTTGAACTATTTGAAATATTCGTAAATTACTCGTTGCTCTTACATGGTCTGAGATATCGAACCAAATTTTGGCAAACGATAGCGCCCAAAGACGAGAGTGGTTTGCTATATGATTAATATGCGAAATTTCGATATCTATCGCGATATTCAAGCGACTACACATTTTTTCAGTGAAATAATGCAACCAGTGAGGGCCATCGATAGCAGGTGAAACGAGAAGTTTTGCATGTTTTGTAACAACATAAGTAAAGAAGTTACACGTTTATATTATACTGACAGACCATTTCATAAACTATTCACGTAACTTGCACTCATTTGTTAGTCAAATAGTATACTATTTCAAGATTCCATCGCAGTTTCAACTGCATTAGAATTGTAGTGAGGTGAGTATTTCTAAACCCTGCTGTGTTTTAACAAAAGAAGCAGATTTCAACATGGCAGTAAAAGAAGTTACGTATTCCTCAAAATTCGTCACATTCCTCCATCAGTCAGTGTCTTCTCAACTACCTTCTTGGTATGGCTGACAATTCAAGACCAGTCCTATCGTGTAACATTTGCAATAGCTTCTTTTGTCAGCATTGCAATCTCAGTGAGCCTAAACTATTTCTTGTTTTATGCCACATTACCTTTCACGAAGGTCCGTATACTCCAGTTGTATTTAAATGAGCATGATACAGAGGACGCCTGATCAAACTATGCCCTTTATTGTTAGCCTGTTCGTCGAAGTGGCACAATGAAGTTTTGGCTTTTACAGCGCTACAGGTTCCATTAACTTCGGCTTATACATGCTAGGTTCAACTTTATCTCATGGAACATTTCTTTGTACTCAGAGCAAAGTATCCGTTTTCCTCCATTGCATTGTTGGAGCTTTATGCATCACGAGAGAGTAGTATGGCGTTTCGTCCATTACTACTGCTGAATTGCCTGGATCTTTTTACAGCAGAACGTATTGTTGTACGACACTAAGACACTTTTATTGCAAATCTTGTAATCAGATGTGCTGCACTGTTGTTATTATTGAATGCCAGAACAAAGCACATGTTCTCAATACCTGAAAGCTACAGAACACTTCAACACCAGAAAATACTACTTTACGAGAGGTGAGGAACGTCGATGCATCTAATGCAGTACACCACGTGGTACTGTTAATTCATCGTCTGGCAACGGGTATGCTTTACCAGCCGAACCGCTGGCGGCGTGGTAGCGAAAGCCGGCTCACCATTGACGTTACCTGGGCAACGGCGTCAAGTCCCCCTCCGGTCACCCAAACGTCAAAAAACGCAACTAATTTTAAACGCACTATGACATAGACCACTGGCTAAGCTCCAGATAAAACTTGTGCGCACACTCACCTGCGAAAAGCCGCTTATCCCAGCAAGAGCCACAGGCTCCGCAGAAATGTGTCTCTGCAGAAAAGTCCCAACCCCGGCACAACTACCAAAGGTGCCACCCCCTTCCAATATTCGGTCCCCATTAAATAACATTCTGCAGTTTTTCCTACACAGATTTCACAAGCTTTATAATACTGAAGTTAGGTTTAAAAAAGATTGTGCACAACGAAACAGAGTGTTCGCTGGTATTTGATACAGCAACTATAGGGGTTAAATGTTGGCACAGCGATTACCAAAGAAACTAAAGACTTTACTTCTGGCATAACAACACCAAAATAAACAGTACATCAATAACGCCTACTTCCACTGGTCTTACGGCATCAGATGGTTGAGCAATGCCAATGCAAACGATGACCAACGGCAGACCAAATTTTTTTTACACTACGAACTGCCGTAATATTACAGATCTACTACTGCACACTTACTATACAAGCCAGCATACGGTGCACGGCAGAGGATAATTCCCTTTCTTGTTCCACTCCGAAATGGAGGGAGGGAAAGCGATTATTTATATGCGTCCGTACGACTCCTCATTTCTTTTATCTTGTCTTTGCGGTATTTCTGCAAAATGTACACTCCTGGAAATGGAAAAAAGAACACATTGACACCGGTGTGTCAGACCCACCATACATGCTCCGGACACTGCGAGAGGGCTGTACAAGCAATGATCACACGCACGGCACAGCGGACACACCAGGAACCGCGGTGTTGGCCGTCGAATGGCGCTATCTGCGCAACACTTGTGCACCGCCGCCGTCAGTGTCAGCCAGTTTGCCGTGGCATACGGAGCTCCATCGCAGTCTTTAACACTGGTAGCATGCCCCGACAGCGTGGACGTGAACCGTATGTGCAGTTGACGGACTTCGAGCGAGGGCGCATAGTGGGCATGCGGGAGGCCGGGTGGACGTACCGCCTAATTGCTAAACACGTGGGGCGTGAGGTCTCCACAGTACATCGATGTTGTCGCCAGTGGTCGGCGGAAGGTGCACGTGCCCGTCGACCTGGGACCGGACCGCAGCGCCGCACGGATGCACGCCAAGACCGTAGGATCCTACGCAGTGCCGTAGGGGAACGCACCGCCACTTCCCAGCAAATTAGGGACACTGTTGCTCCTGGGGTATCGGCGAGGACCATTCGCAATCGTCTCCATGAAGCTGGGCTACGTTCCCGCACACCACTTGGCCGTCTTCCGCTCACGCCCCAACATCGTGCAGCCCGCCTCCAGTGGTGTCGCGACAGGCGTGAATGGAGGGACGAATGGAGACGTGTCGTCTTCAGCGATGAGAGTCGCTTCTGCCTTGGTGCCAATGATGGTCGTTTGCGTGTTTGGCGCCGTGCAGGTGAGCGCCACAATCAGGACTGCATACGACCGAGGCACACAGAGCCAACACCCGGCATCATGGTGTGGGGAGCGATCTCCTACACTGGCCGTACACGTCTGGTGATCGTCGAGGGGACACTGAATAGTGCACGGTACATCCAAACAGTCATCGAACCCATCGTTCTACTATTCCTAGACCGGCAAGGTAACTTGCTGTTCCAACAGGACAATGCACGTCCGCATGTATCTCGTGCCACCCAACGTGCTCTAGAAGGTGTAAGTCAACTACCCTGGCCAGCAAGATCTCCGAATCTGTCCCCCATTGAGCATGTTTGGGACTGGATGAAGCGTCGTCTCACGCGGTCTGCACGTCCAGCACGAACGCTGGTCCAACTGAGGCGCCAGGTGGAAATGGCATGGCAAGCCGTTCCACAGGACTACATCCAGCATCTCTACGATCGTCTCCATGGGAGAATAGCAGCCTGCATTGCTGCGAAACGTGGATATACACTGTACTAGTGCCGACATTGTGCATGTTCTGTTGCCTGTGTCTATGTGCCTGTGGTTCTGTCAGTGTGATCATGTGATGTATCTGACCACAGGAATGTGTCAATAAAGTTTCCCCTTTCTGGGACAATGAATTCACGGTGTTCTTATTTCAATTTCCAGGAGTGTATGTTGCCGGCTGTACAATCGTCCTGCATTCAGAGGCAAATGCCGATTCTCCAGATTTTCTGAATATTTTTCGCGGAAAAAACGTCTCCTTCTCTCCAAAAAAATGGTTCAAATGGCTCTGAGCACTACGGGACTTAACATCAATGGTCATCAGTCCCCTAGAACTTAGAACTACTTAAACCTAACTAACCTAAGGACATCACACAACACCCAGTCATCACGAGGCAGAGATTCCCCGCCGGGAACCCGGGCGTGGGAAACGAGAACGCTACCGCACGACCACGAGCTGCGGACCTTTCTCTCCAGGGATTCCAATTTGAGTTCATAAAACATCTCCGTATTACATACCGCTGACACATGTAGCAAACACCTCTGAATTGCTTCGATGTCTTCCCTTAATCCGACCTGGAAAGGATCCCAAACACTCTAGTAGTACTCAAGAATTGGCCGCACTAGTATTCCATACGCGGTCTCTGCCATATATGAATTGCCGACCTTTCGTTCTAATTCCATTTCATATTCCTTTGCAACATTACGCCCAGATATTTAATCGCCGGCCACTGTGGCCGAGCGGTTCTAGGAGCTTCAGTCCGGAACCGCGCGACTGCTACGGGCGGAGGTTCGAATCCTGTCGCGGGCATGGATGTGTGTGATGTCCTTAGGTTAGTTAGGTTTAAGTAGTTCTAAGTTCTAGGGGACTGTTGACCTCAGATGTTAAGTACCATAGCGCACAAAGCCATTTGAATCTTTTTTTTAAATTTTTTTAAAGATATTTAATCGACGCAACTCTGGCAAACAGTGCACCATTAATGCCACGTTACAGGACTGTTTTTCCTACTCATCTCAATTAATTCAATTTTTTATCCATTTAGGGCAAGCTGCCATTCATCACACCAATTAGAAGCTCTGTCTAATTAATCCTGTATCCTTCTAAAATCACTCAACGACTACACTTCCTAATACGCTACAACGTCATCAATAAACAGCGGCATATTGCTTCCCACCCTGTCCGTCAGTCACAGATAGCTTAATCTACAATTCTATTTTTATTTACGCAATAGATAGTACCAACCGAAACTTGGAAGCAGCAGCAGCGACTGTATTAAATGTCCCCTCGATATTTTAGCGTTCCGTACATAAGTCGGTAAAAACGAAAGCGTT